>NC_053495.1:40459065-40820648 GCF_905171775.1 Rana temporaria
TCAGTAAGCTTTTATATCTTCATTATATAATTAAGTTCAATGACCTATTCCCAACTGTAGTTGTTTTCCAATTTCTAAAAATGCCCAACCTGCTGATAAGAGCAAAAAAAGCAGCCCATTTATGGCAGATACTGCTTAGCAGTAGAATATGAAGTGTGGCCACCTTTGTTGTCCTGGCAACCCACACCCATGATCTGATACCATAATTTAAAGATGGTATTCTAATATGACCATCAGGCTTGAAATATAAAATGCGAAGCATAGTACCAGTATCCTCTCCACAACATTGATCAGAAAGCAATCAAAGCATCTCATGTAGCAATGTAGGGCATCTATACCATCTGCATATTAATTTATAATTTATTTCCTGTGTGGGCTGGCTATGCTCAACTTAAATGTTAAAAAGAAGGATTTCTCACATTCATGACTTTAGATATACTGGGCCAAATCCTCAAAAGGGATACGCAGGCGGAACTGCTGTTCAGCCTGCGAATCCCTGTGCCTATCTTTGGAACTGATCCTCAGAAGCAGTTTTCCAAAGATAGGCAGAAGATCTGACATCTGTAAGACACTTACACTGTCAGATCTTAGGATGCAGTACCGCATCTGCCGCTGGGGGCATTTCGCGTTGAAATGCGGCTTTGCGTATGCAAATGAGGACTTACGGAGATCCACAAAGCTTTTCAGCTTTGTTTTTTCTGCGTAAGTTTACGTTTGCATACGTAAAATTAGGGATGCTTTTACAAAGTGTAAACTAGTTACACCTTGTAAAAACAGACCTTTTTTTCGATCGCCGCTATTTTTTTTAAATTTTGAATTTTATTTTTCGGCGCGTAACTTTTTTTTTACCCGACGCAACTTTATTGTCCCGTCGCAATCCACAAAGCCCGGCGTAACGTAATTTTGCGCGCTGCCCGTCGGGAAAATGACGTCACGAGCATGCGCAGTACGGCCGGCGCGGGAGTGCGCCTCATTTAAATTGTCATCGCCCCCTGCAGAAGAGGACCGCCTTGCGCCGGAGACATTTAAGTTACACGGCCGAAAATTTCTAGGTAAGTGCTTTGTGGATCGGGCACTTAGGTAGAAATTTGTCACTTAAACTTAACTTAAACTTAAATGGTAAAAGTTAAGTTAGGCTACGTTTTTGTGGATTTGCCCCATTGTATCTTAAGACTGTATAAACTAAAAAGAGCAATGGCTTTTGTTGGTTACTTTTTCCAACAGTTTTAATGGTAAAGTAATGCCCCATACACACGATCGGATTTCCTTTCGGAATAAACTCTGATGGGTTTTTCTGATGGAATTCTGCTCAAGCTGTCTTGTATACACATGGACATACCAAATTCCGACCGTTGAAAACGTGGTGATGTACAACACTACGACGAGCCTAGAATATAGACGTTCAATGCTTCCGAGCATGCATCGAATTGTTTTCGCGCATGGTTGTTTTTTTCTCCGTCGGAATTCCATACAGACAAACGGAATTTCTGAAAAAAAGAGAACATGTTCTCTTTCTAAGTCCGTCGGAATTTCTGATAAAAAAGGTCGAAGGGGCATACACATGGTTGGAATATCCATTGAAAAAATTCCGTCTGACGTTTTCCATCGAAAATTCCGACCATATGTACACGGCATTACATTTATTTTTAATCTATAAGTCATTATAAAGTTTTATTGCAAGTTTAAACAATCACCATGACGTTGAGTCAACAATTCGCACAATTTGACAGGAAACAGCCAATTAAAAGTTGAGGAAACAGCGTAACAATTCCCCTCTGTAATTCCAAGAGGCATTGTAGCCCATCAGTTTGTTTACTTTCTGATAAAAGACTTGAACAGTAAATACGTTCAAAACGACACCAAAGAAGAAAAGGGACATTAGACTGGTACCAGACTAAATTCAGAGTTGTTGGTAGGTTATTTATTGAACATAAGGTTAACCACTATTCTGTGGTACAAAGACACGTCAAAGGAATTTCTTTTTATGTAGAAGAATATGCTAGGGGATAAGTAGTGAGCAACAATTGGTGAGAATTATAAGAGTCCAGTTGTCAGGGAAGAATCCGGAGAAGAACTGGCAGATATGCCAATATCCAAAATGGCCACACCAATCTGCGCATGTGCATTGGAGACCGGCACGCAACGGCGAGCATACGTTCGTGACGACTGACATAAGTATGCAAAACATCCTAATTACCAGTGTTTGCTGGCCTATATAAGGACTCAGTGGCTCTCACAAATCGCTGGATTATCGTAAGCTCTGTATCCTGTGTTCCTGTGTTGCTTGCTCCTGTTTGATTACCTGTTACCAACCCGGCTTACCCTGACCTGCTCTGGCTCCTCTCCTGGCTCTGAACCCAGCTTGTTTCATGGACCTGCTCTTGCCTGTTCCAGATTGACTTCCTGTGTTTGACCCGGCTTGATCTCAACTACGTTTCCTGCCTCTGCTTCTGACTGCCTTCCTGTGTTTGACCCCCGGCCTGGCTTCTGACATTGTCTCTGCTTATCCATCTGTCAAGATCCACCAGTACCCCCAGAGAATCATTAAGCTGTGACCACCTTCTCTGCTCCTGGGTATCCTGCTTCTGGAATCATCATACAGCTTCACTGGCAGGCAACCCATGCATCTCTGGGCATAGCACCCTATGTCTCCAACTCTAGAGGTACTCTGCACTCAGCCGCAAGGGGAGCCCTGTCGTCACCTCAGCCTCCAGCCTGGTACGTGACACCAGTGGAATGAAGGTCCAGAAAGAATGACTGCAGGAAAGGGAAGGGGAGGAAAAAGGGGGATGGGGGGGTGTTGGGAGGGAAGTTTTGGGGAGTTGGATACAAAATTAACTAAACTACTAAATGGCATGTACCAGAAAAGCCCATAATATGTCTGAAAGAGATTGGGTCACCTGCATTGTGATCATGAAGTGGTATTTTTTTTACACTGACACATAGTGATCTCAGATGCCCACACTCAGAACCCTAAGTCACGAACCTGGCCTCCAAAAGTAGATGTTTATTGTAGATCCTAAAGTAGATGTTTTCTATATTTCCTTTTTTTTATGTATTGTTATTTATATAGAAAAATCTTTGTTGTATAAATAAACATTTATTACATCCATTACACAGATTATATTAAATATTTTCAGATTTATAAAAAGAGAACATGGCAGAAGCTGTTTTCTCCAAGGCTTCTCCTCTGGTTGAAACTATGTACAGAGGCCACTGCACACAGTAGACAGGTATAGGTTAAAGTGGAGTTTTCCATCCCATTTTTTTTCCATTAGTGTGCTCATTAGACCTAAAAAAGAAAAAAAGGAAAAAAAATGTTTACTCATCTGGAAATGCCTGTTGCAATGCGGTCCCACGAAATCTGCCTTTGGAATCACCTAGGATTCTGACATCATCTCCCTCTAATGCTCCTGAGAAATGTGTGTCATCATTTCCCAGGATGCAGTCCGCTACCCAATTATCACTCCCCTTCCAAGACTTCCAGGAAGTAAGTGCTTGTGGGCTTCATAATGCCCACAAGCAAAATGAAATAAACTATCTTTTTTGAATAACTATGCAGAGCAGCGGCGGATTGTAAAATAGTAAGTGACCGGATTTATATTATAAAAACGCATGATGAAAGGACATACATTTAAAAAATGCTAATTGTGATTGGAACCCCGCTTTAAGCCATACGTCTGGTTCATGCACTTGCAAATTTACAAACTCAGCTTGAACTTTTGATTTCAGTAAACAACATGCTTATTTTCCAGCAAAGCAAATAAGAATAGCATACAAAACATGTGACAATGAGCCTAGAGCTCCACCTGCGGGATTAAAGTACAACTATAAAATATTTATAAGCAATATATCATGTCTGCCTGACTAAAAATTTAATGTTGTACCTTACATGCCTGGCTCAATAAATAAATATAGAAAATGTATATAAAACCACAAAATCAATTTAATTAGTATTTGCTTAAACCCCATATAATCTATTATTATAATCACATTTATTTTATTAATCTATTATAATATTTAACTTTCACTCTGATTTGCTCTCCCTGAGTTCATCAACTATAGACTACCGTATTTTGGAGGGCTATATCTTAGACTTCGATCTACTCTTAGCCACGCACTGGCTGCAACTCCATGAATATCTACCGTATCCTGTGCTTTGCTTGTTAAGTGATCATTTTAGGACAGAAGCCCATATTACTCTTTAAAAAGCCCTTATTGGGGAAAAAAAGTTTCCTCTGATCAATTGTTTAAATATTTACAGTTTTGTCATGTGGCTGTAATATCATAGTTAAATAGATTTCAAAAGCCCAAGGCATTGGTAACAATCCAATATGTTTTTTTTTTTTTTTTCTGTATAGGCAGAAACACATGTTTAAGCTGAATATATTTCCAGAATTAAATCTGATTTGAATTATATTAGGTTTTCAACTTTGCAAAGGTAAGGAATACATTCTTTTCACTGAACTATTTAGAATTATACTTCAAGAAATCACGAAAGCCAACAGAGCGGAGAGCAGCCAGTTTGAAATGTTTGGATCATTCTACCTTGTTAATGGATAGAAAAATACATATTTTTTTCTTGCCTATTTATCCAATAAATTGCATTTAGTTGATCTAGGCTGGAAGTTTCTACCAGTTTTTTCTTTCATGACAGCAATTGTAGTCCATCTCTCTGGAGGGTTTCATGTCTTCAAATTGATGGAGTATTTATTGTTAGTATTAAAGTGAACGTGACCCAGCATTAATTTTTTTTATGGTAAGTGCTGAAGTGTGGGCCTTCATTTATCTCTTTCAATTTTTAAATTGATCCCTTTGTCCCTGTGGAGCCCTCTTGGGGACCAGGTATACAATGTGTTTTTTTTTTTTTTTCATAAACTAGAAAACAACAACAAGGGCACAGCAACCTAGTGCATTACCATCACACAACTTTATTAAATCTTTATGTACATGGGTTCCGGACTGGTGCTAAACCCCACCCTCTGTTAATGCCCCTAACAAAACTTTAGAGAAGTTTGACAACTGAATGATGGGGGTGGGGTTTGGTACTAATTAATCTTGCTCTTGGGTGTCAGAAACACTAGGAGTGTTTCCTAGTGTCTCTGAGTGGTCTCTAAGAATCTCTGAGGCCCCGTACACACGTCCGAGGAACTCGACGTACCAAACACATCGAGTTCCTCATCGAGTTCTGTGTTGAAGCCGCCGAGGATCTCGGCGGGCCAACCTTTCCTCATTGAACAACGAGGAAATAGAGAACATGTTCTCTATTTGGCCCGACGAGTTCCTCGGCGGCTTCCTCGGTGAAAAGTGTACACACGACCGAGTTTCTCGGCAGAATCAGCTCCGATCGAGTTTCTGGCTGAATTCTGCCGAGAAAACTCGGTCGTGTGTACGAGGCCTGAGTGTTTCGAAACTCTCCAGTGCCCCTTCACCTCTGGCCCACATGTGATACTGCATATACTAGCAGTATCACTCAAATTAATTATCTGAGTTTCCCATTGATACCTATGGTGAAACTCACTTTTACTACTGTGCTACCGTACTACTGTACTTGCCACAGAATACAGTGCATACTGTGAATAGCTAAGGTGAGAGGGGACTGATAAATAGGCTAGTGCTCATATCTGCTGCAGAAGTACATAAAAATTGTTTGCGTCTGGAGTTCTGCTTTAAAAATACAACAAAAACTTCTAAAATTACATAAGCATGCTAACGCTTTATACTGAGATTTTTGTGATTGGTTTACATATACTATCATGAGTGCTAATATACATACTATAAAGTGGAGAGCAGGAGGGGATATATGCTGGCACCCCCAGATCCAGATTGTCTTTGTGAAACAGTAGCTATACTTTCTAACATCTGAGAAGAGAAAAATAAATAAATAAACATTTGCATACATTATGTTGTTAAAGGATATGCTCCTGGCATGCTCCCAGTTACGTGGGACCATATAAAGTTATTGCACAAAAATAATTAAAACCACAATTGCTTTTTTTTTTACACCATTTGTATTTCCTTTCAAAAAAGCAAATGCAATACTCGATGAATTTAATTTTTAGTGCCGTTTGAAACGTTTGGTAGTCAAATGGTACATTTTCATAGAGGTCCATACCATCGGACCAAAAAAAAAAGACAACGCAGGAGGAATGGACAAAGGTTCAGTCTGTCCAAATGAAGAACAGTTCAGATTTTTGCAGGGGTCACCAAATCCTGGGCTGTTCTGAAGCCCCACATGCTCTCCCAGCCTTTTCGCGGCCACCCAGCAGGGCTGTCCCTTGAGCCTGTTTGCTGCCTAGCTGGGCGTTCCTGAAACCCGCAGCCGCCTATTCAGTTCACGGCATGACTGGGAGGCAGAGGACTAGAGGTCAGATGACTGATGAGGAATGTGAAGTGGGAAAGGCTGGAGGACTGGAGGAGACCCTATCTCCTGATTTTGGCATAGGTGTCACTGCTTCGAGACCACCACAAAGCCGGAGACACAGTGAGTAACACTACCTGTGATTATAGTTTCCATTATAAGTCCCCACTACAGTTCTCATATAAGCAGATGACCTTGATCAAGAGCACCTAAGTTGGCCGATCAGAACCCCCCCAGCATTGCCACTCTTTCCAACTCCCCCCAGCACTGCCACTCATCCCATCCCCCCCCCCCCCACCAAGGAGTAAGAGAAGGAATAAAAATGGAGAATACATCGAAGGGAGAGGAAAAGGGGGGTGGAACAAAGAAAAAGGAGAGAAAGAATAAGAGAACAAAAATGATGGCTAGAGAGAGAGATGGGGAAAATAAAAATTAGGACAGCGAGAGATAAAAGGGAAAGAAAGGAGAAGAGAAAGATTGGTACATCCCTAAAATGTACCATAAGGGGTTTAATACTGTACAAGTGGAAGGGACTCAGAAAGCGCTAAATGTCCTTGGGTTAGGGGCGCAAATTACTTGTCTTGCCTTGGGTGCTGACAAACCCCACGCTACGAAAAATATTTTTACTGTTAGGGGTCCCCACAACTGGAAATTTTATCAAGGGGCCACGGCTCTAGAAAGGTTGAGAACCACTGCATTAAGGTAAAAAAAACACGAACCTTACAACCCCTTTAACGGAAACAAGGCTTTCTAGCATTATCTCTTTGAGTTCTCCCAACTTGCAGGTGCAGATACCATAGTTATATACAATAGATACAATAGTTGTTAGCTGATCCTCCAAGGTTTTTCTTAGCTTTGTTTTGACACTATTTTTAACTGGGCTGCACAGCTAGAATTGTCTCCGGGGCCATGAGCAGCCAGAGTTCCTCCAACCCAGACTTAAAGGCAGCAAAATGTCAGTGTGGTAGCAGACTACCACTCTTCAGTTTTAAAACTTATGGTTTGTTTTTTATGTAAGCCTACACAGATTAAAAAAAAATCATAAATATTTAATTACATAATTGTTAACACTTTATACACACTATAAGGAATTTGTGCAGCCACAAATGTACATTCTTGAGGGTGGTAGATGTTGTCTGTGATTAAATGTCTGCAAATTTTGGCTCTACGAACGTTCAACGCACACTGGCTTATCTGAGCTTGGCGCCAGCTCTCTAACATCACATGCAGTGACCATGTAATGAAAAGCCAATCTCTACAACTGGGAAATACCAGAATGGTAGCATTTGCACACATAATTTTAATGGAGAACCTCCTGAATGAAAGATTCATTTAGGAAGTGGTTTAGAAACTCTATGACTTCAAAAAATGAAGAAATATTATATAATGATGGACTATTTGTGGGTAGGGGTCTCTAATTATACAACCTCCGGAAAGTTTACTTATAACTCAGTTGTTCTAATTTTTAAATTTAATTTATCCATGGTTGCTAATTGAAGATGCCAACTTTGCATTGCAATCTCCCGCTGAAGTCATTCTATAGTGTAGTTGGTAGGGGAAAATAAATGTCATCATTCAGCCTGAAGGCAAAGGAGCAAATGAGAATGCCTTCACTTAGCGAAATAGAAGCCATTTTGTATTTGACTGGGCTAAATTTGAACGCCCTCGATGAAAGCGGTGTACATAGCCTCACGATTTGTTGATGTGTCTGAGGTCAACATTAATGGGCAAAAGAAATTCCTAGAACTCTAACTACCACGATCAAAATTTCGAATTCTGTATACCAATCAGCCCTAAACCGTCTGATTCCCATGTTAAGAGGCAATCAAGAAAACCATTAGCAGTAAATATAATGTTGTATTCTCTGTATGATGGAAAGATGAAAATCTTATTTTGTATTGATAGAACACACTAGAAACCTCAAGTCATTATTACTGGTAAGGGGGTTCTAGAAGCATGCGGAGGAAGGACGGCTAAAGTGCATTCTTGAACCATGAAATTCATTTAACATATGGCAGCTATTATGCGTTGTAAACTGCCCATCTTACAAGATTTTTTAACAGAGAGGAATTTAGCAGCCATATATTTAACATAGTTCGTAATAACAAACCACAGTCTCTTAAGGAAAAAACAAAGAGCCAAAACATGGGATTTACAAGTTGAAGAGAATGGGAGCATAGAGCAGATTTTAGCTCCTAACGATTGTACCTCTAGCTATATCCTGTTTCATACGTTTTAGACTTTTTATAAGGCATATGCTTCCTGTTTTCTCATAGCAGGCTTACTCTGTGTAGCATGCAAGTGTGATGACTTGCATTTAACCCCTTATTTATAATCATCGGAAAGCTCATGATAATGTGAGTGGATTGCAATAGAAAAAAATGTGCAAGTGTAGACAAAAATCTTAAAGGGAAACTATGATTTTGAGTCAATATTACCTTATTTTTTGTTTTAAGGTCTTAAAGTGCATGTCAAAGCAGGGTAAAAAAAAAACATATATGAGCTACAGCTTGAAACATGGGGAATTTCCCCCATGGGGCTTTGAACAGCGATATAATTAGATGATCAATATAAAAATGAAATAAATAATTTTTATTAAGATAATGATAATGACATTTTCAGATTAAAACAGAAAGTACTGGCTATATTATGAAACATAATGTTCAATGGTGTGAGGTGAAGACACCAACGTAAACAGTATTACAGAAATTTTGTAACCATAAAAAATCCCAGACGCGTTTCGAACATATGTGGTCATCTTCAGGGGGAAGGTTAACTGTAAATATATATGAAAGGATTTATGTAACTTGAAACATTTCAAAGCATACATCGGGTAAGTTTGTAAAATAGAAACACGATAATTACCACTAAAGAAAGAGATGGAAATCTCATAGCCAGGAAGGTAGGCCAGGTGCAGGATCCAGAGAATTCTTGAGATGATCCCCAGCTCCCCAAAGGGACAGGGGACCCGACAATGGAGTGGGCTTACAAGGAGCCACACATTATGAGCTACAGCTATGGAATATATGCTTGCCATGCAATTACAGATTTACTGTTGATCTGAAAGAAATGCACGTGGCTCTTAATTTCTTTTTGTGGGATGACAACCACACAGCTTTTTGGGGACTGAGTGGTGTAAGCACTGCCCAGCTGTGTTTTGCTAAACTCCTCCTCCTACAGTCTACACAGGACGAAATGACTTGTAGTCCAAAATGAGAACAGCAAGCTAAATTGTCTCATTGAGATAACACATACAGAAAGCAAAGGGCACCAGATGCCAAATGTTTCATTTTTGGTGAAAACTTGTCAAAGGTGCTACAGTTCTGCAGAGGTGCATTATTGTTGCTTTACAGGTGCATTTACATTTTCTATCTCATTATTCATAGATCAGAGGCAGGAAATAATTTTCAAATAAAGGATGCTAAGTTGTTGCATCGTATATAGTTAATTCATTTATGAGGTTTATTTAGTTTTATCTCAAGTAACCTAGTTTTCAATTAAAATGTAAACACTGGAGGTCCATTTTAAAGCTTAAAGCGGAAGTAAACCCATCCATAAAACGGTTTCATTTCCGGCATGTAACACTTCCATTGGTTGTGCTCTCAACCAAACTGTCAAACATCCAGTGGCTGGTGCTATAATTAATCACATGTGCAGCATCATGGCAGCTGTAGATTAACAGAGGCAAAGATGGCAGGGGGGTTTACTTACACTTTAAAGTGGTTGTAAACCCTCACTTATACCAGTGAAGTGAATAGCCTCAGGTGATACACAGAGATGAAACAAATCCTCCTACATAGGTTTTACTTGTATATCTGCTGTCTGTCCCTTTCTACACCCTTTGTAAAGTGCAGATCATGTTACAAATCATTGTTCTTCTTTCAGCAATGCATATGAGTGGGTGGGAAGACTACACTTGCACTGTGTGGGAGCTGATTGGAGGAAATGGACACCCCCACCACATAGGCAGAGGAACAAAGGAACTTTCAGAGCTGCAGTCTGAATAGACAAGTTACCTGCTTAACTCCCTCTGAGCTCCCTCCCGACACATTTTTTTTAGCTCATGTTATCCCGTGTGTCGGAGAACTTGTGAGAGGTGACACCTGCTGATAACAGAGGAATGAAGCACCAGAGAGAAACAACACTTACTGTAGTGCTTTAGGGAGAGAGAGGAGAGTAAAGACTACAGATATACAGGCGCATCTCAAAAAATTAGAATATTATCAAGAAGGGATTTTTCCAGGTATTCAATAAAAAAATGGCTGCGTTGGGGGACACAGGCTGCATTGGGGGCACAGGCTGCATTGAGGGACACAGGCTGCATTGGGGGCACAGGCTGCATTGGTGACACAGGCCGCATTGGTGGCACAGGCTGCATTGGGGACACGACTGCATTGGTGGATACGGGCAGGCTGCATTGGTGGACACGAGCAGGCTACATTGGTGGACATGAATAAAGTTGATGTTAATATTTATTTTTATAACTTCATTCTGCATAAAACATTTAAGTGTCATTTAATGAGATCATTTATGTGGCACTGCTGAGGTGTTATGGAAGCCCAGGTTGTTTTGATAGCAGTCTTCAGATCCTCTGCATTGCTGGGTCTGGTGCCTCTCATCTTCCTCTTGACGATACCCCACAAATTTGCTGGCCAATCAAGCACAGTAATACCATGATCATTAAACCTGGTATTGGTACTTTTGGCAGTGTGGCCAAGTCCTGTTGGAAAATGAAATCAGCATCTCCATAAAGCTGGTCAGCAGAGTGAAGCATGAAACAGTGTTGCCAACTGTCCGTATTTTTTACGGACAGTCGGTAAAACTGCACTTTTTTCCCCGCCCGTAAATGTCCATAGTTGCGGGAATGTACCAGTAAAAATAGCCGAAATGGGTTCGGCTTGGAACTGAGCATGCGCAGTTCCGGAGCTTGCCGATCTGAGCCAAACATATGCTGTATTCGGCCGGCGGGGTGGCGGATTTCACAGAGGATGTGCCGCACGGCACCGGTGAGTGATGTATTAGGACACCCCGACAGGCGTGCGCGCGTCAGAATTTTAAATCTGTAACTAACCAGGAGCCAGGAGGTTGGAGGAGCACAGCACTGGAGCAGGAGTCAGGACTCGGAGGCTGATCAGCACACGGCGGTGGCTGATGGAGGAGCCTGCTGCATCCAGGCAATACAAAGTTCACAGGGGAGTCGGGGACGGACAAAGTGACAGATAGCCCAGGCGACAGTGACATCAGGTGATGGTGGCAGAGGGGGACGATGGAGGCAGGGGGTTAATGGAGGCAGGGGGAGATTGGAGGCAGGAGGAGATTGGAGGCGGGGGGTGTTGGTGGCACAGCAGAGGGGGGGGGGTGGCACCGCAGAGGTTGGGGGATGGAGACAGGGGTTGTTGGTGGCACCACAGATGGGGATGGAGGTAGGGGATGATGGAGGCAATGGGTGATTGGAGGCAGGGGGCCTGGGGGAGATTGGAGGCAGGGGGAGATTGGAGGCAGGGGGAGATTGTGGCACCACAGAGGGGGGTAAAGGGCAAGGGGTATTGGTGCAGAGGGGGATGGAGGCAGGGTGTGATGTGACCTAATAATTTGCCCTTATATCGAAAATAACTAAAATATGTTTTTTTACCTTAATATTTACCTTAAATCATATTGCTATTTGCCTAGCGCACTTGTTTGTAGCCTAAATACTGAAATTTGCACCTAAAAATGTAATTTAGTAACTTTTGTGAAATGCCAGTAAAAACGTGGCTGTGCCAGTAAATTTCAGGTGTCGTGCAAGTAAATTTTAATCTGGTAGGTTGGCAACACTGGCATGAAGTGCTCTAGAATTTCCTGGTAAAGGGGTTTTTCTGAATTTGAACATTGTAAAACACAGTGGACCAACACCAGCAGATAACATGGTTCCCCAAATCATCACTGACTGCGGATAATTTTGCATTTCATTTGGAGATCAAGGTCCCAGAGTCTGGAGGAAAAGTGGAGAGGCACATAATCTAAGTTGAATGAAGTCCAGTGTGAAGTTTCCACATTGTGATGGCAAACCTGTAGTTTACGGCGCTGTACACATGCTCAGGATTTCCGACGGCAAAAAGTCTGTTGGAAATCCAGAGGGGAAAACCGAGAACCTGCTCTCTACTTTTTCCCCCGTACACACGTTTGGTTTTTCTGTTGGGAAAACTCAGATAAGAGCTTTTCCTCAGCAATCCCAACCATGTGTATGTTCCATCTGTCTTTTTCCCCACAGGAAAATGGCCAAAAACGTCAGTTTTCCGCCGGGAATCCCGACGGGAAAAAAGAGAGCCGGTTCTCTTTTTTTTGCCGGGCCGATTCCGGCAGTTTTCCCATTGGAAAAACTGCGATGGAGCATACACACGGCGGGGATTCCCATCCAAAATCTCTCCTCACAGTTTTTCCATCTAAAAACCCAGTCATGTGTACGGGGCATAAGCCATCATTTCTGTATTACACTTCCTTTTTTTTACTCATCTTATGTAATATTCAAATTTTCTGAGATACTGTATTTGGGGTTTTCACTAGCTGTAAGGCATAATCATAAAAAAAAAAAAAAAAAGAAATGCTTGAAATATATCACTCTATGTGTAACGCATCTTTTGACTTTTTGAATTGAATTACTGAAATAAATTAACTTTTTGACAATATTCAAATTATTTGAGATGCACTAGTATGTTCTTAGTTCAAATTTTATGAATAGGGGGCCAGATTCATGTAGGAGATACGACGACGTATCTCCTGATACGCCGTCGTATCTCAGAGATACGACGGTCGTATCTATGCGCCTGATTCATAGAATCAGGTTACGCATAGATCTCCCTAAGATCCGACAGGTGTAAGTGACTTACACCGTCGAATCTTAGGATGCAATACTTCGGCGCCTGCTGGGTGGAGTTTGCGTCGTTTTCCCGCGTCGGGTATGCTAATTAGCTGTTTACCGGCGATCCACAAAGGTACGCACGTTCGTTGCATTCTCTTACGTCGTCGCTAGTCGGCTTTTCCCGTCGCAAAGTTACGGCTGCTATTTAGGTGGTGTAAAAATAGACAGCCCATGTTAAAGTATGGCCATCGTTCCCGCGTCGAATTTCAATTTTTTTTTTGCGTAAGACGTCTGGGAATACGAAAGGACGTAACGCACGTTGCCGTTCAAAAAACACGTTGGGGCGCCGTAATTTCGCGCAAAGCACGGCGGGAAATTTCCTAACGGAGCATGCGCAGAACGTTCGGCGCGGGAACGTGCCTAATTTAAATGGTACACGCCCCATTTGAATTAGGCGGGCTTGCGCCGGATGGATTTACGTTACGCCGCCGCAAGTTTACAGGCAAGTGCTTTGTGAATCAAGCACTTACGCTTAAAACTTGCGGCGGTGTAACGTAAATGACATACGTTACGCCGCAGCTTTAAAAGTGGATGTAAACCCACTTTTTTTTTTTACGTCACAATGTACAGTATAAGATTTCCTATCATCTGTGCCCAGTCTTACCACACAGGTTTAATCCAGCTCTGAGCAATCCTCTTTTCTTGTTCAGTGAAATAAAACGAACTTACAGAGAAAAACCTTAGTCCGTTCCGCCCCTTGCTGTGAGTGACAGGTTATTTACACATCTCATGCACTAGCCTGGAGACGGCATTATTTTTTAATTCCCACCCCCACTCCTTTTCTGAAGTCATGTGGTTACTTTTCTGGATTTTGACTGGATGTTAGGGTTCATATCAGAATTTAGTGTAAGGAATACATAGGAAAAAATGCATGTTGACAAGGGGAGTGTAGAGGAGGGCGGGGAGTCTACTGACATCACAACTCCACCCACAGAGCTCCAGACAACAGATCCACCCACAGAATCTGCAGTTTTTCAGTTCTTATAACAGACAGAGGGGAGATATTTGACAGGTAAGGATACATGCAGGAGACATGTATATCCTTATAGATCAGCACTATGGCAGAAGTTTAGAAAGGATGAGAGTGGGTTTACATCCACTTTAACCAAAAACGATAATCAGCAACAATTCTTCATCGTAACAGAACAAGTCCAGTTGACTTTCACTACTACTAGATACTATAGAATAGTGGGGTGTGGGTTTTTGGAAGAGAATGATTAGTAGTTACTCAGTTCATTCATTTAGTGGACATTTTTGTAACAAGCACTGATGACAGCTGTGTACAGTGCTCAGTCATGACTTCCATTCTAGAACAAACTTGGTTCAGTTTGTTGTGGGTGGTCTCTCCAACAAGCGAAGGATGCACAGGTGCAGACAAGGAAACAGGCTCTTGAGACCTACTCATTCATGTTAACCACAGTATATTAGAACTCCTATCCCACTGCAACAGCTTAAGAAAACAATGTAGATTAAAATGCTGCAATGCTTCATCACATGAAGCCGGTGCCAAGATATGTGTTAACAATGAAACTGTTACATAGCAAGAAAATCTACTGCTCATTCCCACTCTTTTTTTTAAAGCCCATCTCTAGGCAAGACATCTAGGCCCAGATTCTTAAAGGGCTTATGACGGCGCAACGCCATGTATGCCGTCGTAAGTCCTAATCTGGGCCGTCGTATCTATGCGACTGATTCTTAGAATCAGTTAAGCATAGATAAGCATTAGATCCGACAGGCGTAAGGCTCTTACGCCGTCGGATCTTAAATGCATTTTTTTTTTGGCCGCTAGGTGTCGCCTCCGTAGTTTTCCCCGTCGAGTATGCAAATTAGCTAGATCCGCAAATTCACAAACGTACGCGCGGCCGACGCAGTGAAGTTACAACATTTACGTTAGGCTTGTCCCGGCGTAAAGTTGCCCCTGGGTATATGATGTTAAGTATGGCTGTCGTTCCCGCGTCGAAATTTGTAAATTTACGTCGTTTGCGTAAGTCGTCCATGAATGGGGTTGGACGCCGTTCACGTCGAAACCAATGACGTCCTTGCGACGTCATTTGGAGCAATGCACCCTGGGATATTCTTCGGATGGCGCATGCGCAGTACGTTCGGCGCGGGAACGCGCTTAATTTAAATGCTCCACGCCCCCTACCCGGCTAATTTGAATTAGGTGGGTTTGCGCCGGGTGATTTACGCTACGCCACCGCAACTTTACAGGCAAGTTCTTTGAGAATAAAGCACTTGCCTGTAAAACTTGCGGCGGCATAACGTAAATCAGATACGTTACGCCCGCCCAGTTTTACGCGATTCTACAAGAATCTGGGCCTAAGTGTTTGTAAAGCTTTTTTTTATTACCTCCACTTCTCAGGGTCCCCTGCTGTCACTTGGGGTGCCTCCGCTTTTTAGTGTGCCACAATAGGAACCTGCCTCCTATTGGGGTACATCTGTGGGCTTTCTCCTGAGCCAGGCTGTGTCTGTTTATTGACACACACAGCGTGGCTCAGCCCCAACCACCACTCTCTGGTCACAGCATTTTATGGACAGAAGCTGGAACCAATGGCTCCTGCTGCTGCCTTTGTGAGCAGAGAGAGAGGCCACTGCAGACAGGCACAGTGCTGGATCAAGATTAGGCCCAAGCAAGTATAAAGGGGGGGGGGGGTGTTGAAGGGGCGATATAAAAACAGACAGAAGTACACTGCATTTTTTGTTAAATTTTTTCCCCACAAACAGAGCTTTCTTTTTTGTTTTTTGAGCTATAATTCACTCATACTGACATACTACACATTTAGGAGTCATTATAGGTATCATTTGTCACATATAAACAAAAAAAGACAATTTTGAAAAAAAAAAAAGACAATATTTAAAACTATAAAACATATATAATAACAATAAATAAAAAATGTCTTAAATAATAACAAAAATAAAATAATAATACATTTAGGCCAATTATGCTACATATTTTTGGTTTAAAAAATACCATTAAGCATACATTAAATGGTTTGCACGTAACATTTTTGCATCTACAAACTATGGGATATATACTGGATTTTTTTTTTTTACTTTATTTTATTTTTTACTAGTAATGGCTGCAATCAGCAACTTATAGCGGGACTGAGATATTACTCATTACGGTGGCCATTCGGACACTAACTGACACTTTTAACACTTTTTGGGAACCAGTGACACTAATAGAGTGATCAGTGCTAAAAATATGTACTACTACTGTCTGTGAACGGGTTAAACATCCAGGGCAAGCAAAGGGTTAAATGTGTGTCTAGCCAGTGTTTTGGTTTACTGTGGGAGGTGCTTTTACTAGCGGAAGTAATGGATTTTATTTGCTGCTTTGTGGGGTAAGAAAATCTATTACTTCCCTGCTGACAGGATAGGGCTCTGCCTTGTTTACATAGGCCTCACCAATTAAACGAAATTATAATAGTAAGTGACGAGGCAATCATATGCTGGTAAGCAAAAACTATGATCTTCAGGGGACACCAGGGCTGATCAAAAGGCAGTGGCTAGATTGTTAGGTCCTCACTTTGCTCTCCATATAGTGGAGGTTTTAACAATGGAGGTTTATGTAACTTTATTACACTGTGGCCCATTAATGCAATTAATGCAGAGGCAGCAACACTGCCCACAATCATTCACTCCTTCAGAGATGTCATCCTGGTGGAATGACTTGTGGGGTGGTATGTTGTGGTCATGGTATCAAATGTTAGTGTGAAATACGATGGTGTTGTTGCTGTTTCTATATGCCACTAACGGAACCACATGTTAGAGTAATTGTGTAACTTGCCAGGCTTACTGAGATCATATAGCAGAAATACTAACCCACCTGCCAGTCCCTGAGCCACATGCTAGAATTATTGAACTACTCTACCTGCCATAGTCATTTGGGCTGATTTATAAAAAATTTGAACTTTTGCCCACAGCAACTAATAAGACTGGATTTAGTTTGACAATACATTTAGGTAACTTTGAAAAAAGAGGGCAAATGAGACAGAGTGGCACTAGGCATACCCATGGTCAAAACGGCATGGAGCTTAGCCATATCAGGAATAGGCTGATGTGCTGTAAAGCCAGGGACAAAACAGAGATAATGGTCTATTTTGGATTTTCTAATGCTTTTTATTTTAATCTAAGCAAAAAAATTATAATAATACATACAGTCATGCTCGAAATTGTTGGCACCCCAGGAATTTTTCCAGAAAATCAAGTATTTCTCACAGAAAAGTATTGCAGTAACACATGTTTTGCTATACACGTGTTTATTTCCTTTGTGTGTATTGGAACAAAACTAAAAAAGTGAGGGAAAAAAAGCTAATTGGACATAATGTCACACAAAATTAAAAAAAATGGGCTGGTCAACATTCTTGGCACCCTTAACCTAATATTTGGTTGCACACCCTTTGGAAAAAATAACTGAAATCAGTCGCTTCCTATAACTATCAATAAGCTTCTTACACCTCTCACCCGGAATTTTGGACCTTTGCAAACTGCTCCAGGTCTCTCTTATTGGAAGAGGGCCTTTTCCCAACAGTATATTTAAGATCTCCCCACAGGTGTTCATGGGATTTAGATCTGGACCCACTGCTGGCCAGTTTAGAACTCTCCAGCGCTTTGTTGCCATCTATTTCTGGGTGCTTTTTGACGTATGTTTGGGGTCATTGTTCTGCTGGAAGACCCAAGATCTCGGACGCAAACCCAGATTTCTGACACTGGGCTCTACAGTACTACCCAAAATCTTTTGCTAATCCTCAGATTTCATGATGACTTGCACACATTCAAGGTGCCCAGTGCCAGAGGCAGCAAAACAACCCCAAAACATCATTGAACCTCCACCATATTTCACTGTAGGTACTGTGTTCTTTTCTTTGTAGGCCTTATTCCGTTTTCGGCAAACAGTAGAATGATGTGCTTTACCAACAAGCTCTATCTTGGTCTCATCTGTCCACAAGACGTTTTCCCAGAAGGATTTTGGCTTACTCAAGTACATTTTGGCAAACTGTAGTCTTACTTTGTTATGTCTCTGTGTCAGCAATGGGGTCCTCCTGGGTCTCCTGCCATAGCGTTTAATTTCATTTAAATGTCGATGGATAGTTGGCGCTGACACTGATGCTCCCTGAGCCTGTAGGACAGCTTGAACTTCTTTGGAACTTGTTTGGGGCTGCTTATCCACCATCCGCACGATCCTTGCAATCTTTCATACATTTTTCTCTTCCGTCTACGCTCAGAGAGATTAGCTACAGTGCCATGGGTTGCAAACTTCTTGATAATGTTGCGCACTGTGGACAAAAGCAAATCTAGATCTCTGAAGATGGACTTGTAACCTTGAGATTGTTGATATTTTCCCACAATATTGGTTCTCAAGTCCTCAGACAGTTCTCTTCTCCTCTTTCTGTGGTCCGTGCTTAGTGTGGCACACACAGACACCCAATGCAAAGACTAATGCCGCGTACACACGATCGGTTCGTCTGATGAAAACGGTCTGACCGTTTTCATCAGACGAACCGATCGTGTGTGGGCCCCATCAGTTTTTTTCCCATCGGTGAAAAAACTTAGAACCTGTTTTAAAATTATCTGATAGTTAAAAAACCGATAGAAAAAAATGATCGTCTGTGGGGAATTCCATCAGTTAAAAATCGACGCATGCTCAGAATCAAGTCGACGCATGCTCGGAAGCATTGAACTTCATTTTTCTCAGCACGTCGTTGTGTTTTACGTCACCGCATTCTGACACGATCGTTTTTTTAACTGATGGTGTGTAGGCTAGACTGATGAAAGTCAGCTTCATCGGATATCTGATGAAAAAATCCATCAGACCATCATGAACCGATCATGTGTACAGGGCATACCCTTTAGGTGAACTTCTCTCCTTTTTATCTGCTTTCAGGTGTGATTTTTATATTGCCCACACCTGTTACTTGCCCCAGGTGAGTTTAAAGGAGCATCTCATGCTTGAAACAATCTTATTTATCCACAATTTTGAAAGGGTGCCAAGAATTTTGACCAGCCCATTTTTGGAGTTGTGTGTGACATTATATCCAATTTGCTTTTTTTCCTCCCTTTTTTTGTTTTGTTCCAATACACACACAGGGAATAAAAATGTGTATAGCAAAACATGTGTTACTGCAATACTTTTCTGTGAGAAATACTTGATTTTCTGGAAAAAATCCTGGGGTGCCAACAATTTCGAGCATGACTGCATATGTATATATATATATACACACACACACACCAATCAGCAATAACATTTAGACCACTGATGGGTAAAGTGAATGACCCTAATTATCTAGTGACAATGGTACCTGAAAGTGGGTAGGATATATAGGCAGCAAGTGTATATGTTGTCCCTGGAGTTGATGTGTTGAAAGCAGAGAAAATGGGCAAGTGTAAGAATTTGAGTGACTTTGCCAAGGGCCAAATTGTAATGGCTAAATGACTGGGTCAGAGCAACTCCAAAACTGCAGCTCCTCAGAAATGCTGGCATGTCCTTGGTCTGCAGTGGTCAGAACCTACCAAAAGTGGTCTAAGGAAGGAAAACTGGTGAACCAGTGAGAGGGTCATGGGTGACCAAAGCACATAGGGAGCAAAGCCATTAGAAGAGCTACTGTAGATCAAATTGTTGAACAAGTTGATGCTGGTTCTGATAGAAAAGTGCCAGAAAACACAGTGCATCTCAGTTTGTTGTGTATGGGGCTGTCTAGCAACAGACTGGTCAGGGTGCCCATGCTGACCCATGTCCACAGCCAAAAGAGCCTACCATGGGCACGTGCGCATCAGAACTGGACCAAGGAGCAACGGAAGAAGGTGGTCTGGTCTTATTAATCACATTTTCTTTTACATCATGTGGATGGCTGTAAGTGTGCGCATTGCTTACTTGGGTAAGAGATAGCAACAGGATGCACTATAGGAAGAAGGCAAGATGGCAGAGGCAGTGTGATGCTTTGTCTACTGGAGTCCATGCCTCAAGGGGTCAGGGTTGTTTTGTTGGCAACATTGAGACCAGTATTAGTTATGATGGACGGTCATAGTGGTAAAGCTGATCAGTGTATATATACTGTACATATGGGGCATTACAGTGGCTAAGTGGTTGGCACATCTGCCTGGTGCACTAGGGTAATTTGTTTGAATCCTCTTGAATCCTTTTACACCCCTCGATGCTCCAGTGGTGGACTGTTTCTCAGCGTCCTCGCATCCAGTGCAGGACTATGGGCTCTGCATCAGTCTTGATGACATCAGAGGACCACTGGAGTTCAAGAAAGAGTCTGTGGGGACCTAGCAAGCAGCACAGGGAAAGTTGCTGGAGTAGAGGATCAGCCAAGTAAAGTTCATTTTCTAAGTCCCCAGGACATTAACAAGCATTTAACCCTTGTGGTGTGGACATATGGCGCCACCCTTTGGGCTGCTTTTTCTGATCCTCGTGTTAGTAAAAGTTTGGTGAGAGACGATTCACGCTTTTCAGTCTTCGTGCTTTTTCAGTCCGTTACAGCGCGACGAATGTGCTATCTCCATTCCGAATGCTAATTTTACCAGAGCGAGCGCTCCCGTCTCATACTTGTTTCTGAGAATGCACATTTTTTTCTCCTCGGGAAAAGCATACACACAAGCGTTTTTTTCGCGACGGGAAAAAGACCGCTGGGAATTACGACAGGAAAAAAGAGAGCTGGTTCTAATTTTTTTGTGGCCAGTTTTCTCGTCGAGAAAACTGCTATGGAGCATACACACGGCCGTTTTTCCGGACAAAAAGCAAACATGGGAAAACCGGCCGTGTGTACGAGGCATAAGGCTGATTTACTGCTGGGTATGTATATTGGAGGCTTCTTTCATTTTGATGAGTTTAGCTTCAAAACAAGTCAACACTCTAGCATAGAACTATAGCTAGAGAACTAACCAACGTGTGCTCTCCTGCTTAGTGTGGTCAGTTTTTAATAGGAAAGCAGAGGGACTGGCAGGATCCCCAGGGATTTCACACAAAGGAAGGAGGAATATGAAGTGATGGAGTAACAACCGCTTTATACCTAGGTTCACATCTTTTTGGTTCTTTGCGAGTGCATTTGCGTGGACCGTCTGGGCACAAGTCTATTTTAACTTATGCCGCGTACACACCATCACTTTATGTGATGAAAAAAAACGACATTTTCTGTGAAGTAAAAAACGACGTTTTTGAAACTTCAATTTTCAAAGACGAAGTTGCCTACACACCATCGTTTTTCTCACAATGTTCTAGCAAAGCGAGGTTACGTTCACCACGTTTTTCCATTGAAGCTTGCTTCATAAGTAGCTTCTGGGCATGCGCGGATGAAAAAAACGTCGTTTTAAAACGACGTTTTTGCTACACACGGTCAATTTCTGTGAAGTAAAAGTTGACGTTTTGAAAAACGACACATAAAATTGAAGCATGCTTCAATTTTTTTTGGTCGTTTTTTAGAAGACATAAAACGACGTTTTCCCCCACACACGGTCAATTAAAGTGACGTTTTTAAAAACGTCATTTTTTTTCATCACATAAAACGACCGTGTGTACGCGGCATTACAATTCCCCCAATCTCCATCTTAAAAATTCTGAAAAATTCGTTTTGGGGCTATCCATTTCGAGCTGCCTTGCATCATGAAGAATCCTCAGATCACGACAATGTTTTTTATTTTTTTAAGCTGAGATTTTAGTGGCTTAAAACCAAATCTTCCCCCAATATGTACAAATAAAAGCATACGTGCCATGTGCACCTCTTGGGCAGTATTCATACGTTTTTTTAAGCTCAAACTGTGATACAGTATATACACAATGTAATAATGACATTTCTTCTTGCTTGTTCTGCTCCTTTTTAGCAAAAAAAAACCTGCAATATTTTCACAAAAAATACACTGAGAGGCAGTTCACACCAGACACAGTTCCTGTACAGTTTTGTGTGCATTTATCTGCACTAAAAATGCATGCACAGTGTTTTCTATGTATTCCAATGGCTCTAGTCGGCTCTAGTTCACACCATGCTGTCAGTTTCCGGTCCGTTTCCGGTGCAGAAACTGACCGGAAACTGACTGCATGGAGTGAACTAGAGCCAACTGGAGCCATTGGAATACATGGAAAACACTGTGCATGCATTTTGTGCAGAAAAAAAGCACACGGAACTGCGTCTGGTGTGAACTGGCCCTTAATCATTATTGGGGACACAAACATAACAGAAAACCTTTGTGAATTAGCAATTTTTTTATAGTTTTTTTTTTACATTTTATAAAAAAATTGCAATTATTTTATTTCATTTTATATTTTTTTCTAATTATTTATTACAATATTTAATTATCATTTCTTCTACATTTTTTTTTACAGGACAGGAAAGCCTGCAGCGCTGTGGGGGGGGGGGGGTGCACAGTGACAGGGAGGGGGATCATTGTAAGGGAAGCAATTACAAGAATGATGCCCCGTATCTGTGTCTCTCCCCACAGCAGCTGAAAGCCAGCAGGAGGGGGAGAAACTGTCTTTCAGCTGCTGCAGAGAGCCGCACAGGGCATCTTTCTGTAATCGTCCAACTGCACCGATTCCCCCTGCTGTTTGGGCCCCCTGTGTTCCCAGGCCCCCTACAGGAGGACTTGTGGTTCCCCCCTATCAGCGGCCCTGACACCATGCCATCCATAGTAAATATGTGCAGAATGAAGTACAATCACCACACAATGCCATATTGCCACCTATAGTAAATGTGTGCAATGCAGTGTAATATTCACTGACAATCAGGCAGTGCTGCAGCAGACATGATCCACTTCTCTTCTGCTCCTGGACTCAGACTGCCGCCCGCCTTACAGCCTCTTGCTTTCTGTCACGGGCCCCACTCAGAGCTGAGTGGCGGAAGATCACTCTGTCAGGGAAGGAAATAGCCAGCCGGGAAGCGGCAGGCAGTTCGGACTTGAAGTTGAGCCATAATGTGGAGTGGGCCCGGAATACACATGCGCCCAAAATTGATAAAAAATTCCCTCCACTCCCACCAGCACAAAGATCAGAGAGGGGTCCAGAAAAAAGCAATTACACCCCCACTCGTAGGAGTGGACAAGCAGGGGTGTAATTTAGAAAGGCCGTTTTTTTTTAAACAGACTGACTCTGACTGAGGTTACCCGACCCCTGCTGAGCTGAGGACACTGGGCCCCTTACAACAGGGCTAGTTGTACTGGCTTATCGGCAGCCCTGCATTCTAATGCTTGGTTTGAACTTTAGCGTCTAGATGCCTAAATGCATTGAGTTTCTGCCACGTGATTGGCTGATTATTTTTGTTACCAATCAATTGAACAGGTGTACCTAATAAAATGGCCGATGAGTATATGTAAAAGTACCTTTACCTGCACACCATAAAGTCATGTAAGTAGCATTGCTTTGGTGCCTGGTATTATATGGGATTGTGGCATCTGTAGTCTTTCAGAACCTGTATGTGGATCAGTGGTGATTCATTTGAGGTTTTCAGAAGAGTTTGTTAAGGATTTCTCTATGGTCTTGATCCTAATGTGTTGCATCTATTTTGTGACAAGCTTCATTCCTTAAATCTTAATATTACTTTTCTATGTCATGTTATGATGCTTATGGTATTTAACTTTGTCAATGTGTTTGAGTTATTTCGTTGTTTTATTTAATAAGACCGTTTGAATGTTTCTCCAGCATGTGTTATTTTTGCATTTGAGTCCAAGCTAAAAGCAGCAGTCAGAAGATTGTTAACTTATGACACGAGTGTGTGTTGTTCTGCACCGATGCTGTCCATTTATTGGCACAGTGGGGGCTTCATTCTATTTTTAACTTCGGACTTATGTATAAAACTGGAGAAAATGAAATGTAAGAATAGTGTCTGCTTTTATTTACAGTGTAAAGTTGAATGTTTGGCACACTGGGCGTTTTTGACACTGCTATAAGGGGCATCTGGCGTTGTTTTTTTCTGCCTCTAAACACCCCTACATGTTACCTATGCGTTTATGCACACATAGGCATTTAAAGAAGCTTAGAGTCAGGGGTATTTAGATGCAGAAAAAAAATACCCCACTGCAGCAGTGTTTTGGCAGAAAAAACTCTGGTGCTTTTAACTGACTTAAATGGTAATGATAGGCTTGTTTAGCGTTTGAGCTTTAATTGATTTCAATGATCAGAATAAATTATTATTCTGGCCAAATAAATTAATCAATGCCCAAGCACCTGATGTGGCTAAACACATTACACGTGTTTACATTCGTCACTGGGACCTCCCTCTTTTTTTTCTGCCAAATAAAACTGCCAGGAGGAAAGGCATCTAGGAGATATAGCAAAAATGTCCAGTGTGCAGGAGGCCTTAAAGAGGAGTCCCAGTCTCCCCCAGAAATCTGAAAGTCAGCAGCTACAAATACTGTAGTTGCTTACTCTTAATTGTAGCACCTTCTGGATAGGTAGGTGCAAGAGTGAGAATTCTCTTGCAGGGCAGGTAAATTTAGGCAGGCCTGGCTGGTTTGTTTTGATTTGATCTGGGCTGGGAGTAGCTCAGAGTAGAAGCTGGTGACTCACAGGCAGCATCTCTGGGACCTCTCTCTTCTTTCGAGAGTCTTTGATAAAGATCTAGAAAAAGAGGAGGAGAGGAAAGGTGGAGCTGCCTGGGGTGGTTTAGGGAGCCCTGACCAATCCTCAACCTGGATTGGCAGGGGGCAGGTCTCCTTAAATACCTAGGGTCAGCTCAGCAGGGGAGCAATAGAGTTATTCAGAGCTTTGGAGATGGAATGCTAGGCTGTCGGGGCCTTTAAGGGAGCTCCCCAGTCTGGGGGGTGTGATCTTGGGCCCGGGGCTCACGTGTGAATGGGGCCCTTCAAGAAATTGTGGAGGTGTCCTGGACAGGAGGCACAGGGGGAGCAAGAGAGGACAGCAGGAGAGAGTATTGCCAGGCAAGTCTCCAGAGAGAGGAACAACTGTTCTCAGCCTGGAGAGGGCTGGTAAGTGACATGCACAGTCAGGAGGACTGGGGAGGCACGCCTGGGAGGACTGGGAGCATGCAGTCTGGGATGGGTGCAGAGCCAGTAGTGTGGACTGTGGTGTCATGGGCAGTGGAGGAAGGAAGCTGCAGACAGGAGGGATGGCAGGGACTTAGGATGGGTTTCCAAGCTCAGTAGCCGAAGGTAGGGCAGCTAGCACCAAGAACTTTTCATTGCTACACTAAAGGGGCCTACGGTCCCTGCCTTCAAAAGGCAGTTGCTAAGGCTGAACCAGTGTCAGGCCTAACCACACGGTGCTAGCTGTGTCAGGATTCTCAAGCAAAAGTTGTGCTGGAGGAGCTGAGGAGTGATAGTTTGCAGCAAGAGTTGTGCAAGAGGAAGAGAGAAGTGTACAGTGTATATAAGTTGTCCAAAGTATTTCTGCTTTTTTACTGGGCAACCCATACTTTGTATACCCCTTCCAAGTTCAATCCCCTCAATAAAATACAAAAACAAACATAACAGACTATTAATTTGTCTTGGAGTGTCTGAGGATTGAATTCTGGGTTGGGTAGGGTGACAGGGGGGCCACTACACTTATCAGCCCCTACGGGGGTACTGCTACATAATATAGTCCAGCTTCTCCAGCCTTCCAGTGATGTTCTCACTAAGGAAAAAAGGCAGTGAAGCCTTGCAGCTTCACAGCTGGCTTCCTACATTTGTGAAGTTGTGGCCTACCTTCCACTTAGATTGCCTCAGCGATCTGACTTTTGAAGAAAAATAAATCACGCTAGCCTTAAAAATTAATAAATGATGAATTGAAATTGAAAAATATATATGACACCAATGATCAATTAAATGAGAATTAACCAATACATGACTTGATAATGTGTTAGATTGTGAAAAAACAATAATAGTGAATCCACAAATAAATTAATGAATAAAAGTGAAAAAATTTATGAAAATCAATATTATTATTAAAATTAAAAGTCCATATGAAATATTGAAATCCTAAAATTAATGTCCATATATTTGTGAAAAAAACATGGTGAATAATATGATTTAGCTAAAAACGAATAACTATACACCAGTGCTGAGTAACAAAGAGTCCAAATAGACCTGAATTGCCGTATCCACTTTTTAAAAAAAACATGTTGGATCCACCACCAAATCAGCAGGAATAAACTCTTACCAAATTGTCATGATCCTCCATAACTGAGGATCAAAGAATGCATGTAATGAATCACAGCTTAGCTCCAAAAGACATCAGGCACAGTCATGGATTCCCAGCAAGCATCGCCTCCCAGTCAATCAAATCAACAGAGGATGTGCGTGGTGCATAAAAAATAAAACGCTCCATATAGTGTTAAACCATATACAATTTTATTGTATAGAGCACAGAATTACACTTACAATTATGCAGTTAAAAGAAAGCCCGTAGCCTGATGTGCCGGCCGGTGCACAAACAGAAAACCCGTCCTTCTGGGTATGCGAATGGAGCACGAGATGACGTCAACGCGTCGGTGCCCTCAATGTACGTTTCGTAAAAACTTACTTCGTCCAGTAGTAGTAGTAAGTAGTCCCCCCTTGGACGAAGGGACAGTTCCTCAAAATCAGGGACAGTTGGGAGCTATGACTGTGGGTATAGGTTTGTGTATATGAAATTAATCGAAAAATACCTCATGGAGTGGGATTGTGTAGGCAACGCAAAAAGAAGTTTCAAAAATATATATGAAAAAATATATCAATTTATTACAAAAATAGATTCAACATATACAAAGAAATATCTCGAAAATTACATGAATATACATAATACAAAACATAAATGATGCAGATACTGTCCGGCATACGGTACCATCACCAATTAGGGAGGTAAGTTGTAGCTGAAAGCCGACGCGTTTCGAATGCTACGCATTCTTCATCATGGCATAAACAAGTATTACATCTGAAGTAGATCAAAAAATGTTGTAAATATTAAATACATTCACATTGTAACATTGTACTTTCTTCATTTAAATACAGAAACAGCACATATATACTTTCTTCATCAAACAAAGAAAAAGCACAAACATTAATAAAAAAATCTCACCTATTGCTTAAAAATTCCGCGCCCAAGGGTGTGGAGCAAAGGGCCCCTCGATGTCCTGGGACCCAGATGTCTCCTATTGCAGGCTGCACCATACAGAGAAATCCCTATTTGATGTCACTCATAGAGTGGATAGAACCAATTGGTTCAATTTTAGTGGCGTTGGAAATCCTATATAAGGGAGATGGAATGGAGAAAAGGCCCCCCCAGGGGAAAGAAAGAGAGAAACATAAAGTTCCCATCAGTTTGTATCAAAATATGCCAGTGTTGAGCATCAATTCATCGGTTGGAAATTATATTCCAAGCAGTTCATGAAAAACTCACCACCAGTAGTTGGGAATCCTGTATCCAAATCCGGCTGAATCCAGGTAAATCCTGAAAAGAATTTTTGGTTTCCCCAGGCAGGTTCCCCTTGGGGGTAAAAAACAGCTCCTTGCTCTCCTAGATGTGGAGAGGGAATGACACCCAGGCAGGTTCCCCTTGGGGGTAAAAAACAGCTCCTTGCTCTCCTAGATGTGGAGAGGGAATGACACCACATATCCCTCTTGGCCCTCCTTAAGTACCTACCTTGATTCTATTCAGGTGATGTAATCCTCCCCTTAATCACCACACCGATTATCCCAGCTTATAGTTGTTTGCTGGCCATGTATGGCTCCATCTTGCTGTCAAACACGCCGCTTCTGAGAGGCGCATTAGAGCGCCGTCATTGATTATACCTACATCGGCGTCACTTCCGAAACCGGAAGTGCCGCCGCGGCCATTTTGGTAGTGGATTCGATTGCCAGTCGATCCGCGTCACTTCCGCAATCGGAAGTACTACCGCGGCCATTTTATTGGTTGGTTATGCATGAGATGTCTAGAGACATCCCAACCGGATTTTGGAAAAGGGCCCAGACGTGTATTAGAAGTCTGGCATGTATCTCCGACAGGGAGAGCAGCCAAATCAAAAGGGTGAAATTAAAAAAAGTGGTGGGGAGGTAAAGAACTCAAGCAGTGACATTAATCACTGCTTGAAAAAAATGACAAGAACGGGCTAAGCCCAGGTTTGGGTTATAGAGAAAGAATTGTTTAGGTTAGTGAGGTACTGTTCTCCTGCAGTTCTTTTGAGAACCACTGGGAGACACTTGCGGAGTAAAAAGCCACAGCTGCCTTTTATATTCACCAAAGAAGGTATTGCTATCTCACTTATGGTGAATTTGGAAGACATTTGGGTACAAAGCCCAATGTCTCCCCTGGCAGCTGATGAGTCAAAAAATAGGGAAAGGATGGAAACAGCCTGCAATTAAACCATAGAGACACCAATGTCCAATTAACCGGGGTAAATGGCCCATGTCCCACATCCCCAAGCTATAGAACAAAAAAGCAAAAACAGGTTAAATAAAGAAACAAATTGTCCATATTTACAATTTTGGCTTCAATTCCCTTCCAATTCGTCTGCACCTATGCAGCTTTTTAAAAATTGAGTCAAGTAACATATCAATTGCAAAAAACAATTCCAAAAATATATATATATGTTTTCTTATTACTGTATATATATATTTTTGGAATTGTTTTTTGCAATTGATATGTTACTTGACTCAATTTTTCCTTTCATTAAAAAGCTGCATAGGTGCAGACGAATTGGAAGGGAATTGAAGCCAAAATTGTAAATATGGACAACTTGTTCCTTTATTTAACCTGTTTTTGCTTTTTTATTTGCAGGCTGTTTCCATCCTTTCCCTATTTTTTGACTCATCAGCTGCCAGGGGAGACATTGGGCTTTGTACCCAAATGTCTTCCAAATTCACCATAAGTGAGATAGCAATACCTTCTTTGGTGAATATAAAAGGCAGCTGTGGCTTTTTACTCCGCAAGTGTCTCCCAGTGGTTCTAAAAAGAACTGCAGGAGAACAGTACCTCACTAACCTAAACAATTCTTTCTCTATAACCCAAACCTGGGCTTAGCCCGTTTTTGTCATTTTTTTCAAGCAGTGATTAATGTCACTGCTTGAGTTCTTTACCTCCCCACCACTTTTTTTAATTTCACCCTTTTGATTTGGCTGCTCTCCCTGTCGGAGATACATGCCAGACTTCTAATACACGTCTGGGCCCTTTTCCAAAATGGCCGCCGGGGAACTTCCGGATCCGGTTGGGATGTCTCTAGACATCTCATGCATAACCAACCAATAAAATGGCCGCGGTAGTACTTCCGATTGCGGAAGTGACGCGGATCGACTGGCAATCGAATCCACTACCAAAATGGCCGCGGCGGCACTTTCGGTTTCGGAAGTGACGGCGATGTAGGTATAATCAATGACGGCGCTCTAATGCGCCTCTCAGAAGCGGCGTGTTTGACAGCAAGATGGAGCCATACATGGCCAGCAAACAACTATAAGCTGGGATAATCGGTGTGGTGATTAAGGGGAGGATTACATCACCTGAATAGAATCAAGGTAGGTACTTAAGGAGGGCCAAGAGGGATATGTGCTGTCATTCCCTCTCCACATCTAGGAGAGCAAGGAGCTGTTTTTTACCCCCAAGGGGAACCTGCCTGGGTGTCATTCCCTCTCCACATCTAGGAGAGCAAGGAGCTGTTTTTTACCCCCAAGGGGAACCTGCCTGTGGAAACCAAAAATCCTTTTCAGGATTTACCTGGATTCAGCCGGATTTGGATACAGGATTCCCAACTACTGGTGGTGAGTTTTCATGAACTGCTTGGAATATAATTTCCAACCGATGAATTGATGCTCAACACTGGCATATTTTGATACAAACTGATGGGAACTTTATGTTTCTCTCTTTCTTTCCCCTGGGGGGGCCTTTTCTCCATTCCATCTCCCTTATATAGGATTTCCAACGCCACTAAAATTGAACCAATTGGTTCTATCCACTCTAAGGCCCCATACACACGAGAGAATTTATCCGCGGATACGGTCCAGCGGACCGTTTCCACGGATAAATCCTCTCAAAGATTTCCGCAGATTTCGATGCGATGGAGTGTACACACCATCGCATTGAAATCCGCGCGGAAATCCTCTGGCGATGACGTGTCGCACCGTCGCCGCGATTATGACGCGGCGACGGGCGCGACGCTGTCATATAAGGAATTCCACGCATGCGTCAAATCATTACGACGCGTGCGGGGAATCCCTTTGGACGGATGGATCCGGTGAGTCTGTACAGACGAGCGGATCCATTTGTTGTGCATGTCAGCAAATATCCGATCTGCTGGAATCCATCCCAGAGGAGATTTCTCCGCGGAAACAGATCCGCTGGCGTGTACACACCATAGGATCTATCCGCAGAAACCCATTTGCTGGGATTTATCTGCGGATGGATTCTATCGTGTGTATGGGGCCTATGAGTGACATCAAATAGGGATTTCTCTGTATGGTGCAGCCTGCAATAGGAGACATCTGGGTCCCAGGACATCGAGGGGCCCTTTGCTCCACACCCTTGGGCGCGGAATTTTTAAGCAATAGGTGAGATTTTTTTATTAATGTTTGTGCTTTTTATTTGTTTGATGAAGAAAGTATATATGTGCTGTTTCTGTATTTAAATGAAGAAAGTACAATGTAACAATGTGAATGTATTTAATATTTACAACATTTTTTGATCTACTTCAGATGTAATACTTGTTTATGCCATGATGAAGAATGCGTAGCATTCGAAACGCGTCGACTTTCAGCTACAACTTACCTCCCTAATTGGTGATGGTACCGTATGCCGGACAGTATCTGCATCATTTATGATTTGTATTATGTATATTCATGTAATTTTCGAGATATTTCTTTGTATATGTTGAATCTATTTTTGTAATAAATTGATATATTTTTTCATATATATTTTTGAAACTTCTTTTTGCGTTGCCTACACAATCCCACTCCATGAGGTATTTTTCGATTAATTTCTAGTACTATGGGATGATGGCAACTACATGCTACCATATGTGAGTTGGTCTTTTTTCTAGGTTTGTGTATATGGGATTGAATGATATTTTTTATTTTATTTTTATGGTTGAACTGAATGGACTTGTGTCTTTTTTCAACCTGACTAACTATGTATCTATATGTAATGAGACACCTATTTATCAGTTGAGACTGAACCAGCTGATTTTAATTTGCACTGACAAGGGGCAGGATTGCTTTCTAATTACAGATAGATTTCAACTGGTGTCTTGGCTTTCCATGCCTTTTTGCACCTCCCTTTCTTCATGTGTTCAATACTTTTTCTTTGTGACATTCCATTCTATTACACATAACTTAATTTCTGAACTTATTTGTTTTGGTTTCTTTGTATGTTTGGATTGCATGGGTTGTTACCGACATGGTGAAAATGTAATGTCAATAGCACCTTTAGAAATATATTTACCTAGAAAAATGGTGACGTGTTCAATACTTATTTCATCCGCTGTGTATATATATATATATATATATATATATATATATATATATATATATAGTATATATTTAAACTTAAAAAAATCATTAAAAACACTAGTAACCAAGGAATAAAATTGATGCAATGTGCATTAATATATGGGATTGCCAATATAGTAGACTAGATTTTATTCTCTCGGTATGGTGCTAGTCATCCTCTGTTAATGTTGTCCCTCCATCATGTCATAAAGCTGATTAAATATCCCATGTGGTCTTTTCAATGTGGTTAAAACCACAAGGAAGTAGAAAACACGCCTCAGTGCACATTGGAGGATCATCAAACAAGCTCTGGAAACCAACACATTGTAAAATACTTGGACTTTGCATCGTCTTGCCAAGATTGATGGCACGAAGGCAAGCTGGCTCCATTTTGTGTGAGAATAGCTGCATTAATAGGATATTAAGTTGTCCTGTTTCTTGGAAAATACTACTGTACAATTACCTAATAAAGTTTTTAATGTTCTTTAAACATTCAGGATAATCTCGTGTTAGGTGGATGAACAGAAGCTCATATTTGTGCTATTCCCTATATTCACATATAATTTATTATTATTATTATTATTATTATTATTTGTCTAGAGGCTAGAAGGATTTACTATATTTGCACAGTGAATCCTGCCAAAATATACCTTTAGCATTAAATTCCTAGTGCGGAGGGGCAAATCTGCCTAGGTTCAATCCTGTGTGAAATTCAGTGAACTCAAACATAATGGTAAATCTCATTGAAGTCTATTAGAGGAAAATTGTATCTGGGCATTTTTGGAAGCTAATGAGTAAGCTACTGTAAAAAAAGAAAAAAAGCGCAGGAAGCTGGGCACTGCCAAAGAGGGCAAAAAAAGAATAAAAAGAAAATAAATGATACCTTACAGTGGGCAAGAGGGTCTCTTTGTGCAGCTTTTAGACTAACATTGAAAATACACAAATTCCGGGCCCCCTTATCCATGCATCCGGCCCCTTTCAGGACACTGGGAGCATGGATTCCAATGGGGGGCAGGGGGGGTTTAAAGCACCTTATTAGAGCCAGAGGCTCTAATAGGCTTCAAATGAGGGGGGCACAATATAAACTCTATCACGATAATATAATAAACAATATACCCCCAAAACAATATACCCCCAAAATGTTATCAGGGATAAAAGGCCTCACCAGTGTGTGACTCATTTTTTTCAATGTGGATGGAGTAGGGGGTGTAGTAAATGTGGGTGATGTGATGTCATTTAGGTGCCCACTCATCAGATGGTTGGTAAAAAGTGAATGCTGTACCTTAGCACCCATAACTTAAAAAAGGTTCTATCAACATAAAATAAAAATAAAAAATAACAAAATAAATGAAAATGCCAGGAAACAAACCCTGAAACCAATGCCTACTTATTAATAGGAAGCCCTGCGACAAAAAAAAAAAAAAAAAAAAGATAAAAAAAAAACAGTTTCAAATAAAATAAAGACTATCAAGATAATATAATAAACAGCATACCCCCAAAATGTAATCAGGGATAAAATGCCTCACCAGTGTGTGACTAACTTTTATTTTTTCAGTGTGGATGGAGAAAGGGGTGCAGTAAATGTGAGTGATATAATGTGAGATCATTTAGGTGTACACTGAACAGATGGTTGTTAACAAGTGAATGCTGTACCTGAGCACCCAAAACTTAAAAAAGGCTCTCTCAACATAAAACAAAACAAAAAAAATAACAACATTAATTAACATGCCAGGAAACAAACCCTGAAACCAAAGCCCACTTTTTAATAGAAAGCCCTGCGCCAAAAAAACCCAAAACAGTTTAAACTAAAATAAAGACTCTATCAAGACTCTATTAGGAAAATATGATAAACAATATACCCCCAAAATAAACCCTAAAACAAATGCCAAGAGAAACCTTGCCGCAAAAAAAATCTCCAGACAAAAAAAGCTAACAATAATAAAAAGTTATGAATTCCTATATGCTTGTATACAGGCTAGAGGCTTCATTGACAAAAAAAAAATGCCTTCAGCCTGCAGATTCCACATCCAGGCTGCAAGGTCCATTTGCATTGCCAACAATGTACCTATCATAATCAGTTACACTATTAATAATAATAATAATAATAATGATGATAAAAATAGACAAACATTAACTTTAATAGCTAAACTGTAATGTGATTGGTTTCTCTAGGTTTTTGCCTTTCGTTGCCTTTCCAAATATCAGTCTGATTGAACACACCATAACTGTTCAGCAGACTATAAACACCAAACAAATGTAATATGTAATTAATATGTAAAATACATTTTCAACTAAACACGCAAAATGAATGTTTGAGTGCTCTGGGCACCAATACAAGCCCCAGTTGTACCAAATATTAATGATTTTCATATTGTATTTGGAGCTTCCCTTTTGGGTTTGTGTATTTGTAACAATTTAACTGAAGTATTATTGAAATGGAATATGCAATATTTTATTATTGAATTTACCAAAAGAGTCCTAATAACCTTGTGTTGTTGTTCTCTGTTATTCATTCTGCTTGATGTGGTAGGAGGACGCAGCATCTGCTAATCCACTAGGGGCAAATTTTCCATTTTGGCACTTTCAGGAAGTTTGCAATTATTTTTATTTGGCTTCAAGGCCACAATGTAAAATGTTGCAGTTAAAAAAAAGAGAAAAAAGGCCATCTGTTTCTCAATAGAAAAAAAATAATTGGCAGACAATGATGGATAGAACTCAGACTAGCTCGTGCAGTTATTTCTTTACCACTTGACAGATACAGAAAGCTCCTTAAAAACAAATATGCAGCATAAAATAGTTACATAATTAATTCAGCTCTGCCAGCACAGAGCGGCCACCTTTGGGTGCATGCACATAAGATCCCTTTCAACTAAATGATCTGATAAACATGTACTATATATCTCTGGTCAAGGAACTGAAAGTCTGTCCCTGCAATTTCCTAAGCATTGCTTTTGGGAGAAGCCACCCATTATAATAGGATAGTACTGGGATTTAATGTAGCTGTGGCCAGGCTATGGACTTTTAGCTTTTATGTACATACCCTATGTAATGGAATGACCCATGACACCCAGAGACCTTTGAAAGATGAGGGGTACTCCTGTGCCAGCGTCACTAATAACTCTTGCGTCTAGGGTCACCCTGTGTCCCTTTTGGGCATAGGATGACTGAGAAATATTAATTAGAAATTTGTAGAAAAGGTCTATTGCGCTACTGCGAGTGTTGGAACGTGTAATAAATGAACACATGTAAAATAACTGAAGCTGCTTAATCTGAAGGTGCACAAAAAACGTGAATAAAATATGAGAAAAATAATGATCAGCGCTACAATGTACACAAAAAACAACAAACATATTATAAAAGTGCAAAACCTAGCATCCAATGGGCCGTGTAGTCATCTGATTGGCTACAACAGCAAATCACCCAAAGGTGATCTAAACAAGTGGGCTGCAAAACCAAAACATGCAGTGAAAATAGCCTCTATAAAATGAAAGGGCCAGTGAAACAGACACAAGAAAAAATGGAAAAAATTAAAAAATGATCAATGTTACATCAGATAAAATATGAATTGTACAAAACTGCACAAGTCACTAAGAGTTAATGGCTGAACTATAATGGGAACAGTTGGGGAGTGGGTCTTCTAGGTCAGGTGAATGAATCCAGCAGGAGTCTCACATTGCCCTTACCTTCATCCAGTGGTAAATTCACATAGAGGGCAAATGCTGTCTTCTCCTGCGGGTTCAGCGTCACCGATTCTCCCTCCCGAATGTACTCCCCCGATATCCTGGTAGGATGGATGGTCCTCGGATGCACTGTCCTCCGATCCGTGAGTGTGTGCAGTTAGGGCCCAGTAGGAAGAAATGATGCCAAAAGATAGTGAAGCACGTTCGGGTAAAGTAAAACTAATTTATTCCTTAAAAGTGCAGTACAGTTTGAATTAGCCGCTCAGCACAGAACGCGGCGTATACCTAGCCGGCTACAGTCTGCTGGCCTCCGGTTGGTTGCCTGTATCACGCGGTTCTTTGTCCTACGTCATTGCGTCACCGTCTCATTTTTAACTGATGGTGTGTAGGCAAGACTGATGAAAGTCAGCTTCATCGGATATCTGATGAAAAAATCCATCGGTCTGTTTTCATCGGATGAACCGATCGTGTGTACAGGGCATAAAAGGAAAGTAAAGATAAGAAGAAAAAAGTCAGGATTAGTAGAGGTTTCTGGGGATTTCTTAGTAACAATATATATATATATATACACACATAGAGAGAGAGAGTATCTATTCAGCACTTATTCAAAACAAAGTTACATAGTTACATAGGGCCAGATTCACATAGAAGAGCGGTGGCGTAACGTATCGTAGATACGTTACAACGCCGCAATTTTTCATCGCAAGTGCCTGATTTACCAAGCACTTGCGATGAAAACCTACGCCGGCGGCCTCCGGCGCAAGGCGGGCCAATTCAAATGGGCGTGTGCCATTTAAATTTGGCGCGCTACCGCGCCGGACCTACCGCGCATGCTCCGTTTCCGAACTCCCGCCGTGCTTTGCGCGAAGTGACGTCATTTTTTTGAACGACGACGCGCGTAGCGTAATTCCGTATTCCCGGACGGCTTACGCAAACAACGTTATTTTTTTAATTTCAACGCGGGAACGACGGCCATACTTTATACAGCAATACGATTGCTGTGTAAAGTTAAGGCACAAAAAAACTAACTTTGCGACGGGAAACTAGACTAGCGGCGACGTAGCGAACGCGGAAAACCGTCGGGGATCGCCGTAACTCCTAATTTGCATACCCGACGCTGGTTTACGACGCGAACTCCCCCAGCGGCGGCCGTGGTATTGCATCTTAAGATCCGACAGTGTAAAACAATTACACCTGTCGGATCTTATGGCTATCTATGCGTAACTGATTCTATTAATCAGTCGCATAGATAGAAACAGAGATACAACGGCGTATTAGGAGATACGCCGTCGTATCTCATTTGTGAATCTGGCCCATAGTTACCAAAGTCTTATGCAGGCCATACACTCTACAAAAAATCGTCCGAATTAACTTTCGAAAAACTAACGTTCGGCCGTGAGCACAAACCATAGTGCCATCATGTAATGACCGATAAATCGTTCAGTGGACATGAATAAAAAAAATTTGGTTCGTTTTTTTTACATATACCTAGTGCAGAAAGTTCAGACGGGAAACGCATTAACCTTCCAATTTATCGTTTGTTCGGCAGAAAATTTCCAAACTTGTCCTTTGTTTTTTCGGCTCAAAAACGTCCCAACGATTATCGATTTTGTGCCCATTAACTGTTCGAAAAACGAACAAACTGTCTGAACGACCAAATTTCGGCCGATTTTTCGTAGAGTGTATGGCCAGCATTAATAAAGAAGTGTGAAAATTAGGAGATGTTGTCTGATCTTTAGCATTGGTTCTAAGCAGGCGTGTTTGTACTTTGGACTTGTGTACACACGATCGGATTATGTTCCATCGAACATTTGTTCTCGAAAAGTTTGAGAGCATTCACAGCGAACATTTGTCCGATGAAAAAGCAAAAACAATTGTCCGATGGAGCGTACACACGGTCGGATTGTCCGATAAAACAGGTCCGTCGGACATTTGTTGTCAATAAGTCTGATCGTGTGTATGGGCCTTTACACAGGTAAATGAGGGCTTGTGTTAAATAATCTTTTTACTGCTTGTTAGGAATATGTTCACAGTTCTATACCCATGGCCTGGCCACAGTTCTACTTTTTTATATATTGCATTTGATCGGTCCTTAGAAGTGGTGGCTGCATCAGTCTTCATTTTTAGCAAGTACAGATGCTTGCTGAACTTCCCAGAACTGCAATGTCCTTGTCACGGCCCGTGAGATTACCTGGAAGAAAAAACAATTAGCTGGATTCAGGAAGAAGTGCCTAACTGTAGGCAGGCGTAGCTTATCTCATATACGCTACGCCGCCGTAAGTTAAAGAGGCAAGTGCTGTATTCACAAAGCACTTGCGTCCTAAGTTACGACGGCGTAGCGTAAATGTGCCGGCGTAAGCGTGCCTAATTCAAATTGTGAAGAGGTGGGCGTGTTTTATGTAAATAAACCATGACCCCACGTAAATGACGTTTTGAACGAACGGCGCATGCACCGTCTGTGGACGTATCCCAGTGCGCATGCTCCAATTTACGCCGCAAAGACTTATTGGTTTCGACGTGAACGTAAATTACGCCCAGCCCCATTCACGGACGACTTACGCAAACAACGTCAAAATTTCAAAATTCGACGCGGTTCTGACGTCCATACTTAACATTGGCTGCGCCATCTTTTTGGTGGAATATCTTTAGGCCTGAAAACGCCTTACGTAAACGGCGTATCTTTACTGCGACGATCAAGCGTACGTTCGTGAATAGGCGTATCTCGCTGATTTACGCATTCTAGGCGTAAATCAGCATACACGCCCTAGCGGCCCGCGTAAATAGACAGCTAAGATACGACGGCGCCGGCGGTCGTATCTTAGCTAGATTTAAGTGTATCTCAATTTGAGAATACACTTAAATATATACGACGGCGCAGATTCAGAGTTACGACGGCGTATCTACTGATACGCCGGCGTAACTCTACCTGAATCTGGCTAAATGTTATTAATCCCACCGCACCATGTAATGGGGGGTGAGCAAAGGCAGACATGTTTGCGCTCCAGCCTGGTGTCAACTTCAATAATTATCCTTAAAATGTAACTGAGTTGTATTTTTTGTGTTTTAAATCTACATGTTTTCTGTTTTATTATTTCATGATTGTATTTGTAGATTCTCCCTCTAGTGTACATTTTTGACAAGTGCATTCCGTATGTCCATCCCTGGTTAATTCTGGTAAAAGATTTGTGAGAGATTCCATAAATAGACAGTATACATGGTGGAAATCTAAACGTATGTTTCATTGTATAAAAGCTTTTAGGGTTTCTGGTATCCATTTTTATTTTCTAGCAAGCAGCTTGATATCTGATTTTTTCCCAAGCAGGGGAATATGCAACAAGAACAAACTTATGAATATCTTTCCAGCTCGGTGCTATGTCTGTTGTAGTCAAAGCCCCGAGTTCATGCTCACATCTTCACATGGAAATCTCCTGCTGTTCAAAGTACATGCTTCTTTTTTATAAAAGAAAGAAAGGCGCCTCTAAGTGCAATATTAAAATATTTAATCAAGTGCACAAGGGGTTAAAAACGCTTACAGGGTCGTAGCTAGTTGAAAGCATGTAACATAGCGTCCTCCTCTGGTAAGTGAATCCATCCTCTGTCCGCAAATGGAGAGCCAAGTAACGCCATCCAGCAGCTGTCAGATTCCTTCCATGGATGCGGGAGGAAGGAGGCAGCGAGGTGGCCTGTGTCACAGGTTCCACGCTGGGACACCATGCCCGATGGTGTCAGTGAGAGGCGGTGGGCGGGTTAATGCGTTTAGGAGCATGCATGGCTCCTTCGTCTGACGGATCCACTTACCAGAGGAGGACTCCATGTTACATTTTAACTACCTATGATTCTTTAAAGCGGGGGTTCGGCAGGAATATGTTTTTTTTTGTTATATGGATCTGCCGCTCATCCCATATTTAAGTGTGTACTCACGTGTCCTTATTTCGCAGGCCACCGCAATGTCTTTCAGCCTCAAAAGATAACCTATACAAATAATTCCCGGAGGCTTCCATCTTGCTTGTGGGCGCTCTGAAGCCCACAAGCAAATCCTTCCCGGGATGCGGTGAATGCTCGCCATCACTTAAAATGGCTTAGGAAAAAAACACTGTAGCTGCTGACTTTTAATAAGGACACTTACTTGTCCTAGTCGCCCGCGATGTCGGTCCCCAACGGCGATCGCTCCATCATGGCACCTCCATTCTTACTAAGGGAAACAGGCAGTGAAGCCTAACGGCTTCACTGCCCATTTCCTACTAAGATTTTTTAGGGGAAAAAAAGGGTGGAACTCCACTTTAAGATCACTGGGCCAGATTCACAAACGAGATACGACGGCGTATCTACTGATACGCCGTCGTATCTCTGTTTCTAACTATGCGACTGATTCATAGAATCAGTTACGCATAGCTAGCCCTAAGATCCGACAGGTGTAATTGAATTACACTGTTGGATCTTAAGGATGCAATTCTAGGCCGGCCGCTAGGTGATCCCCGAACGTCCGAACGGCCCGTCGATCTAACTCTATGTCGTTTCCGTCGAGTTACGCCGCATAAAACTAGGGCTGAGCCCTAGTTGTCTTAAGCCATGTTAAGTATGGCCGTCGTTCCCGCGTCGAAATTTAAAAATCAACGTCGTTTGCGTAAGACGTCCGTGAATGGCGCTGGACGCCATTTACGTTAACGTCTAAGCAAATGACGTCGGTGCGACGTCATTTAGCGCAATGCATGTCGGGTAATTTACCCGACGGAGCATGCGCAGTACGTCCGGCGTGGGAGCGCGCCTAATTTAAATGGGACTCACCCCATTCGATTGGGCCCGCCTTGCGCCGGACGGATTTAGGATACACCGCCGCAAATTTCCAGGTAAGTGCTTTGTGGATCGGGCACTAACTTGGGAAATTTGCGGCGGTGTAACTTAAATCGTTTAAGTTACGTTGCGCCCGGGCTACGTGAATCTGGCCCACTGTTCCTCATAAACTTCACTATCCACAGAGATCCACCGGGACAGGGGTTCCAATGAACGTCATAAAACACAAGAAATATTGCAAATAGCGTGATTCTGTTTATTTAAGACGAACTCCACATACAAATCAGAAGACCCCTTAATACTAACTACGTACATAGTAAAAATTTAACTACTTCAGCCCTGGAAAAATTTACCCCCTTCCTTACCAGAGCACTTTTTGCGATACGGCTTTAACTGACTTTAACTGACAATTGCACGGACGTGCGACGTGGCTCCCAAACAAAATTGACGTCCTTTGGTTCCCACAAATAGAGCTTTCTTTTGGTGGTATTTGATCACCTCTGCGGGTTTTTATTTTTTGTGCTATAAGCAAAAATAGAGCAACAATTTTGAAGAAAATGCTATATTTTTTACTTTTTGCTATAATAAATATCCCCAAAAAAATCTATAAAAAAATAAATCCTCAGTTTAGGTTGATATGTATTCTTCTACATATTTTTGGTAAAAAAAAATCACAATAAGCATATATTGATTGGTTTGTTCAAAAGTTATAGTGTCTACAAAATAGGGGATAGATTTATTGCATTTTAATCTTTTACTAGTAATGACGGCGATCTGCGATTTTTATTGTGACCGTGACATTGCGACGGATATATCGGACACTTTTGACACATTTTTGGGACCATTCACATTTATATAGTGATTAGTGCTATAAAACTGCACTGATTACTGTATAATTGTGACTGGCAGGGAAGGGGTTAACAATAGGGGGCGCTGAAAGGGTTAAATATGTTACCTAGTGTGTGATTCTAACTGTGGGGGGGGACTCACAAGGGGAGGAGACCGATGTGTGGTCCTCTGTACTGGGAACACAACATCAGTCTCCTCACCTTTGACAGGACGTGGATCTGTGTGTTTACACACACAGATCCACGGTCCTGCTGTGATTGCGGGCAATTGCAGGTGCCTGGCGGACATCGCGGCCGCCAGGGGATGTGCACCGGGTCCTAAGCGACCAGGGCCGTTTGAAGGAATTTGGGGGCATGCAAAGCCTACGTTAACGCTACACAATTTTTTTTCTATTCTTACCTCCCCTTCTTCCCTGTAGGCTGCCGCTGTAGCGTGGCCGAGCTCCTCTTCCCCCTGCCTTTTCCCCAGTCCCCTATCAGATAGTGCCCAGGCCGGGCTGGGTACCGTGCGGAACAGGAGATTCAGTTTCCTGTCTTCCCGGCCGGACTGAAAGGAAGTGAGCACTCAGTGTGCACTTCCTGTCAGTCCGGCCAGGAACAGGAAACAGAATCTCCTGTCAGTCCGGCCAGACTGACAGGACTCCAGGTGGAAGGAAGAGGAGCTCGGCCACGGGAAGGGGGAAGTTGGGGGCCCCAGGTCAGCTCGGGGCCCCAAGCAATTGTTTGTTTTTCCTGTCCTGTAGCAGCGGGCCTGCGTCCACCCAGGATGGGAGATCCCATCTGTGGACGTCATATGACTATGGGCGGGTAGGGAAGCGGTTAAACAAGCATGTAATGTGACCCAAGAGGGCGCTATCACCGCGATCTGCCGTCTAGAGGAATCCGCGTGTGTCTCCTTGTGGACACCACAATCACTTCCGGAAAGGGTAGGCGGTGGACCACAAGCGTCACTCCGGGGATGTCATGCGGGTCACGCCCTAAATAGCAAATGTAACCGTTATCATTCAAGGAATTCCTTGAATGTGGATGTTTTTGAAAACAGCACAATCGTACGTTTTGTTCCACTTTAAGGGAGGAAAATAACACTACGTAAAGATCTTTTTACATATCTCTGAGTATGAACAGAAAAAGAGTTCCAAAACCACATTCAGAGATTTTTGCATAAATATAAATACTTTGACAAATGAATGTACTCAACAGCTGGGATTTTGGAGGGTTTTGCTTTCAACTAGAATCTTCATCAGTTAGAAGGTTGATGCCAGAACCGTTAGGTTTGTCCATTTGAGAATCATCAGCAATACGCCAAAAATGTCATCCAATTCGGTAGGAGATTTGGCAAATTTATTCTAATGGGTCTACATTCGAAAGAAATCCACACAGTATTTTAGTCAAATACATTTCTTATTTCCTTTGTCAATTGCTCAGAACAACTGACATGCCTCTGCACCTTAGATGGACTCCACGAGGAAGAACTAGTTCATGAAACCAACAGGAGCTTTGCAGCTAATTAATATATCTGTAAACCACACTTTATGTTAATGAAGAATTTTAGTGCAGCAATCAAACTGTACAAGCAGATCACATTTCCCAAAATGTTATTTTATCCATTGCTGAATTTTTTTCACAGGTATTGCGTGTAATATCAGTTCCGCAGGACACAATCCACCGTACTTTCTTTGGCTCGTCTCAGGCCTCGTACTCACGACCAAACATGTCTGCTGAAACTGGTCCGCGGACCAGTTTCAGCGGACATGTTCGTTCGTGTGTAGGCAGTAACGTACAGAATTCCAGCAAACAATCGTCGGCCAGACCGTTTTCCAACGAACAACTGTTTCCTGGTCTTGCTTTAAAACAGTCTGCTGGAATCGTGTCCGTCAGACATGTTCGCTCGTCTGTACACAAAAGCAGCGTACAAAAACCCCGCGCATGCTCAGTCCAAATAAGGAGACGGGAGCGCTCGTTCAGGTAAAACTCGCGTTTCTTTGGGATATGGCACATTCGTCATTAGAAACCTTTTATTCTAGCAAGAGAACAATGTCTTAAAAAGGCGCACTAAACCACATTTTAAAGCCTCGTTTTATTAATTCTTCTCTTGCTAGAATAACCCCGTTCTCTTGCTGATGCAATTTCATTAGAGTTGTCCCATACTAAAATGTCACATTTCTTGCTTGTGATGTAATCCTTTAATAATGTTTTCTATGCCAGACGTGTGTTTTGGTTGGTGGTCCTCCATAATTTAGAGTAGTCATTTTTGTAAAGGAATGTGCATTTTTTAAATTTTTTTTTTTGTTTCTAGTTATGTCACCATTTAAACTATTTTTTTTTTACATGTTTTTTTCTTTTTTTTTTTTTTTTTTGGTGTTTCATTAGAGAATATTAAACCATGTTGGCACACCAAATGTCCCCCCCCCCCCCAAGAAGTGTGTCCTTTGTAAATTACCCATTGTATATTTATTAAAGGTTTGCTGCCTAATAATCCCCACAGTATATCAAACAATAGACATGTTTTCAAATGAAAGCAAAAAGCCTTTTATTCAGGCAAATGTCATCACAAAAAATAAAAAGAACGGCAGCACTAGAATAGATAGCAAACTATATGCAAACTTGCATTTCCAACATGGTGAAGGATAAACTTCCAAGCCTCAGGAGCCAAACACAAAAATATGAAGCAGCAGCACACAAACAAAGGAACCCAAACTGTGGTAGTACAAACAAGATGTCCTTTATGTGGAAGGAAATGGAAGGCAGAAAATCAACGTTTCCTCCTCTTTCCAGCCTTCCCTCCAGGCAGCCTTCCAGCGGATCGAACACGGGGTCTTGCAGGTGGGGTTGATGTGGCAGCAGGAGGATGGTGTTCCGCAAGCCGGGCCGGGTCACATAGCCCAGTGTCTGGGGTCAGCAGGCCCTTCTGCATCCACCAAAGGACCTGGTTCATCAGGGCCTTTGCCAGTCTTCTCTGGTCCTCCTCCCCTTCATTTAAATCATGGGCCAATGAGGCACTGAAGGCCTCTGTGGGGTTGAGGGGGGCCCTCATGATGGCGCTTGCCTCCTGGATCATGCGGAGGCTTGCCTCCTCCACAGGCCTCAACTGCCTCCTTCGGCCTGATGGCCTCACCTGGGGGGGAGAAGACTGGCTGGTGGTGCTTCTCCTGGCCGGGTGGACCTGCTGCAGGCCACTGGGCCCAGCCTCCTCCTGGCTGCCACTGACCCCGGCCTCCTCCTGGCTGCCACTGACCCCGGCCTCCTCCTGGCTGCCACTGACCCCGGCCTCCTCCTGGCTGACAGACACCTGAGGATCTGCCACCTCCTGGCTGATCTCTTCTTCCTGTGTGGAAAAAAAAGGAATTTTTTTACAATTTCGCTAAATAAAACCACACTCATTTTCATGTTTTTCGTTTAGTATTTTCTGTTCATTATTACTTGAATACACTCTACTTCTGACCCCTGCAGTTGTCATCCCTGACACCTATTTGTCTGTACACCTTTTTGTTTGCTTTTTCCCAGCTTGGTTATTTTTTTACAATATCTAATCATTAATCCACCAAGAATTCTTTACGCCATAAATATAGAGGAAACTACTATACCTCCTCATCGAAGGGTGGCAGATCTGCATCTCTGTCAGCCAGGCCCTCTTCCTCCGACTCTGCAGGGCTGTGGTCAATTGGGGAATGTCCGCTGGAAGGTAGCATGGAGGAAAGGTTGCAAGAAAGACTGGACATCGTTTTCCTGCCTTCCATTTCGTCCCGCAAAAAAGCCATCTGTTTATAATACCACAGTTTGGGTTCCTTTGCTTGTCTTGCTGCTGCTCCCGATTTTTGGCTTTTATTAGCTTTGTATGCTCTCCTGTATGTGCTTCTGAGGTTGGCAAGTTTATCCTTCACCATGTTGGCAGTGCATCCTGGCACCCAAGTTTGCATATAATTTGCTAGCTCTTCTAGTGCTGCCGCTCGTACCTCTTTATTGCAATATAAAGAGTGCTTTGAATTCCACAGGATGGGCGTGTCCTGGTATTTTTGAAGTAAGGCCTCTATAGATTCCTTGCTTTGTAGGAGGTCCATTGTAATTTTTGCAAAATTATATTTCTTTTTGAGTCTAGATTACAAAAACATAAACCACAGAAAAATAAATATTCCAAAGGATCAGCGTTGACCTTGATCTAATATGTGTCTTCAAATTTATTACCTATATCTAATTCCAAACACAGTCTCTCTTGTTTAAACAATGATTGGCAGCTCGGCCGCATTGCTTGTACCAAACATTGATTTGCTAGATGCAGAGCCATTGTTCACATTGCAGTAAATATTTTAAATATATAAAATTAAACAATGCTTACAAATGACAGTTTTCATCTAGGCACTCTTTCATGTGTAAATCTCATGCCCCTGACAATGGATGACATAAAAGACACTTCCTAATGACCTCTGTACAACCAACACTTGAACAATACTTTGCCTGATCTGAATACACCATTCAAAAACTTGTCAATGAGGTACAGCATTGTTCACATCTCTATTTTGTGAGGTGTCCAAAAGCATTTGGATACCAAAATAACATTGTGGTACCCCATAGACAGAATAGCTTAAAAAGGGTGCAACCAACAGCCCAAACCCCCATCCCATGTGTCTACATTTTCAAGGCCTCTGCTGATCACATTTTTAATTTCCTTACCTTCCTGTCTCTCGCTCCTCGTTTCTCACGCTCGCCTAATTACCGCGTAAGATGCGTAATCACGGCGTAAACCTTTTAAACACTCCGCGTATTTATGAAACCCCGCCCTCGTCACCTTTGCGAGGCCCCTAATCAATGAGTTTAGGAAATATGGCGTTAACTGTGTATGTTCTGGATGCGCTCGAAGATTCTCCGCGTAACGGACGTAAACACGTTGTTTGCATTCTCTACACTCCGCGTATGTATTAAACGCCGCCCTCTTCTCCGCCCATGGCGTAAGAATTCATCTTTTCCACGCCCATAATCTCTGTGGGAAAGGAAAGATGGCGATGTCACACGAGCGGGCACGATGCTCTCATGCCACAAGTGAAGGGACAGAGGCAGGGACGTCCCGATCAAGGAAAAGAAGATATAAAGCCACTAATATGCGGTTCCAGGAAATGGTGGAGTTAGTTTACATCATGCGAAAGAAGGACTATGATGGTGAATTAGGGCCATACAAGACCCCTAACCGCCGAAAGGCACATATTATGGACAAGGTGGCGAGGAGAATGCAGAGGATGTTTGGGATCACCAGGTCCAAGGAACAGCTGAGGAAACGATGGTCAGACTTAAAATTGAGGGAGCCACATCAGATGAAGAAAATACTTAAAATTCTGCGTAAAAGTAAGTAAATATATATTGGGGTTGGGGGGGGGGTGATTGTCTGCAATAATGTGTTGCCATGTATATTTCACCATCTGCCTCCTTGGCCTGCTTGTAATTTTAAAGACATGTTGTCATTTATTTTTTAGGACATAAATAACTACATGTTTACAAACAGTGTTCTTAGTAAACAACGTAACATCACATAGTTTATCAGAAAGGCTCGGTTATTCCAGGAACAACACACCTGGACATGGCTCACTGGCCAAAAACTTTGTTTGTAAACATTGTGTAAAAGCTAGTTCTAGAAAAAAAAAGTATGATAATGGGAAAGGCAAACAGGATTCATTCTAAAAACAGTGGTAATAAAGCAGATGTTTTCACATCTGCAATGCAGAGCACCTGTGTCTCCACAAATCAAAAATGGGTTTTGGTAGGGTCTCCCAGAAATACAGTTTAGGGGGGACATCCATGTGTGTCACTTTGCTAAAAAGGGGCAGGATCAGAGCTTGCCATATAGAAGTAATTGCAAAATGTAGGTTTGGTGAAAGATAAAAGTAACTAAATGAAAGCATCTTCTAAGCAATGTGTGCGATTTATGCTCTCCAATATCTGTGTGCTGATGAGTCTACATTTTTTTTGGTTTATTTCAGGGGAAAGAAGTCGCCAGCATTTGGAGGAGGCAGAGAGGGCCAGACAAGGCCAAAATCTGCCATCTCAACATGTGGAGGAGGAGGAGGATGTGGAAGGAGAAGAGGATGTGGAAGGAGAAGAGGATGTGGAAGGAGAGGAGGATGTGGAAGGAGAGGAGGATGTGGAAGGAGAGGAGGAAGGAAGAAAGGAGGAAGGAAGAGAGGAGGAAGAAGTAATTTTGGACTTAGAAGTCATAGCAGATGAAGGGCAAGTGGCGGAAGAACAATTTGGCGAATTGAAAGAAGGTGGATTGATGGATGAAGGAGGAGTCCAAGATGATGGGGAAGTGGTGGAAGAAGGAGGAGTGATTGAAGATGATGGGGAGGTGGTGGAAGAAGGAGGAGTGATAGAAGATGTCGAAGAGGTGGAAAGGAGAAGCCCATCAGGTCAGTGTCACCCTAGCTTGATTCAAAAAAACATATGTAGATAGGCCTCATCGAAAAAGAATGTTGTAAATGCCTTTTTTTTTGTTGGTTTTAGGGGAGGAGGATGGTGTGCCAATATTTTCACGTGCAAGTGCTGCTATAATTATTCAGCAGGTAATGGAGTGCAGCACTGAAATGCACAATATGCGTGAAAGGATGTTTCTCATGGAACAGAATGTAACCAATGTGCTTTTGGAATGCAGCACGGAAATGGACAATATGCGGCAAAGAATGATGGTCATCGAATCTAATTTTAAGAACATTATTGACATGATGGGCCGTGTCAAAGACTGAAACACCCCCCGCCCATCCCCCGCCCCCACAAACATTTTTACAGTTTGAATAATGAATACGCCAAAATTTGAAGATACACACACAGTGTGCCAACATGTGCTATCTGCCATCACAGAATATCTAATGTCTGTGCTTTGTGGGTCCAACCCCCTCCTCCATCCTCAAGTAGTTGAGAGGAAGGGTTTGCTCCCACAAAACACAGACATTGATCACCCATGATGTCAGATAGCACATGTGGCCATTTGTCTGTTGAACCAATGACATTTGGCGAGTTTGCACTGAATGTGTGTATCTTCCAATTTTGGCGTGTTCCAGTGTGAAAGCACACCATGACTGACTGCTGTTGTGAGTTTTTATATTTTTGGAATTGGATTTTGTTACTTTTTGACCATGTTGAACATTTTGGGATACTATAAAGTTTAGACCATAAAGAATAAACAACGGTAAAAAAATTTAAAAATATATATATAGAATTATAAATCTCTCTAATCACTGAATTTAGTGAAGTAGAGATTTGACTCCAAATTCTCACCTAAAAATTTAGTTGGAGAAAAACACACCAAAAAAAAAAAAAATGTTAAAAAAATTATTGTTTTTTGTGCATAAAAAATATGCCCAAAAAAAACATTAAGGCGCTAAACACCCCACCAAATATAATCTATATATATATATATATATATATATGTAAACAATAAATCTAACTATATTTGATAAAAAAAAAAGTGAACTTGTTAATAAATGTATAATCTGCATAATATTTTTGGTTGAATTACCTGAAAAAAAAAAAAAATTTTAAAAAATTTTTTTGGACTCCTAAGTACAAAAGCAGGGAGTAATGAAAAATATATAAACTAATTTTGGGGGTCATGAACAAGCAAAAATTAAAATACTTGACCTCAAAATTTACAAATGGAGTTGCTTCTTATTTCTAGACTCAATACCCTGTTTGTAGATGAGTGAATACTGTGCAAAATGTGGTTAGTTACTAAAAGTGGAGAAATCAATTATGCATTACAATTGAAGAAGTTAGTTAGAGAACCAGGAAGACAGAGAAAAAGAGAAAAAGCATTAATGACAAACAACTGTATAAAGTCCAATGGTCTAATTATTTATTATTTTTGAGAATATTCCTTTCTTTGGGGGCCGAATTAGAAAGAAATATGATCTGGCATAGCAATGGCCCCCCGACCCATGAAGTACTCAACATATTTGTCGCGTACCTCACGAGCTGATTGGGGGGCCAAGCCAGCGCGACCAGTGTCCAGCCCGGGAAGGGGATCTGAGGGTAGTCTTGCCTCAGAACCGATGTCGGGTAGGTACGTCTGGGAGTGCCTGCGTAAAAAGTTGTGCAAAATGCAGCAGGCAAATACAACGGTGTCCAATTTATATTCCGCCAGATGTATCGATGTCCTGAACAGGCGGAACCGGTTGGTGAGTATCCCAAAGGCATTCTCGACTACCCTCCGAGCCCTGGCCAACCGAAAATTAAACACACTCCTCTCTGAGGTGAGGGTCCTCTGGGGAAAAGGCCGCATGAGGTGAGGACCAAGCCCGAAAGCCTCGTCCGCTAGGAACACAAACGGAAGTCCTTCCACATTATCTTCATCTGGTGGCAATGCCAGACCACCAGCTTGGAGACGATCATAGAAATCAGTCCGTGCGAACACTCCCCCATCAGACATCCGGCCATTCTTCCCCACGTCCACATAGAGAAACTCATACTGTGCCGACACCACCGCCATCAACACAATACTATGATAACCCTTGTAATTATAATAGTACGACCCCGAGCGGGGTGGGGGCACAATGCGGACGTGTTTCCCATCTATTGCTCCACCGCAGTTTGGAAAATCACACCGCTGGGCAAATTGGGAAGCCACAGACTGCCATTCCTGTGGGGTGGAGGGTAGCTGTGGGGACAAACAAAAAAAGAGATTTAGTACTTTGTAACAAAAACATCCTACAAGCATCCTTGTGACAGTTCACAGTATTAAAATTGCATTAGAAAAATGTGCATGGAGAATTTGGGAAATGAAATATATAGGGCCACTTCATTAAGAGACTCCACAGCCCTCTGATGGGGACAATAAAAGTTTGAAGGGGGGGGGGGGGGGACACAAAAACCAAAAAGTCCTGTTTTAAAAAATGGCAAGGTGGGTTTGTCCCTAGGATAGCATGCTGGACAGGTTAATATTGGGTAAGGGACAAATATGCAGGTAGGCCAAGAATAAAACATGTAAAGCTGATATCAACATGCATAGGGAGAAAAGGGAACGTTAGTTAAACACACAGCATATCTGGGAAAATAAAAAAAAAGTTAGTTGGCCACATTATTAGAGCCAGGAAACTTACCTTAATATACTCCTCATGCAGAACTTTGATGATGGCAGCACACGTGTCCGGTATGATGACCCCAAGCGCCTGCGGAGAGATGCCTGTCGAGAACTTGAGGTCCTGCAGGCTCCTCCCAGTCGCCAGGTACCGCAACGTGGCAATAAGCCTCTGCTCGGCCGTGATGGCTTGGCGCATCACAGTGTCCTGCCTCGTGATATAGGGGGACAGAAGATCCAGCAGACGGTTGAATACGGGGTCCGTCATGCGGAGAAAATTCCTAAAGTCATTAGGATTATTCTCCTGGAGTTCCCTAAGCAGAGGCATATGTGAGAACTGGTCACGCTGGCGCAACCAATTCTTGGTCCAGAAACGCCTCCGCCCCCTGTTTCTGGCCAAAGTACTGGACAAATGAACATATCCAGCAGCCATCCCATAAACAGCACCAACTCGCGAAAATTGACGCTGCTGCTCCATCATGGCTTCAAACCGGCCGGCTGGTCAGTCAAGAACACACTGAAACAGAAAGCACTCGCAAATCCAGCACTACCTGCGACAAACGCGTGACAAACAGATACGAGCGCACAGGATGCAACTGCTAAAGCAGAAACAACCTGCTTGCCTATAGCCGAATGACAACTACGTTACCGCAAGCACACGCACTGAACCCGTGAATACACGCTGTCAAAGCCTGGAGACCGAGAAGCGCGAATCAGCTCTAACCAAACCTTCACTAACACGAGCAAACCCGTAACTAGCAAAAGAGGAACAGAGGGCGGCGCCATTAACTTTGGTATTCCCCTTTATAGTGACGTCGTACGTAGTTTACGTGCACGCGTTCCGGTACGACGGGAATTTGGTCCGCTGGTGTGTACACGCCAGCGGAACAAAACACAAATCAGCCTTGTACGCCGGAAACTGTCGGGCAGACAGTTTCCAGCGCACAGATCCGGTCGTGAGTACAAGGCCTTAGTGTTTTGATAATGGAGATGGATGGACATAAATGGATATTGATTACAAAAAGCCCTGTAGGGTTATCCATTTTTCCTAATTCAAATTCATAAAAGTGAACAGAGAACCGGAGTGCTGAAATTGTGCTGTTGAAGGGGATTTGGGGCAGGAATGTCTCTGCATTCCTTCATGCATAAAACTTCTCTTGCATGGTCTAATCATTCATCTGAGCTAGGAATAAAAATAAGATCATAGCACCGGGGACTTGTTAGTATTCCTATTATTTTACATATTGCTCTTCTGAAATGTTTGACACTTTTTGCCTTCGTGTTGGAAGGTTTGACATGTTCCCGTCATTAAAAAAAACACAGAGCAACTCTATACTTGCAAATGACTTCTTCTGCCGCGTACACACGATCATTTTTCCGGTTCTAAAAAACAACTATTTTCAGGCTCTAGAAAAAACAAATAGCTGGATTCAGATATCCGAGCCTAACATTAGGCAGGCGTAGCGTATCTCATATATACGCTAGGCCGCCGTAAGTTAGAGAGGCAAGTGCTGTATTCACAAAGCACTTGCGTCCTAAGTTACGGCGGCGTAGCGTAAATGTGCCGGCGTAAGCTCGCCTAATTCAAATTGTGAAGAGGTGGGGGTGCTTTGTGTAAATAAAGCATGACCCCACGTAAATTACGTTTTTAACTAACGGCGAATGCGCCGTCCGTGGACGTATCCCAGTGCGCATGCTCCAAATTATGCCGCAAAGACTTATTGGTTTCGACGTGAACGTAAATTACGTCCAGCCCCATTCGCGGACGACTTACACAAACAACATAAACATTTCAAAATTCGACGCGGTTCCGACGTCCATACTTAAAATTGGCTGCGCCATCTCTTTGGTGGAATATCTTTAGGCCTGAAAACGCCTTACGTAAACAGCGTATCTTTACTGCGACGTGCAAGCGTACGTTCGTGAATAGGCGTATCTCGCTGATTTACACATTCTAGGCGTAAATAAGCGTACACACCCCTAGCGGCCGGCCTAAATAGACAGCTAAGATATGACGGCGCCGGCAGTCGTATCTTAGCTAGATTTAAGTGTATCTCAATTTGAGAATACACTTCAATATACGACGGCGCAGATTCAGAGTTACAACGGCGTATCTAGTGATACGCCGGCGTAACTCTACCTGAATCTGGCTAAAAGTTTTTTTCAACTTGATCATTAAAACGGACTTGCCTACACACGATCGTGAAAAAAAATGCTCTAGCAACGCGCGGTGACGTACAACGTGTACGACGGCACTATAAAGGGGAAGTTCCATTCAGATGACGCCACCCTTTGGGCTGCTTTAGCTGATCTCATGTTAGTAAAAGACGATTTGCGCTTTTCTGTCTGTTACAGCGTGATGAATGTGCTTACTCCATTACGAATGGTAGTTTTACCAGAACGAGCGCTCCCGTCTCATAACTTGCTTCTGAGCATGCGCGGATTTTTCACATTGTTAAAGCCCACACACAACCGTTTTTTACAACCCGAAAAACATCAACGTTAAAAACGTAGTGAAAAAATAGAGCATGTTCTAATTTTTTTGGCCGTTTTTCAGAACACGAAAAATGCTCTGAAGCCCACACACGATCGTTTTTAATGAAAAACAGTTGTGTGTACACGGGATAACACTTAGGCCTCGTACACATGATAGGATAGCCAGAGGACAAAGGTCTGAAGGACCGATTTCATCGGTCAAAACTGATCGTGTGTGGGCCCCATAGGTTGGTTAACCTTTGGTTAAAAAAATAGGAACTTGCTTTAAAATTGAACCGATGGACTGCTAAGGATAGGTCAAAACCAATCGTTAGTTGGCACGACCATCAGTTTAAAAACCCACGCATGCTCAGAATCAAGTCGACGCTTGCTTAGAAGCATAGAACTTCGTTTTTTTTCCAGCACGTCGTTGTGTTTTACGTCACCGCATTCTGATACGATCGTTTTTTTTAACTGATGGTGTGTAGGCACATCAGACCATCAGCTTCATCGGTTAACCTAAGACAACGGTCCTTCAGACCGTTGTCCTTTGGCTATCCTATCGTGTGTATGAGGCCTTACTAATTCTGCCTAAAGAAGAACACTGATCTTACAAAATACAGAACTTTTCGTTTAAAGTGTATTTAAACCCAAAAACAAAAATATAATTTATTTTAGGTTACTGGTCCTTGGATGTGGTAGCTGCATTTGTTTTCTCTTTTTTCACATAGAATTACCTGGTGATCCTGTCAGTAATAATGAAAAGACACACTCACAGTAAATAGGCAGAGCATAGAGAGGTTACGCCTAACTTTATTTAACAGCCAAAGTAATAGGCTGAAGGATCAGACAGGGAATAACTGTAAATTGCATTTTACTAACCAGGTATATAGTTAGAAGCAACACTGAAAAACAGGTCTGCAGAATTATATATAAAAAACAGGTTCAGAATGGCAAAGAACATGCACACACTGCAGAGTCTGGTTATGAAAGCTGCACAAACATGGACTCTTCATAGCAACGTCTCTGTGACTCAGTTACAGTAACAGGATGAATATCATAGTCTCCATACTCTAGTTAAGAATCAGTACTTCAGTAACACAGGTTGAAACACGCCTACTTGTGATCATTTTCCTAAACACATCTATCAGGCCCCGTACACACGTCCGAGAAACTCAACGGGCAAAACTCATCGTTTTGCTCGTCGAGTTCTGTGTGAAGCCGCCGAGGATCTCGGCGAGCCAACTTTCCTCATTGAACAACGAGGAAATAGAGAACTTGTTCTCTATTTGGCTTGACGAGGAACTCGTCTGCTTCCTCGGCCAAAAGTGTACACACGCCGGGTTTCTCGGCAGAATTCAGCTCCGATCGAGTTTCTGGCTGAATTCTGCCGAGAAACTCGGTTGTGTGTACGGGGCCTCACATTGAAGTTCAGGCTCTGTTAACACAGATGAACAAATCCAGGGGATCCAAGTCTCAAGGACACAGGGCCACCTCAGTGGAGCTGCAGTACTCTAATAGAAATTAGTGAAGTTTTGCCCACAGTAGCTGGTTCTTCTGGAGAAGCCGTGTACTATTAGGCTCTGACTGGGCTGCCCACACCCTTATTTTGATAGTGGAGGGCCTCTCACCTGGCTGCAGATCACTTGCCCAGCTACCTTTGTCTTATCAGGTGTGGCCTCACCAAGATTCTAGGGGAAGAAATTTGAAGAAGTTATACCCCCCTGGGGACTTAGGGGAAATAGAGATAAAGGGTCCTGTGACTACATTTGAGCATGGTGATAATTAAATTGAAATTCTCCTACCCTCAGAGGAAAATGTGTCACCCTTCTGAATATGCTGTGCTGTGCGCATCAGAAAAGTGGCACAAACATTTTGTCAGTTAGGACAGTTTACATATCTTTATTTCAGTTTTGTATTTAGCTGTGTAGCTGGAGTTCAGCTTTAAGGGCCCATTTAGATCTATGGTTTGTGGTAATGCACTGTAAAACATATACTGTACATCAGGGCTACTAGCCAGGCCTTAAGAGTTACTAGCCACCAATTGCCCCACCCTACCCCACCCCTAATTCCGCCCCTAAAGACGTCCTCATAAATTATCTCATGAAGTTACACTGTTAAATGTTTTATGCAGAATTAAGTTACAAAAATAAATATTAACAATAACTTTATCATTGCCCATCAGTGCAGCCTCATCAGTGCCCATTAATGCAGCCTATTAGTGCTCATCAGTGGCCAGTGGGTGCAAGGAGAAGATCCCGCTGTCACAGGAGGGAGATCATCAGGTGCAGGGACTGTTGCATTGTAATATGTTACATGTTACTCTCTAAACACGGGTGTGATATGTAACATGTTACTAAAGGTAAACTTACCCTTTAAATATTAGGGCCTAAGGCTGATGTCAAGAGTGGGCCTATGGCCAGGAGTATGGCCCAATATGGTGGAGGGTACCATCATTACAGGAGGGTAGCTGGCCTATCTAAGAAGAAGCAGGGCGGGCACTTGCATAGTTTAGCACCTAGATATTCACACTTCTCCAATTTTTCATGATGATGCAGATCACCTGCATAGAAGTAGGGAGGAGCCGGGTGAAGTCACTTCCGATCGGCACCGAGACAAGAAGTTCCGATTGTTATTGATGCTGATTGCCTTTTAATTATATCATAGGTGTGCACAGCCAATTGCATTAGGGTGTGCACCTCAAAGCTCAAACACATATCTGTGTGTATGTGTATATATGCTGACGGTGTCATTAGAGCAGTGGACGGTGTCAGTAGGGCAGAAATCGGTGTTCGTAGGGTAGTGGATGGTGTCAGTAGTTTTTATTTTTATTATTTTATTTTGTATTATTTTTTCCACCATTTTTTTTTTTTTACAATTACAAAATTACATTTTACAAATATCAGGGGTCAAAACAGGAGGAATATGTGCCACATGGGGTGATTTGGGTGTGCCCAGGCACACCTGACACACCCTGTGCGCACGCCTATGACTTATTTGTACAGTAAGTTACTACTGTTCAATAAATCTTTGCTTTTACGAATTACTGCACTATGAATATTTTCTATAATTTGTATGGCCCTGATAAAATGGAGGAGAGAAGTATTAGTATGGCACAGTCGGAGAGCTATTAATACTAACCATCTTAACACCGCCCCACTTATCTCGACCCTGGTTTGTGATCTGAGGAGAGTGGATTGTAATATGCCGCTAAGGATTGCACATACTGAAAATCGCTGTCAGATCCTTATGATCTTTGATTAAGATGAGTTGTTGGGGCACACTCCTGGTGGATTCTGGATAGTGGAAGCAAGTGTGACCATATTACTTTTTCAGGCGCTTTAGCGTTTTTTTGAGCGTGAGGCATTTTTAATCCCTGCTAGTGGCCAAATAAAGGGTTAAAAGCACCTCCAAAATCGCTGCTGCCAAGGCGCTTTGCAGACGCTTTGCAGGCACTTCCCATTGATTTCAATGGGAAGGGGTGCTTTAGGAGCGGTGTATTCACGCTTCTAAAGCGCTGCAAAGAAGCTGCTTGCAGGACTTTTTTTGATGCCCAGTGTAAAAGCACTCAGGCTTTCATATTGGGATTGCAGATGAGGCTTCTTTCAGGCGCTTTACAGGCGCGTTTTTTTAATGCTAAAGCACCTGAAAAACACCCCAGTGTGAAAGGTGTCTAAGGCCTAGATTCACGTACGGCCGATCTACGTTGCGCGGGCGTAGCGTACCGTATTTACGCTACGCCGCTGCAACTTAGAGAGGCAAGTGCTGTATTCACAAAGCACTTGCCTCCTAAGTTACGGCGGCGTAGCGTAAATGGGCCGGCGTAAGAGAGCGTAATTCAAAGTAGGCTGTAGGGGGCGTGTTGTATTTAAATGAGGCTTGACCCCATGTAGATACATGGCTGAACGAACGGCGCATGCGCGCGCATGCTCAGTATCACGTCGTCTTTACGCCCAAAGATACGTTGGCTCAATGCCTGTGACGTGATTTACCCACAGCCCTATTCGCGTACGACTTACGCAAAAAGATACGCTTGTTCCGACGTCCATACTTTGCAGGGGATGCGCCACCTAGAGACCAGCTTTATCTTTACGCCGGTGTATCTCTAACGTAAACGGCGTAACTAATTGCGACGGGTGCACGTACGTTCGTGAATCGGCGTATCTAGTCATTTGCATATTCTGCGCCAAACTCAACGGAAGCGCCACCTAGCGGCCAGCGTAAATATGCACCTTAAGATACGACGGCTTAGGAGACTTACGCCGCTCGTATCTTAGCCTAATTTAAGCGTATCTGATTTCCAGAATACGCTTAAATTTACGACAACGTAGATTCAGAGTTACGACGGCGTATCTACTGATACGCCGGCGTAACTGTACCTGAATCCACCTATAAGAGTTGATGCCTATTTGCACTTGGATTTTCTCACATTCTTCTATCAATCATCCCACCATTATTTTTGCACATGCACTTTATTGATTGCAACTGACCTTCGGCATGTTATTCTGTTAAATGGAATGTATTTTGTTTGATATTTTTGACAGACACTGCTTTATATTCATCAAGTGTTGTATATTGTCCATATTTATCTATTTGTGTTATTTGATCATTAATATTAATCTTTCACAGCACTGTAGATTTGGAATCACTGCAAAGAGGCTTCACATTGTTTTTTATGTTTATTCGAATAGCCTGTTGCTGTGTTTACTCAAACTTTAACATTATATTAAGCACTTTGGAGGTAGCGCCACATCTATTTTTTATTTTTATGCATAGAAGTAGTCATTCCCCAACTCAAATTGAAGCTGAAGAAGTTGCTCTATACCTCTCCTGAACAAGTTTGTGGCATGTGAATTGTAGAGTTACAGGCCCAGATTCACAAAGGGCTTACGACGGCGCAACGCCATGTACGCCGTCGTAAGTCCTGATCTGGGCCGTCGTATCTATGCGACTGATTCTTAGAATCAGTTACGCATAGATATCCATTAGATCCGACAGGCGTAAGGCTCTTACGCTGTTGGATCTTAAATGCAATTTTTTTTTCGCCGCTAGGTGTCACCTCCGTCGTTTTCCCCGTCGAGTATGCAAATTAGCTAGATACGCGAATTCCCGAACGTACGCGTGGTCGACGCAGTGAAGTTACGACGTTTACGCAAGGTTTGTGCGGCGTAAGGTTGCCCCTGCTATATGAGGGGCAAACAATGTTAAGTACGGCCGTCGTTCCCGCGTCGAAATTTAAAAAATTACGTTGTTTGCGTAAGTCGTCCGTGAATGGGGCTGGACGCCACTTACGTTCACGTCGAAACCAATGACGTCCTTGCGACGTCATTTGGAGCAATGCACCATGGGATATTTTCCGGACGCGCATGCGCAGTACGTTCGGCGCGGGAACGCGCTTAATTTAAATGCTCCACGCCCCCTACCCGGCTAATTTGAATTAGGCGGGCTTGCGCGGGGTGATTTACGCTACGCCGCCGCAACTTTACAGGTAAGCTCTTTGTGAATCAAGCACTTGCCTGTAAAACTTGCGGCGGCGAAACGTAAGAGATGCGCCGATCTCTGTGAATCTGCCCCACAGTGTCCATCAAAATCCTATTATTTTGTTCTTTTCTTTTTTTTTTACTTCATCTTGTTTAATTCTCTTTTTGTCAGAAACATCCAAATCATTTTCCAACTGTAGCTCTATTTCCAGACACTAGAGGCACAGGAAGAGCTGCAGTGAAATATTTATTACAAGTGCTCTGCCACTAAAATTAATGCACTACAAAATTACCATAAAAGTTAAAGGCCCATAAATTTGTAACAGATTTTATTTGGCTCATCAATAAATTACAACAGCAAGAAGGGCTGTCAGCGCCAGTTTAATGATGTTTCCATAGGGAAAGCACATTTTAGACAAAACAAATGGGAAGAGAGTGGAACAAGGCTAGCGAGACGGACCTAGTTTGTTTTCTTTTTGAAGTGATTAATGTCAAAAATGTTTCAAGAGGACATTTTCACTGCAGGAGTGAGGGATTTTCTGTGAAACTTTGAGGTTCCCACACATGAAGTTTTTAGGAGGGAAAAATATGTTTCATTGTCTTGCGATGTGTGTGTCTTCCTTGTCAATTCCTGTTCCAATACCGCAGAATATGTGTTAACATATAGCTATGTACCCAATGCAGCAAGGAACATTACACCAGGGGATTGGGAAGCCTAGAAGACCAATTAGGATGCTTCGGATTGAATAGAAACTTCTTGTGCCTGACAATCTGTTACATATTTTATGTACTAGACTGTGCTGCGCTCTATGAAGTTTTGGACAATTATGGCTTTCCTGTTTAATAAAACACAAGTCCTGAATTAACTTAATCAACTCTAGCTGCTTCCTCCACAAGGCATTACAGCATTATACAACACAGAATAATGAACCTATTTTAAATGGTCCCTGTCATGTGGGCAGAAAAGGACATTAAAGGATAACTACAATTAGTACAATTGTTCTTTAAATGCCCTCTTATATTAATCCATCACTGCTCCCCTGAGATCTTCATTATACAGCCCACAGGGAGCCATGAGACCTTGGTGCTGAAAGGTCTTGGCAAGGTTCTGATTCTTCCGCTCATGTGTGGCGCTCCAGGCTGCCTTGGCTAAAACTCTGGCCAGGGAGGTGGCTTAACCACTTGCTTACTGGGCACATATACCCCCCTCCTGCCCAGGTGAAATTTCAGCTTCCGGCACTGCGTCGTTTTAACTGACAATTGCGCGGTCGTGCGACGTGGCTCCCAAACAAAATTGCTTTTTTTCCCCACAAGTAGAGCTTTCTTTTGGTGGTATAAATAGCCCAATTAAAAAAAAAAAAAAAAAAATTCTCAGTTTAGGCCGATACGTATTCTTCTACATATTTTTGGTAAAAAAAAAAAAAAAAAATCGCAATAAGCGCAAAAGTTATAGCGCCTACAAAATAGGGGACAGAATTATTATTTTTTATTATTATTTTTTACTAGAAATGGCGGCGATCTGCGATTTTTATTGGGACTGCGACGTTATGGCGGACACATCGGACACTTTTGACACATTTTTGGCGCCATTCACATTTATACTGCGATCAGTGCTATAAATATTCACTAATTACTGTATAAATGTGACTGGCATTGAAGGGGTTAACACTAGGGGGTGAGGAAGGGGTTAAATATGTTCCCTATATAGTGTTCTAACTGTAGGTGGGGGGGGTGACTGGGGGGGGTGACCGATCTGTGTCCCTATGTACAAGAGACACAGATCGGTCTCCTCTCCAGAGACAGGACGCTGTCTCTGTGTGAGCCGGCAATGACAGATGATCTCATATGTTTACATATGAGATCATCTCTCATTGGCCGCACAGATCGCATCGCAAACGGCCACTCTGATTGGCCGTTCGCAGCGATCTGTAATTGGCTGTGTCCAAGGGACACGGGCAACACAGAAGTTCCCCGCTGCGCGCTCTGGAGCGCGCGCGGGGAACGCCCAAAGGGGCGGACGTCAATTGACGTCTAGTTGGATTTTGAGATCCGCGCTGTAGCCGTCATTTGACTATAGCGCGGGTCTCAGGAGGTTAAACTAGGGATCGAGTTCTCTCCTTACAGACAGAGCAGCACTTCAGGAAAGTCCCACCCAATAATTGTCGTAAAAGGCTAAGTTCAATATTGTTCACCTTTTTCTTTTTTATTCCAGCTCCCCTATGTACTAATATAGCATTAATGTACTTATTTTGCAAAAATAAAACAGATTTCTATTAATTCTACACCAACTTACCTAACTCTCTTCATGGCTGTTTAAACACACTGCTCGAGTACTTCTGCCTTACTTCCTTATCAGAATTTGGGCCACAACACAGGAAGGAGTTGACCCGCTGAGGGTAGAGGATGCAGGTGTATATATACAGAGATAGTGCAGCGCTAATCGCAAGTCCATAAAGAAATCATCCAAGTGATCTTCAAAACGTGACTATAAGTAGAAGCATGCGGGTGATGAGCGTGGAATATAGTGAGAAACCTCCACCAATGACAGAAATGGCCGCTCAGATATGGCGACCCGTCAGAAAGTGCAACGGAAGTGATGTTCCATCGCCTCCATCTTGCTACACCCTGCACTCGCCCATAGTAAGGGTACACTGAGAAGGGGGTAAGTGGACATCTTGTTACACCCACTGAACTTTTACATTTTACACCTTTTTTAACAGTAACGTGAGTTTATATAGTGAAAGACAATACTTACAACTCCATCTTAGGCCTCGTACACACGGGCAAGAATCTCGTCAGGAAAAAAACGTTGTTTTTCCCGATGAGATTCTTGGCAAGAATCTCTTGCCGCCCGAGTGTACACACATTTTTTGTTGTTATTTACGCTTGACCATTAGAACTGCATCCCTTGTGGATGAAGCTGGAATATTTTCATTGAATTATTTTTAGATATATGATTATTGTCAATTTTTTTTGATTTGGTTGATCCAGGCTAAAACCACATTTTTTTGCGAGTGTACACACAGACCTTTCAAAAGAACCACGGTTCCCTTGAAAGGCAAGAATGCGGTGCCATCATCCCATACGACAAGCATGCGCTCGTCACATTCGATGCCGTGGCCGATATCTTGCTTCACCCTACCTATGCCGTGGAAGCTACCGCGCATGCGTCTAAGTAATTTCAAGCATGCACAGGTTTCCACGCCGACAGGTAAGTATACAAACTCTCGGGTTTCTCGTCGTGAAACAGGCCGACAAGAATCTTGACGAAAAAATAGAGAGCAGGTTCTCTTTTTTCTCGTCGAGATTCTGGCCAGATTTCCAGACGAGAAACCTGAAAGCCTCGTACACATACTCGTTTACTCGAGAAAACCGAGCATGTGTACGAGGCTTTACTGTTTAGATGTTGAATTTTAAAAGCTGCGGCAAGCCTGCTGATTTTACACAGAGTTATAAGTACCGTATTTTCCGGCGTATAAGACGACCCGGCGTATAAGACGACCCCCAAATTTTCCAGGAAATTTTTTGGTTTTGGTATATACTCACTGTATAAGACTACCCCCTTTTTTTCAAGCCCCACTGTGCCATTACATGCCATTACATGCCCCGACTGTGCCATTACATGCCCCCACTGTGCCATTACATGCCCCCACTGTGCCATTACATGCCCCCACTGTGCCATCACATTAAATGCCCCCACAGTGCCATCACATTACATGCCCCCACAGTGCCATCACATTACTTTCCCCCACAGTGCCATCACATTGCATGCCCCCACAGTGCCATCACATTGCATTCCCCCACAGTGCCATCACATTGCATTCCCCCACAGTGCCATCACATTGCATGCCCCCACAGTGCCATCACATTGCATGCCCCCACAGTGCCATCACATTGCATGCCCCCACAGTGCCATCACATTGCATGCCCCCACTTTCCCCCCCACTGTGCCATCACTCACGTTTTGCAGGCCGGTGACAGTCTCCGTCTGCTGTGAGCGTCCATGATTTCAAAGCCGCGCGCCGTCTTCTCAGCGTGTCCTTTGATTGGCAGAACACAAATTTTCCCAGTAGCGCCTCTGTTCTATGTTCCGCCAATCACGGATGCCTTCTCATCTCGTCCGAGGATGAGAAGGCATTCGTGATAGGCGGAAAACAGAACAGAGGCGCTGCTGGGAAGATTTCTGTTCCGCCTATCACAGGACAGCGAGGACGTGCTGAGAAGACGGCGCGCAGCTTTGAAATTATGACGATCGCAGCTGCACGGAGACCGTACCCGGCGTATAAGACGACCCCCGACTTTGGATACATTTTTTTGCATCCAAAAAGTCGTCTTATACGCCGGAAAATACGGTACTGTATTTTACTATATAAACTCAGTTTACTGTTAAAAAAAACACGTAAAATGCAAAAATCGGGTGGGTGTAACAAGATGTCCGCTTATGGAAAGTTTGGGCCTTTAGCGCTATCAAGTGAATCAATCTAATCGAAATAATAATGTGGGAAATTGCTGCTAGACCCAAAGTGTACACAGTGCACAAAAACTGGTAATGAATAAAAAAGTGATCAGAGCAACTTTCTAATAGAAAAAATCACATGTATTTAGCACATACATGTGATTTTTTACTATTAGAAAGTTGCGCTGATCACTCTTTTATTCATTACCAAGATGTCTGTTTACCCCCTTCTCAGTGAATCCTTACAATGGACAAGTGCAGGGTGTAACAAGATGGCGGCGACCAAACGTCACTTCCGTTACACTTTCTGACGGGTCGCCTAATCTGATGAAACACAGGGTGTGTGCTAATGAGATCAGCTGGTTAACTCCTTCCTGTGTCACCTAAAGTCTGACTAGGAAGTAAGGCAGAAGTAATGGAGCAGTATGTTTAACCACTTAAGGACCACCGCATGTACATATACGTCCACAATATGGCACGTACAGGCACATGGGCGTATAGGTACGTCCTCGCCTATTAGCGGGTGGGGGGTCCGATCGGGACCCCCCCCGCTACATGCGGTGGTCGGGTCCGCTCGGGGAGCGATCCGGGACCACGGCGCGGCTATTTGTTTATAGCCGCTCCGTCGCGATCGCTCCCCGGAGCTGAAGAACGAGGAGAGCCGTGTGTAAACACGGCTTCCCCGTCCTTCACTATGGCGGCGCATCGATCGCGTCATTCCCTTTATAGGGAAGACATGATCGATGACGTCATTCCTACAGCCACACCCCCAAACAGTTGTAAACACATACTAGGTGCACCCTAACTCCTACAGCGCCACCTGTGGTTAACTCCCAAACTGCAACTGTCATTTTCACAATAAAGAATGCAATTTAAATGCATTTTTTGCTGTGAAAATGACAATGGTCCCAAAAATGTGTCAAAATTGTCCGAAGTGTCCGCCATAATGTCGCAGTCACGAAAAAAATTGCTGATCGCCGCCATTAGTAGTAAAAAAAAAATAAAAAATAAAAATGCAATAAAACTATCCCCTATTTTGTAAACACTATAAATTTTGCGCAAACCAATCGATAAACGCTTATTGCGATTTTTTTTACTAAAAATAGGTAGAAGAATACGTATCGGCCTAAACTGAGGAAAAAAAATGTTTTTATATATGTTTTTGGGGGATATTTATTACAGCAAAAAGTAAAAAATATTGCTTTTTTTTCAAAATTGTCGCTCTATTTTTGTTTATAGCGCAAAAACTAAAAACCGCAGATGTGATCAAATACCACCAAAAGAAAGCTCTATTTGTGGGGAAAAAAGGACGCCAATTTTGTTTGGGAGCCACGTCGCACGACCGCGCAATTGTCTGTTAAAGCGACGCAGTCCCGAACTGTAAAAACACCTTGGGTCTTTAGGCTGCATATTGGTCCGGGGCTTAAGTGGTTAAACAGCTATGAAGAGAGTGAGGTAAGCCTGTGTAGAATAAATGGAAAGCTGTTTTGTTTTATTTTTTTGTTGCAAAATAAGTACATTAATGCTATATTGGTACATAGGGGAGCTGGAATTTAGAAAAAAAAGGTGAACTTAGCCTTTAACTTATAGTCAATGTCATTGTGACAAGCAGCATGTACAACATGCCAGGCGGTTCCCCCTCAATAAGGGCATAATTATAGAGCAAACCAAGAGTGAAACATGTTAAAAATATGTGTTTATGATTCCCTTCATCATTCTGCCCCTCCCCAGTTAGAGCATCTTAGCACTCTTACATATCTTACTTTATACATTACTTTTTTTGTAGGTATCTTTGTCTCGATCTCTGGCGGATGGGTGCCTCTTAATGCTGAAGAGAGCAGAGCCACCTAATGATGTATTGCTATCTTAGAAGCAGGATGATGATGCCTAACTGGGGAATAACTGCATTGGTAAATGAGGGGTTCTGGGACTTTAAATGAGGCCCATGACATACTATAGTCATATGCCTCCATCCCTGAATCTCAAGTTTAAAAAAAGGAAAGGTTTGGGACTTTAACTGCTTGCCGACCGCCACACGCAGATATACGTCTGCAGCATGGCATGGACAGGCAAAGGGACGTATATATATGTCCCCTTTAAGAAGCGGCATTGTGGAAGGGCACCGCAAGCTCTGTGACTCCGACCGTGGGTTTCCGCGGACTTGATGTCCGCGGGCATACCCGCGATCGTGTCACGGTGAGGAAGAACAGGGAAATGCTGATGTAAACAAGCATTTCCCCAGTCTTCCTAATGACAGGACAGTGATCACAGCTTTCTGTAATCTGAAGCTGTGATCACTGTCATATCACACACAGCCCACCCCCCTACAGTTAGAAGCGCTCCCTAGGGCACACTTAACCTCTTCAGCGCCACCTAGTGGTTAACCCCTTCACTGCCAGTGTCATTTTCACAGTAATCAGTGCATTTTATAGCACCGATCGCTGTAAAAATGTGTCCAAAGTGTCCGATGTGTCCGCCATAATGACGCAGTTACGATAAAAATCACAGATCGCCGCCATTACTAGTAAAAAAATTATAATAATAAAAATGTCATAATTTTATCCCCTATTTTGTTGACGCTAGAACTTTTGAGGATACCAATCAATATACGCTTATTGCGTTTTTTTTACCAAAAATATGTAGAAGAATACGTATTGGCTTAAACTGAGGGAAAAAAAATGTTATATATTTTTTGTGGATATTTATTATAACAAAAAGTTAAAAAAAATATTGCATTTTTCTCAAAATTGACGCTCTATTTTTGTTTATAGCGCAAAAAATAAAAATTGTGGGGAAAAAATGACGTAAATTTTGTTTGGGAGCCACATCGCATGACTTGTCCATTGTCAGTTGTCAATTGTTGTCAATTGTCAGTTAAAGCGACGCAGTTACGAATCGCAAAAAGTGGCCTAGTCTTTGGCCAGCAAAATGGTCCGGTGCTTAAGTGGTTAAAGGAAGCACATGACACATAGCTGGTAAAGTGCTCAAATGCATGGTGGCACATTTATTCTTTCATGTATATACAGATATCATGATCGCATATTATCATTATAATTCATATATATATACACAGATGTGATGAAGTATAAAGTACAATTATTGTGAGCTGGATGGAAATCCTTAACATAAAATATATATTAAAATCATTAATGATTGCAGAAAGTTGCTGATAATCTAAGCTGTAAACACATAATTGTAATGCATCTAAAAAACCTAAATGCGTGCATTTTGTGGAATTCACTCCACTTCTTTAGGAGCGGATGCAAGGTGTGTATAAGTCAGCTCCAGATTCAGCATGCGATGTTGCAAATTGAGGGTTGCCAGGGATGTGTCTGTCCCGGGAGCTGTGGCAGTGGCCGGTGGAAACCCAAGGCACACACATGTAAATCCCCAGAGGGACATGGGTCTCCATGTTTTAATCGACAGCTTCAGTGAATATCTGACGATCCCATGTGTTAGCAACATGATCCAGGTGTGGTGTGCAATGTTCTCATGTTGTGTGCAATGTCTCTCCTGAGGGATCATGTTGCTAGCACGTGGGAACACCAGATATTCACAAAAAAAATGGCGAAAAACCTAAAAAAAAACAATGCAGCCACCACATCTAATGTTTGGTAAGCTGCAATATATAACATTTTTTATTTTAAGGTTTAATACTGTTTATAACTAAAAGGAAAAAATGTGTGTGTTTCTGGTTTATGGGCCAACAAGGTAGCAACGAAGATACACCTGCTTATACTACAGGCTTAAAGAGGAAGTAACCACAAAAATGTTTTTCCTGTAAAAAAAAAAAAACCCTACAAGAAAAAGGCATAATGAACTAGTATGCATAGCATACTTGCTCATTATGTGGCACTTACCTGAGATCGAAGCCCCCGAAGCGCTCCTCGTTCCCCTTCGCCGCCGCCATGTCCACTCGGAGCGTCTTCCTTGTATCGCTGCTCTGGCAAGATCCCCGCACATGTGCAGCTTTCCGGCATTATCCCATTCAGAAAACCAGCATGCTCAGTGCGCCTGCTCCGTTGTCTATGGCTTGCATGCGCCGTAGACATCGGTGCAGTGTTTTCTGCAAATATCTCCTTAACTGTGTAGGTTAAGGAGATATTTCTTGCACCTACAGCGAAGCCTTAATCTAGGCTTACCTGTAGGTGCAAGTTGTCTGGTTGGGTTTACAACCACTTTAATGGCAACCTAAAGCAATGGATTAGCGTGCCATACAGTCCTTTTTACATTTTCATTGCCAATGTACCCAAAGGACAAAAAAGTGTGTGCATATAGCAAAATGACCACATCATACCTAAACAATGCTGTACATACATCAAATGAGTAAATACATAAGATAAGGTATACATTAAAGCAAAATGTCACATAGAAATACAAAGTATAAAAGTATTACCCCAGTCCCTAGAAATTAAGGGCCAGATTAACAAAGGGGATACGACGGCGTATCTCCTGATACACCGTCGTATCTCTGTTTCTATCTATGCGACTGATTCATAGAATCAGTTACGCATAGATATCCATAAGATCCGACAGGTGTAATTGTTTTACACTGTCGGATCTTAGGATGCAGTACCGCGGCCGCCGCTGGGGGGAGTTTGCGTCGTAAACCAGCGTCGGGTATGCAAATTAGGAGTTACGGCAATCCACAACGGATTTTCGCGTTCGCTAAGTTGCCGCTAGTCTAGTTCCCCGTCGCAAATTTAGTCGCCGCTTTGGGTGCCCTAACTTTAGTCAGCAATCGTATTGCTGTCTAAAGTATGGTCGTCGTTCCCGCGTCGAAATTTTAAATTTAATGTCGTTTGCGTAACACGTCCGGGAATACGGAAGTAAGCTACGCGCGTCGCCGTTTGAAAAAATTACGTCACGGCGCGCAAAGCACGACGGGAATTGCAAAATGGAGCATGCGCAGTAGGTCTGGCGCGGGAGCGCGCCTAATTTAAATGGCACACGCCCATTTGAATTGGCCCGCCTTGCGCCGGAGGCCGCGGGCGTAGTTTTCATCGCAAGTGCTTTGTGAATCAGGTACTTGCGATGAAAACTTGCGGCGGTGTAACGTATCTACGATACGTTACGCCGCCGCGATTCTACGTGAATCTGGCCCTAAGACACCTTCTTCAGCAGAGTCTCGAATAAAGAAGTGTTCTTGCACCCCAAAACATCTCTATTTTTTGAGACTTCACTTTCTTCCTTCCCCTTTCTTGTCATCTGGAGTAATACTGCTTTATTTCTATGTGAAATTTAGTTGTATGCTTCCTTTGATGTCTATACGTATTTTATATATGTACAGCATTGTTTATGTATGATGTGACCATTTTGCTATATATAAATACCTTTTTGTCCTTTTGGTACCATTAAAAATAAATGTAAGTATTGATGGTGTGAAAGTCCATTGCTTTCTATTTATCTGTATTTTGGAGTAATAGGGAGAAATATTTTGATGGATAATCACCACTCAATTCTCCTTTTTGAACCTTATAGACATGTGCGGTCTGTTGCATTCCGAATTGAAATGTATGTATTGTGATGTACCTGATTAGTAATGAATTTAAACAAATACGAAAATAACCAACTAAAATTTTGGACAAAATTTGAATTCTAATAGTTTTCTAATTTAAGAGAATATATTAGAATAGAAAATAAAGGGGTTGGGTCAGGGTTGGGGTTTTCTTAAAACTGGAAATTAAAGTATTTCTGTATATTTTTCTTGGGCCGGAACAGCCTATTTGTCTGTGATTGAGATATTGTATCTACTTTATACCTAATAAAAAAAAAAGAAGGAAAAAAAAAAAGAAGAAAAAAATAGAATGTAATATAATAAACTAGAAAGAATATAACGATCTTCCAAAATTCGATTTTTCAATTAAATACATTTAAATAGAAAAGAGAAGAATAGAAAATAAAATAATTGAATAAAAAATAATAAAATAGAATAAACAATAGATTTTTTTTAATAAAATAGAAAGAATATAACAATATGACTGTTTCCCGAAATAGAAATTTCAAGTCAAATAAATTTGAATTTTGAGTAGAATAAATTTGATTTTGAATAGAATCAAAAATAATAGAATATAATAGAAAAGAAAAGAATAGAAAACAAAAACATAGAAAAGAAGGGAATAGAAAGAATATAACCATCTTCCAAAATTTGAATTCCAAGTAAAATACATTTGATTTAGAATGGAATTCTATTAGAATGCAATTCCAATGGAATTTGATTCAAATAAAAAATTAAAATGAACTATACAAATTCTGAAAACAAAGTAAACAAGCTTTACTAAACAAGTGTATGCAAATAACGAATTGAAAAGAAACATAACAAATCTTTTCATTCTGCAAATCTAGATCCTTATATTTCCCTTATACATAGCTGTGGAAAGGTTGTAATAATTTATTGTAGTTAAGTATTGATAGGCAAATACAGCCACAGATGCAGCAAAAAAGTTCTCTTTATGCTTTTTTTTTTTTTTTTGTGCACAAATAACAGTCTTTATGTCATCAATATGGACGATCAGAGCTTGTTTGTGTTATTCTCTGATGCTGTGTACAAACATGAAAGGATACCTTCCAGTAAGAAAGACCACAAGGCAAATACAGATACACCATTTATAGACATGGACGTCCCCTTTGCTGTAAAAGAAGCCTTTAAATCTATATGTATCCAGGAATCACACCATTAAGAGGATTATTGAGGTTGTAAATCCTGAAGACACAACTCGGGTGGCAATTTATAGACAGCTACTTGTCTAATAGTCTGTAGACGTGTTAATACTCGTGGGTGTCTCGAGAACTTGCTGATTTCACTGCTGAAAAATAGACAGTAAACAGGTTTCCTGATACATCCAGTAGGCTCGTTTTATTGCTGCATGGACATGTTTCAGGACAATAAATACATTTAAAGGCCCTCAGGAACTCACCTATCATTTGCTCGCTATAGTTTACTGTTTTAGTTATATTATGGGATTGGGGGGGGGTGCAGGACTTTAAATAAGACACCGTAGATAAATGTCTCCATGCCTATTCGATATACCGGTGAAAATCGAAAAATTGGAATATCGTGCAAAAGTTAATTTATTTCACTAATGCAATTTAAAAGGTGAAACTAATATATGAGATATACTCATTACATGCAAAGCAAGATAGTTCAAGCCGTGATTTGTCATAATTGTGATGATTATGGCTTACAGCTCTTGAAAACCCCAAATCCACAATCTCAGAAAATTTGAATATTACATGCAATCAAAAAGCAAGGATTGTACATAGAACAATATCGGACCTCTGAAAAGTCTAAGCATGCATATGTACTCAGTACTTGATTTGGGCCCGTTTTGCAGCAATTACGCCTTAACGCGGCATGGCATGGACGCTATCATTCTGTGGCACTGCTGAGGTGTTATGGAAGGCCAGAATGCTTCAATAGCATCCTTTGGCTCTTCTGCATTGTTCCGTCTCATGTCTGTCATCTTTCTTTTGGCAATGCCCCATAGATTCTCTATAAGATTAAGGTCAGGCGAGTTTGCTGGCCAATCAAGCACAGTAATCCCACGGCCATTGAACCAGGTTTTGGTGCTTTTGGCAGTGTGGACAGGTGACAAGTCCTGCTGAAAAATCAAGTCAGCATCCCCATAGAGCTTGTCTGCGGAAGGAAGCATGAAGTGCTCCAAAATCTCCTGGTAAATGGCTGCGTTGACCCTGGACTTAATGAAGCACAGTGGACCAACACCAGCAGATGACATGGCTCCCCAAATCAACACAGACTGTGGAAACTTCACACTGCACTTCAAGCATCTTGCAGTGTGTGCCTCTCCATTCTTCCTCCATACTCCGGCTCCTTGGTCTCCAAATGAGATGTAAAATTTACTCTCATCAGAAAAGAGGACTTTGGACCACTGAGCAACAGAGCAGGTCTGTTTTCTTTAGCCCAGGTAAGACGCTTCTGACGTTGTTTGTTGTTCTATAGGGGCATGACAAGAGGATGACAACATTTGGAGCCCATGTCCAGGATCTGTCTGTGTGTGCTGGCTCTTGATGCACTGACTCCAGCCTCAGTCCCCAACACTTTTGAATGGCCTTTTCCTGACAATCCTCTCCAGGCTGCGGTCATCCCTGCTGCTTGTGCACCTTTTTCTTCCACACTTTTGCCTTCCACTTTCTATTAATGTGCTTTAATACAGCACTTTGGGAACATCCAAATTCTTTTGAAATTACCTTTTGAGGCTTTCCCTCCCTATGGAGGGTGTCAATGATGGTTTTCTGCACAACTGTCAGGTCAGCAGTCTTTCCCATGATTGTGATTCCTACTGAACCAGACTGAGAAACCATTTAAAGGCTCAGGAACCCTTTGCAGTTGTTATGGCTTAATTAGCTGATTAGAGTGGGATACTTTGAGCCTAGAATGTTACACCTTTTCACAATATTCTAATTTTCTGAGATTGTGGATTTGGGGTTTTCATGAGCTGTAAGCCATAATCATCACAATTATGACAAATCATGGCTTGAACTATCTTGCTTTGCATGTAATGCGTCTATCTCATATATTAATTTCACCTTTTAAGTTGCTATAGTGAAATAAATGAACTTTTGCAAGATATTCACATTTTCCGAGTTTTACCTGTATTTAAAAGAAGGAAGTTTGGGACTTTGAATGAGACACATACGTGGAACAATGGATATCCATTGTTCCACGTATGTGCCTCATTCAAAGTCCCAAACTTCCTTCTTTTAAATTTACTGTTTTACTGTGATGTGTCATTATGCAGGGTACGTAAAACTTGGAACACATACTACTTGTGCCACCTTATCTTCACTATGGTAGATACCAAATTATAAAGCTCAGGACAGTTTATGTGGCAGAGAACATTGTAGGCGAACGTGGACATGATAATACAGAAAAAAAACATACTGATTTAACCTTTGGACTGGATGTTATCTTTTTTTTGTGGATTCTAGATCCCTTTTAGGGGTTTTGTAGAGAGAATTGGGCAGTGGCTTTCCACAGGTTCTTGGTCAATGATGTATTGTCTAAGGAATGATAGGATGAAAATGTAATACTGGCAACCATTAGCTGTAAGTGGCACTTGAACAAAGCTAACTTTTTCATAGCAGTCTATGACTGACCAAACTTTAGGGAATAGTGATGAGCCAAACAGCAGAAGAAGAAGAATTTGCCAAATACAAATTTACCATTTTCTAGGCTAATATGCAAGGGGTTGTAAAAAAAATGCATTTACTGCCCAATGCAAAAAAAAAAAAAAAATTTCCATGCAACCGGAAGCAGTTAATTTTTAGCACTCACATTTACAAAGGAAACATGTTTTAACATTGCTGGCAAATGACTTTTACATACAGAAAGAATAGGAGGGCACACCAACCTTGTGCATTACCAAATATTAAACCTATTAAAAAATTGTAGCAGCAAGAGTAATACTCACAAACGAACGTTAGAAAAAGGCTAATAGTTGTGCTGTGGACAGATTCTCCCACCTGAGCACCATGGGCCTCTTGGCTGCTTATCTGATTAATGCTCTCCTTGCCCGGCCTGTCAGTTTAGGTGGACGGTCATGTCTAGGTCGGTTTGCAGTTGTGCCATACTCCGTGAGATGTTTAAAGCTTGGGATATTTACTAATAAGGTGACTTCTGAAGGCAATTGTTCCACTAGATTTTTAGTTAGGGGTGTCGGAGTAAAGGGGACTGAATACAAATGCACGCCACACTTTTCAGATAATTATTTGTAAAAAAATTAAAACCATTTATAATTTTCCTTCCACTTCACAATTATATGCCACTTTGTGTTGGTCTATCAGATAAAATCACAATAAAATACATTTACGTTTTTGGTTGTAACATGACAAAATTTGGAAAAGTTCAAGGGGTTTGAATACTTTTTCAAGGCACTGTAAGCATGTCAATGTAACAATAATTGCTGAAAAAATACAAGATATAATATGCCAATTGCTTGGTAGAGATCCATGTATAAACTGTGGTGTAGGGGGTAGACAGAACATGGGGGAGCCTTGAGATCCAAGGGAAAAATAGGAAGGGGGATAGCTAGGTTGGTCAGTGGCAGAAGATAGAGGAGAAAGGTCAGGAAAAAAGGGAGGGGGAGTGGGGGAAGGAACAAGGAGGGAAAGAAAAGGGTGAGGGAAAGGGGAAACAGGAAGTGGAACAAGAGAGAGAAAGATGGTAGAAGAGGAAAGGGTAGTGAGGAATGGTACATTGGGAAGAGAAAGTGGAGGAGAGGTTAATATATTTCAAATGAAACATATCTTCTGTTTAGGACATCTTAATAGAGATGCATGTGAAAAAGGTTAGGAGTCTTCCAGTTTTTTTAAAAAAACTTTTAGCCACTGCAACCCTCCATTATTTAAAAAAACAATGTTTGTGTGTTTTTTGGCATTTTCAACAATTTTTGTTGCTGCAGCCCACCCCACCTCCATCCATCCTTACCTAGAGCATGACATGTTCCAAAAAATGTCTGTGTGTTTTTTCACATTTTCAATAATTTTTGTTGCTGCAGCCCACCCCATCTCCATCCTTACCTAGGGCATGACGCGTTCCTACTTCAACATCTTAGAATATCCTCATCACATATCCTAGGAGGCTGGATAAGCAAAGGGTACACAAGGCCTGAATGGCAAAACCCATCATTGGCAAAACCCATCATTGATAAAACCCATCTTGCTCTTGATGAAGTAGGAAGGTAAGATGACGGCGTGTGGAAATGGAGCAGCATTTTGTGGACAGATGAGTGTCTTTTTTTGAAGATGACCCTGCAAAGAAGGTAAGGTGGATATAAAAAAAGGAACAGCGTGAGGGGGTGGGGGTGCTGTTCTGACAGATTCTTTTTAATTTCCTGGATAATACATATTGTCATTTTATGAAATCACCTATTATGTGTATGCCTTATTAAAATATATTGTATTTTAAGGATAGGATAGATACATTTCCATCTGCACTTAATGCATATAATTAGATTAGATCTGTATCTCAACTGATCATTTTTCTTGAAAGCCGCCATGGAGAAATCCATGTAAAAGTAAAAAAGACAACAAAGATCATTGTGGGACACAGGATTTTATTTCTACAGATCTTTCCAATTTCTTCACTCCTTTTACAGTATAAAATTCTTTGAAGATGAGTTCATGGTTTAATTAAGATAGAAATCTTTTGGATTGTCTATAGATGTGTGTTTTTGGAACGTTATGACAATGAGTATAGAACCCACTGCCTGTTTTGTTATAAGTCACATATTCTTTCTTTAATTCATTTAACTGATAACGGAAGCAGGGAGGGGGAGCTGGAAGGTGATGTTGAGTCTTCTCCGTAGAGTTTATTCCTGTAATTAAGTGTTCCTTTGAGATTTTCTTAGGTTCTTTGAGCTGTATTTTGAGCTATAAATAGAGAAGTGTTAATGTCCTGAAGCATTCTGCTCGTGGAAACAGAAAGTCTTGTAAAGAGCTACAGGTTTTCTGATCTTTCATATGTGATTGTCAAATGTTAAGTCTTCTCTAAACTTTTATTTCTGTTATGGACAGATGGTGGTGGGAATGGGAAGTAAGTTTAGTACCCAAGGCCCTTTTCATCCACAGCCTCACTTTTACATTCTCTTCTATACTGTAAAATAAAACCTCTGGCAGCAGCTGGAAACCTTGTCAAGCAAGACACTGACACTTTAGGAGGTGATTTAGGGCCTTTGTCAATGGGCCTTTGTTGACTTTTGAGCTAAGGCCGGCTACAGATGGAGCGATTTTCTATACTGCAGCCCTGGGTTGCAGAAAAGAAAATCACTTGGTTCCCCCATCAACACTGAATCCCTCCCATGGAGCCATGGGGAAACTATCCTCGCCAGGAGATTATAGTGATTATTGCTTCAAAAATATTTGTGAAGGTGTGCAAAAAATATGTAAAATGGGTAACATGTCAAATTCAGCAGGCTGGTTGTACCCAAGTTGATCGATCAATCAACTTGGGTACATTTAGGCTACCCATACATAGTTCGAATCTTGTCCAGTTCCTGCTGAACCGGCCGCTATTTGAATATATGGCTGGGTTATTACTCTGGTCACACATTGTCACACCTAAATTTACAATTCCGGTGTGATCACCTTTTCCCCTTATATTGCTGTGTTGATTACAATATTTCAGAAAATTCATCCGAGTAAAGGTGTATACACAGTAATGTCAGTATCCAAAAGCTGTTCCATTAGATATTATTACATATCATTTTCCCATAGACAAATGCATCTCCTTCTACCCAAGGCACTTGGACAACTGATAAAAGGAGTTTCCAAAAAAGTCTTCCAAAAGGGCTGCCATCTTCTCAGCCTAGTGGAAAGGGTCCACACGAGTCAATAGAAATGCAAAAGCAGCTTAAAGTAAGTTGATGAAGCTTAGAATGAGGTCAAATGCACCTCAGAAGAAGTTTGGCTGAAGGCCTAATGCCTCTCTCAATGAATTGTGAAAGATCTCAGGATTGTCACAAACTAAAGACAAATTCAAGTGAAATGAACCTGAGAGCAAGCTGCATTTGCCCATAGGCACAAAGCCAAAGCATATTGACATACTGTAGGCCCTTATTTTTCAAAAAGCTGATATTAATATGACTTTTAAAGCTCAGTTACATTTTTCTAAAAAAAAGTTCCCCAGCAGCTCTTAAAAACAAAAGAGCAGCTCCAAATGCTTTATCACCTGATCTCCAGTGCTATGGAGACTCACCAATCTAGCAATGTGCTCTGGTCCACTTTGCGGTTAAATGACGGCCGGCATCAGTCAAACCACTTGCTGTAACGTTAAGGCTCCAGCCCCCCCTCCCCCACTGGATTCACAGGTTGAATGTTGGAGAAAGAGAGGTACCCCATTCATTACAATGGTTACAGTTCCTAGAAGAGCCTGATTAAGAACCTTCATGGCAGGAAGACAAGGTAATATTAAAAACAACTTTTAAAAATGAATAATGTTAACACTTGCATTTTTTTAGCTATTGTGTTTAGATGTACTTTAATAACAGCACCTTTTTTTCATTAGGAGGTTTATTTTCAACATAAAATTAAATATGTTTAAATAAAATATTGATTTGAGGAGAAAATGTGTAATAAAGAACTTGGCAGTGGATTCTAATAGCAGAGGATACTAATAAATGGATACAATAGATGAGATCATTGAAGACTGATGAACCCAGAGTAACAGGTTAGGAGAACATTCATTTTATTATAGTTGTTTCCTGAACTTACATTCCATATTATTTTTCTTTCAAGTGTTAGCTTTCCATTTTCTTCCCTTTATAAGGATATGTCTTATTTGGGAGATTTACTTTTTACGATACAATTAAAAAAATATTTTTGTCTGTTGAAGTGGATCCTGAAGTGGACTGCCACAGTGGTAATGAATGGAAGGTTAACAGTTTCAGCTACATGTATACATTGGTAAGTAATAATAAAACCTATAAAAACAGCAGGTGTGAAAAGACTCAGCCAAAAAAAAAGCAACAATTATGCATACATCCGATTGTGCTTTCCCTATGCATACCAGGTAGGTAGCTCCGTTTTTACATAACAAAAGTCCATCTCTAATGCAAAAAAAAAACTAAAAAAATTCTACCCATCCATTCCTCCAGTCCCCCGCCAACCCATTCATAGACCTTTTAAAAATTACTATTTAGCAGCCTTTTACTCACCATGTCTGCCAACCATGTCCCCCACCAAAGCCTCTTCAGATTGTGAAGACAGTGCTGCAGTCTCAGCCTGTGCCAACCAGCCTCCTCACCATGTCATCTGCTCCTCAGTCTTCTGAATTTTGAAAGGCACCCACCACTGTACATCCAATAGGGAGCGTTCAAGTGGTGATGCAGGCAGTAATATGGGCACCCAAAGAAGGACCCACCCATTTTGCAGTTAAAGCAGAGCTTCATCCTAATGAGAAAGCTCAGCTTCTTTGCCTCCTTCCCCCTCCACTGCCACATTTGACACCTTTTGGGTGGAATCGGGTACCTGATTTTGACAGGTACACGCTCCCACTTCCAGATCACCTTGCCGTGGTAAAATGAACTCGAAGTTTTGCCCCTCCTCCTTCCCTCCCGCAGCCAGCCCATTACATAGTTACATAGTAGGCGAGGTTGAAAAAAGTCCATCAAGTTCAACCTATGTGTGTGATTTTATGTCAGTATTACATTGTATATCCCTGTATGTTGTGGTTGTTCAGGTGCTTTGCTAATAGTTTTTTTTTAAATTATCGATGCTCTCCGCTGAAACCACTGCCTGTGGAAGGGAGTTCCACATCCTAACCGCTCTTACAGTAAAGAACCCTCTACGCAGTCTAAGGTTAAACCGCCTTTCTTCTAATTTTAGTGAATGGTTGCGTGTCTTTTTAAATTCCCTTACGCGAAAAAGTTGTATCCCTATTGTGGGGTCACCAGTATGGTACTTGTACATTGAAATCATATCCCTCTCAAGAGTCTTTTTTCCAGAGAGAACAAGTTCAGTGCTCGTAACCTTTCCTCATAACTAATGTCCTCCAGACCCTTTATTAATTTTGTTGCCCTTCTCTGCACTCTCTCTAGTTCCAGCACATACTTCGTGAGGACTAGTGCCCAGAACTGTACAGCATACTCCAGGTGCGGCCTGACCAGAGCCTTGTAGAGTGGGAGAATTATCGTTTTACTGTATATCTGGAGGTATTCCTCTTTTTAATGCATGCCAATATTCTATTTGCTTTACTTGCAGCAGCTTGCATGCCATTTCTGAGCCTGTCATCTACTAGGACCCCCAGGTCCTTTTCCATCCTAGATTCCCCCAGAGGTTCTCCCCCCAGTGAGTAGATTGTATTCATATTTTTGCCACCCAAATGCATTATTTTACATTTTTCCACATTAAACCTCATTTGCCATGTAGTTGTCCACCCCATTAACTTGTTCAGATCCTCTTGCAAGGTTTCCACATCCTGCGGAGAAATTATTGCCCTGCTTAGCTTAGTATCATCTGCAAATACAGAGATTGCTTATCCCATTCTCCAGGTCATTTATGAATAAATTAAATAGGATTGGTCACGGGGGACACCACATTCCACCCCTGCCCATTAAGAGTACCGCCTGTCCGCCGGGCTGCCTCTCTCAGGAGTGGGGGGGTCTGGTCCGGTCCTCAACTCACTGCTCACACACTCCCTCTCACACCATGCATTGAGAAAGCACAGCCTGATTAGGAATGTGCAGTAGGAAATCCGCTTTACTGCTGGTTTCCCTTAGAAAAGGTTTCAGTGGCAGCCCACAAGAGCCAGTTCAAAAGTCGGCGCTAGATACCTGGACCGGTAAGTGTCCCAGTAGTAAAAGTCAACAGCTACAGTATTTGTAGCTGCTGACTTTTACATTTTTTGGGGGGGGGGGGCGGAACTCCTCTTAAGGAGAGAGAAGACTCAGGACATGGCCAATCATGTTACCACAGACGTAAATAATAAGGCTTACTTATGGGGCTATGATTGTGATCCATGATAAGCGTGGATTTGGCATGAAACCCATTAGCAATTATGCTGTTTTCCTAATTTTTATACTGAAGAATACTACAATAAAGGTGATTTTACACCCAACCAAAGTTCTTTCTACACTTATTTAGGGGCATGGAACTGGCCCAGGATAGTTAAAAGAAGCTTCTGTTATCCTCACCAGCCATTTGAATTCCATTGTACCTTTAAAAACCAACAAAAAACACCCTAATCTTGTCTTTTCAATTGGCTCAAATACATTTAGCATACATTTTATGAAAATGTCCAGATTTTAGCGCAAATGCCAGGCAAACTAATGCCTTGTACACACAAATAGGTAGATTCAGGTACAAGAGCCTACAGTTACGGCGGCGTAGCTTAGCGTGTTTAGGCTATTTAGTTATCTAGGCAAGTACATGATTCACAATGTACTTGCCTGCTAAGTTACGACGGCGTAGCCTAAATCGGCGGGCGCAAGGGCGCCTAATTCAAATCTGTTAGAGGGGGGCCTGTTTTACGTTAATGAGGCTTGACCTCACGTTTTTTACATAATATTTTGACTGCGCATGCGCCGGGCGCCTACATTTCCCAGTGTGCATTGCGGCTAAGTACGCCGCACGGGCCTATTGATTTCGACGTGGACGTAAACAACGTAAATCCCGATTCGCGGACGACTTACGCAAACGACGTAAAAAAATTTGAATCTCGCGGCGGGAACGGCGGCCATACGTTAACATTGTTATTCCACTAGGGCCTAGCTCTAACTTTACGCGGCCTATCTCTTACGTAAACGGCGTAAAAGTACTGCGTCGGCCGGGCGTACGTTCGTGAATCGGCGTATCAACTCATTTACATATTCTACGCCGACCGCAATGGAAGCGCCACCTAGCGGCCATCCGAAATATTGCAATCTAAGATAGGACGGCGCAAGCCGTCGTATCTTAGATATGTTTAAGCGTATCTCTGTTTGAGCATACGCTTAAACATAAGTCGGCGTAGATTCTGAGTTAGGTCGGTTATCTACTGATAAGTCGGCCTAACTCTTTCTGAATCTACCTAAAAGTTTTTTCCGTCGGACTAAACTCCGAAGGTTTTTCCGACAGAGTTCCGCTCAAGCTGTCTTGCATACACAAGGTCACAATAAATTCCGACCGTCAGGAACGCGGTGACGTAAAACACTATGACGAGCCGAGAAAATTAAGTTCTATGTTTCCGAGCATGCTTCAAATGGTTTCCGAGCAAGCGTGGTATTTATCCCATCAGAAAAGCTTACAGACGATCGTAATTTCTGCTCAATCATGTTCTCTATCTAATTCCATCTGAATTTCCGACGGAAAAAGTCAGATGGGACATCCACACGGACGAAATATCCGATGAAAAGCTCCGTCTGACTTTTTCCGACGGAAATTTTGCTTGTGTGTACAAGGCATAAGTCTTTTAATTTGCTTATCCCTATGCCTAATATTTGCTTAGGTGGACACAGTGCTCCTTCTGAAGCACGTTAGCCAATAAAGTCAATCCAGGTCATATTACCTAGCAGCTGACAATGACAGTTAGGCGGTTTTCTATGTTTTTTTCTAGCACAGCTATGGAAACATAATGAGTTATCTCCAAAAAATGAAAAATGATTGCACAATAAATGTACAACATGTGTACTTCTTCTACAACATAAACTGAAAAGATTGCTCCTTTTGTTGTTTTGTTTTTGTTGGGTGACCTCCCGTCCCAAAAGTTTGTTTCTTTTAATCTGTGCAATTAGCAATCATAACTGATAAACTACTGGTGATTCCTACAAAGCATTTAATCAGAATTATGTGCGGCAATTTAGGGTCATAGATAAATATGAAGTCATTTGGATACAATCCCCCTATTACCACATTAAAAGAGAGTGCACCTTTGATAGATAGAATGTTCTTCTAAAGAGTAACCCTGTGATTAATTCTAATTTTCACAGACCTTTGAATGAGACCTTGTTTGTTAATGTATACTTGTACGTGAGTTGTTTCTTTATCAAAACAGATGTGACAGTTGGAGAAGAGAGATGGATCTTTGGTCAGTGTTCTTTGTGGTTATTCAGCCAAGTTTCACTTTTCAGTAACACTGTCCCATTTTTTCCAACAAAATAATTCCAAAACGGAACAGTGGCTGCCAATAAACATACAGGCTGCTCATGTGAAGTCATATAGACCTCTCTTGTCATTTGACTTTGACTATACATTATAGACAATATTTGGATTCTCCACAAAGGGCCCAGCTGTAGAATAAGCTGCTGGTCATTTTTCTAGATATACCGTACAGCTCATTGTGGTTTTAGAAGTGTACGTTTTTGATGGGCCAGGTGCATTAGAACATAGGCTCATGGATATTCAACAAAAATCCTCTTTCATAATTACCTAGAGACATCTGGCTTGAACATCTTAGAAAAAGCACAATAAAGTAAATATATGCATGTTAGACATCGGAGGGCTGTTTCCAGACTTTGGTTGAGTTGAAGACGGCTGTTTTCTTCAGCTGAAGCTTGCCACAATGACCAGTTTCCAGCCAAATAAAATCAGAGGGCCAGATTCACAGAATAAGTACGCCCGGAGTATCTGCTGATACTCCGGCGTACTTTCAAATTTGCCACATCGTATCTTAATTTGTAATTCACAAACAAGATACGACGACATTTGGCTAAGATCCGACAGGCGTACGGCTTCGTACGCCTTTGGATCTTAGGATGCAATACTTCGGCCGCCGCTGGGTGGAGATCGCATAGTTTTCCGCGTCGGGTATGCTAATTAGCTGTTTACTGCGATCCACGAAGGTACGTGCGTTCGTTGCATTCTCTTACGTCGTCACTAGTCGGCTTTTCGCGTCACAAAGTTACGGCTGCTATTGAGGTGGTGTAACAATAGACAGCCCATGTTAAAGTATGGCCGTCGTTCCCGCGTCGAATTTCAATATTTTTTTTTTGCGTAATTCGTCTGGGAATACGAAAGTACGTTACGCACGTCGCCATTCAAAACATTACGTCGGGGCAACGTCATTTCGCACAAAGCACGGCGGGAAATTTCAAAACGGAGCATGCGCAGTACGTTCGGCGCGGGAACGCGCCTAATTTAAATGGTCCCCGCCCCATTTGAATTAGGCGGGCTTGCGCCGGACGGCTTTATGCTACGCCGCCGCAAGTTTACAAGCAAGTGCTTTGTGAATCAAGCACTTACGATGAAAACTTGCGGCAGAGTAACGTAAAGGACATACGTTACGCCGCCGAAAAGATATGTGAATCTGGCCCAGAAATTAAAAGACATATCTGCTTTTATTTGCAAATTTTTACATATTTTTCCATCCTTGGCCTAATTTTGTAGAGCTTTGAATAATTTGGGCTAGTTTTCAACAGTGGCTATTTTTGATATCACAAAAGGCAGTTTCCTGGAACTGAGCATTAAGCTGCACCCTAATCTGTGACAACTCCACCCAATTTGTCCATATTTAGAAAGATAATTTTCTCATGATCCACACCCTATTTTGTGGGTGTGAACTACTAAAATATTTTGTGTCCAGAAATGTTAACGTCTTAAAGTGCTAATAAATCCTCAGAGGGACCGCCAACCTGTTGGAGGGCATGCGATGGCCCAGGGACCTTTGCGCACCTCTGGTAGGAATGCATAAAAAATTATCTTGGGAATCGTGGCAGCAACCTACCAAATGACTGGAGAACAGATTCAGAAGAATACTTTTTCTATTTCATGATACAAGGAAAACGGCCCCTCAATATAAGAATAACTTGGTTCCATTTCTTTTAAATGCGGCCATGAGTATGATCTGAGACTCTGGAGGTCCCAGGAAGTTCCAAGTATGAAGGATTGGGTTGCAAGGGTTGAAATGATAAGAGTTATAGAAGAAACTATCCACATAGAAGAAGACTCATTGGAGAAATTCTGGAATATATGGGGGCAATGGCGGGAGTCGGGAACCTGGAGGAATTGACGAAGGTGTCGGGAATCGAGGAGGGAAGGAGGGAGGGGGGGTTATGGGCTGGGGGCTTTTTTTTTTCTTTCCTTTTCTTTCTCGTGGGAGGGTTTTTAGGGGTAGGGGGAATAAGTGGATAGAGCATAGATAAATGAATAGGATGTTTTTAACATGTGACTGTGTTTATTTATGTCTATACAATAAAATAAAAAGTGAATATTAAAAAAAATCCTCAATTGAAAGTAATTTAGTGCTTATTTTTAGTATAGGGAAGGAGTATGGGGTGGGGGAATCCGCGCTAGGTGGAAAGAATAATTAAACAATTAAGGGTGGGTCCCGGGAGGGAAGTCCTGCAGCTGAACACCAATGTTTCGATATAAAAAACAAAAAAAACGTGTGGAGAAAGGACAGTGCAGCGCTAGACAAAGTATAACATCAAATGTGTAAAGTGTATCAATTGAATGTTTAAATAAATAAATAAGTAAATAAACCATGAGTGAAAAAATATAAGTGAAAATTAGAAATAACAAAATACGATATGGTAATTGTCCTCTATGTTTGAGCAGGATGGTTGCAATAAATAAACAGGATAACTGAACCTGTGAAGGTGAATGCTATAATACCTAAATCAAAAGGGTGACAGAAATATATTTCCGCAATGAGGCCAGTAACCTGTCTCAAAGTTCCACCTATTAGTACATATTATGCCACATAGATGGTCATGGTAATGGTGATACACAATATTTCAATATAAGTCCATAGTATATGAATGCAAAAATCCAAAACATATAAATAAATAAAGTCCACAGAGAAGAGTGGGGGTTACTAGCCCCCTCTAGTAAGGATGGTAAGAGAATGAAGATCCACTGAAAGGCCACAGATGAAGATAGGAGGAAGCAATCCACAAAGAATCCCACACCAAGTGAAATGGAGGCTTACCAGAAAGCCTGTGACCCGACCTCCTTAGGTGGAGTCTAAACAGGCATGTTGGGAAACGACTGTCCCTCAGGTTGTGCAGATAGATAGGTGTCCCTCACGAGTCAGGTGTCCGGGTCCACAGCGTTGTAGCTCCTCGTGTGGGTCAGGGATGACAGCACTCACAGAGGTAGGTGGCAGCGGTAATCAGCAAATGTCATATGAGGATAAAGAAGGAAAAATTCCCATAGTGTAACATTAAAGGTATTGGTTTATTTAAAAATCAATTAAAAGATTTCCCATACATGGGGAGCAAAATACAAAATCCTTGCAAGGAAGATAAAACTCCAAAATTCGAACAGACCGCCTTGGGCTGTTAGCGCATGCGCAATGCGTGTGTTGCAGCCCGACGATCGTTTCGTCATAATGACGTGATCAGGGGCACGCACTCCTCACTGCGCATGCCTGATTTATACAGCCAAAAGCGTGAGCAAAGTGAGCTCATTGGACAAGGCGGAATTGAAACAAAGAACACAATAGGCTGTACTTCCCATTGAATTACAAAGGAAAAAAAGGACAATGCCATCTTGTGGATAAAAAAGCGTATTACCGCTTAAGGCTATCTATAATTAAAATTACATAGAACTTGGGCATAAAAAAATATACACTAACATTGTTTATGAAGATGTGTATGAACAATAATATAAATGAAAAATAGTATGCCCAGAAAATGTTAAAGGTATATATATATAAAATATATATAAAATTGTATATTAAGAAATTCACACATAATGTCATAGGGATTTTTTCCTATTTTTTCCCTATGACATTATGTGTGAATTTCTTAATATACAATTTTATATATTAAGAAATATATGCGCTATTCCTAATTCACTGTGCATGTGAAGCACTCAGGAAGTACAATTCACTACATATGGACCTGGAACTGGCAGCAGTGACCAGGGAAAATATCTTATGCCCTGTACACACAACCGGTTTTCCTGACATGCCAAAACCCAAAGTTTTTCCTAGCATGATTCCTCTCAAGACTGCCTTGCATACACCTTTAGTCAATAAAATTCTCAACCAAAGCACGGTGACATCCAACGCGTATGACGGGACTATAAAGGGGAAGTTCTGTTCAAATGGCGCCACCCTTTGGGCTGCTTTTGCTGATCCTTGTGTCAGTAAAAGTTTGGTGAGAGACGATTCGCGCTTTTCAGTCTGCTTGCTTTTCAGTCCGTTACAGCATGACAAATGTGCTATCTCCATTACGAACGCTAGTTTTACCAGAACGAGCGCTCCCGTCTCAAACTTGATTCTGAACATGCGCTTTTTTTCCCCTTGAAAAAGTATACACATGAGCGGTTTTCGCGACGAGGAAAAAGACTGACGGGAAACACGACGGGAAAAAATAGAGCAGGTTCAAATTTTCTTTGCGGCCAGTTTTCTCGTCAGGAAAACTGCTAGGGAGCATACACACGACCGGGTTTCCCGACCAATCTAAAAAATTTCAGTTTTCTCGCCGGGAAAACTGGTCGTGTGTACGAGGCATAAGTGTTTGAGCACACTGAGGCATGTACATATATTGGGGCATGTATTACCCTGATTCTGAGAATGAAAGTTAAAAATGCTAAGCATATTGTACTACTTAAAAGAAAACCCGTATTCATTCGACCCTTAAAGTTCAACTTTAGGCAGATAGAAAAAGATTGGACACAATTTAATGTAACTCTATTTTTATTACCAGACCACTTAATTCCTTTTTTAAAGTTCATGTCCGTGTAAAAACAGGTGTCCCTTTTGACAATATGTAGTATATATTTTGCCTTCACATAAGTTATATTAGATTTTCTGGGTGTTGCATATAGGAGACAGATGGATCAAGTAAATGCCCTCAGTGTGTTCTGATCTGACTGTATCCCTTGTTTGGTCTGCAAGGACACTTCAATGGCTTGCAAGGATCGAACACCACTGACCAAGTAGTGGACCCTTACTACCTTGTGTCTTCATATGCCATACTACAGGTTAAAGATTTGAATTCTGACTATTAAGGGACAATGGAAATATGATCTGAGGAGTGCTCCTTCACTAAAGACTTAACAGCGAAACAAAAATTACAACGGATACATGTTAATAAAACCTTTACATGCCGCAATTATGCACGTTTTGTGCCGTTCATGAGCGTTTCGCGTTTAGAAGCGTTCTTGACAGATAACAGATTTTACAGATCAGTAGACCCTCCCAAATGCTGACAATGCAGGAAAAAACTAGAGTCCCTCTGTCTCTCTCTCTCTCTATAAACAACCGATGCCTCATACACATGACCGGTTTTCCTGGCAGGAAAACTGCCATGAGAGCTTTTGGCCTGGAATCCCATCGCCGTTTTCCCGACAGGAAAACTGCCGGGAATCCCAGCGGTAAAAAAGAGTTCATGTTTTTTTCTTCCTGTCGGGATTCCTGGTGGTTTTTAAGCCGGAAGTTTCCCTATAGGGAAGACCTGCTGTGGAACATACACACGGCCAGGTTTCCTGACCAAAGCTCTCATGGCAGTTTTCCTGTCGGGAAACCCGTCCGTGTGTCGGGGGAAAAGCTACCGAGCAGGCTCTCGGTTTTCCCGGTGGACTTTTTACCGATCGTGTGTACAAGGCATGAGTGTACATGTGCCCATAAGATAACATAGAGGAGAGTTCAGGGGCTGCTGAAAAAAAGCCCAGCTCCTCCTGAAGGTCAGTTTACCAGCTGTAGTGTACATGAGGCCTAAATTGAATGACATTTTTAAATGTCATCTAAATAAAGCACAGATGGCAAGAATACCTACCCCATGATGTTGCCTTTGCCAGTGTAGGGTACGTAGCTCCAAGGACCATAATATAAAATGTTATAACATCAATATTTCAATACATTTCTTGCTTGTTGCATAATCTAGGACCATTAGGTTTCATTAGGATTTGGGACTTTGTTCTTGTTATAGGTCAGCAAGTTGAAATGACCTTCTCTTTTATGGGTCTATAATTGGTTATTTCAGCTTCTTTCTGGTAGTGTTGGTTGTCTGACAGCCAAAGAAAACACGAGGATTAACATATAAAGCATAACTCCACTTTCCTGGAAAAAAATACAGCAAATAAAAAGTATAGCATATACAATTCCTACACAAGAAATATAAAAAAAATGCTTTCTTTTTGATCTGCATCCACTGTAATTCTCTGGTAAATTCAATGCAATATTTCACCCTGAAGGCCTTCTGTACACCACTGATGTATTGGAACACCCCCCCAGAAATGTTATTTCCTGCTTGTGTCTGCACTAAAATATAAGTCAAGTTTTAGGTATCCCCTGCAATGGGAATTTAAGTTTTAAGTGACTCCCAAAAGGTTAACTACTTCTGAAGGGATGCTGACACTGCACCAGCTAAATCAAATGAACCCGATGCGCCCATTGAGATTCAATTTGCAAAGGTCATGGTGAAATAAACAGCTATTTCTGCATAACGGAAAAAGTCAGGAATTTGATACAAAGTTTTTTTGTTTTTTTTAATCCTTACATGTACATTGATTATCATTTTTTTTCTTCATCGAAAATAAAGTTACACATTAAAGACTCTTTCAATCAGCATTGAATCAGATCTTCACTGCATCTAAGCACCACAAAACCAAAAACACAATTTAATTAATTTTTTTATGTTCAAAGCAAACTCCCCCATCCATCCATGTCCCGTGCTTTATTTTGTTTAGAAATCACTTTGAAAAACAACCCCTTAGCATTTCTGGTTGTGGCCATCTTGAGAAAGGGCAAATGATTCATGTAGCATCTATTTCCTGGAATCTATCTCCTCCTAGCTCAAGCATGCATGCAGGAGAGTGTGCTTATCTGAGAAAACCCCTCCTCCTCTCCTCCCCTCCTGAAGACTCTTGTGATGTATAACATAATTTCCATAGGCAAGAAACCAGGAAGTAACTGAAGAAATGTAAAAAAAAGTTTAAAACATGTAAATATTTATTATTTATTTACTAATGCTAGCAGAATGAGGATTACAAATAATCAATGTTGAATGAGAAAGTGAAGTACCACTTTTTAATTATTTTTAAGGTACTAGCATTAGTATATATATATATATATATATATATATATATATATATATATATATATATATATATATATATATATATATATATATATACAGTACAGACCAAAAGTTTGGACACACCTTCTCATTCAAAGAGTTTTCTTTATTTTCATGACTATGAAAATTGGAGATTCACACTGAAGGCATCAAAACTATGAATTAACACATGTGGAATTATACATAACAAAAAAGTGTGAAACAACTGAAAATATATTTCATATTCTAGGTTCTTCAAAGTAGCCACCTTTTGCTTTGATTACTGCTTGGCACACTCTTGGCATTCTCTTGATGAGCTTCAAGAGGTAGTCACCTGGCGCAGCACCCCATCACTCTCCTTCTTGGTCAAATAGCCCTTACACAGCCTGGGGTGTGTTTGGGGTCATTGTCCTGTTGAAAAATAAATGATGGTCCAACTAAATGCAAACCGGATAGAATAGCATGCCGCTGCAAGATGCTGTGGTAGCCATGCTGGTTCAGTATGCCTTCAATTTTGATTAAATCCCCAACAGTGTCACCAGTAAAGCACCCCCACACCATCACACCTCCTCCTCCATGCTTCACGGTGGGAACCAGGCATGTAGAGTCCATCCGTTCACCTTTTCTGCATCGCACAAAGACACAGGGGTTGGAACCAAAGATCTCAAGTTTGGACTCATCAGACCAAAGCACAGATTTCCACTGGTCTAATGTCCATTCCTTGTGTTCTTTAGCCCAAACAAGTCTCTTCTGCTTGTTGCCTTTCTTTAGCAGTGGTTTCCTAGCAGATATTCTACCATGAAGGCCTGATTCACACAGTCTCCTCTTAACAGTTCTAGAGATGTGTCTGCTGCAAAAGGTGGCTACTTTGAAGAACCTAGAATATGAAATATATTTTCAGTTGTTTCACACTTTTTTGTTATGTATAATTCCACATGTGTAAATTCATAGTTTTGATGCCTTCAGTGTGAATCTACAATTTTCATAGTCATGAAAATAAAGAAAACTCTTTGAATGAGAAGGTGTGTCCAAACTTTTGGTCTGTACTGTATATAGAGATAGATAGATAGATAGATAGATAGATAGATAGATAGATAGATAGATAGATAGATAGACAGATAGACAGATAGATAGATAGATAGATAGATAGATAGATAGATAGATAGATAGATAGATAGATAGATAGATAGATAGATAGATAGATAGATAGATATGAATGTATATTATATTTACTTGTTTTAAACTTTTTATGATGTCATACATCCTAGGAGTCTTCCTGGACACATTTTTATTTATTTTTTTATCTGGAGGAGGAGGGACTTTCTTTTTATCTGGAGGAGGAGGGACTTTCTTTTTATCTGGAGGAGGAGGTACTTTCTTTTTATCTGAAGGAGAAAGGACTTTCTTTTTATCTGGGGGAGGAGGGACTTTCTCTTTATCTGGAGAAGGAAGGACTTTCTTTTTATCTGGAGGAGGAGGGACTTTCTTTTTATCTGGAGGAGGAGGGACTTTCTTTTTATCTCTAGGAAGAGGGACTTTCTTTTTATCTGGAGGAACAGGGACTTTTTTTTATCTCTAGGAGGAGGGACTTTATTTTTATCTGGAGGAGGAGGGACTTTCTTTTTATCTGGAGGAGGAGGAACTTTCTTTTAATCTGGAGGAGGAGGGACTTTCTTTTTATTTGGAGGAGGAGGGACTTTCTTTTTATCTGGAGGAGGAGGGACTTTCTTTTTATCTGGAGGAGGAGGGAATTTCTTTTTATCTCTAGGAGGAGGGACTTTCTTTTTATCTAGAGGAGGAGGGACTTTCTTTTTATCTGGAGGAGGGGCTTTCTTTTATTCTGTAGGAGGAGGGACTTTCTTTTTATCTGGAGCAGGAGGGGCTTTCTTTTTATCTGGAGGAGGGGGGACTTTCTCAGCTAAGCACACCCTCCTGCCTGCATATCTAAACTAAGGGCAGATGGATTCCAGGAAGAAAATTCTACATGAATCGTGTCTTTATTCAAGATGGCCAATGTTAGAAATGCTAGGGGGGGAGTTATGGGGTGTTTCAAAGCAAAATACATCATAAAGACATGGATGGATGGGTGAGTTTGCTTTGGATATTAAGAATAATTTAGAAAATGTTTTCCATTTGTGGTGCTCAGATACAGTTTATTTCTGCTTTTAGCAGAAAAGGAAGATCACCCTGACTAGACCATTATGGCTTATATATATTTTTTAACGAAACAACGTATTCAAAAGAAAGAAAATTTCCACAGCTGAATGGATATTTTATTCTTTTTCCTATTGGTAAATGAGATGGAATTTAGACTTTTTATATCTCAAATGTAGTATCAGAAATAAGTATATTCATTTATCAGATGTCTTGCTTGAATGTTAAAGAAATAAATGCTTTGCGGTGATCTCAAAATAGCCACCATAAATCACAAAGTGCCACAAGTGAGGTGAACTCAAAAGTTGTGTCATTCAGCGGAATAAATAGTTTTCTTTTCAGCATCGGACAGTCAGTCCCACCTCTGTTTAGACTGGAAACGAATCAGTTTTTGCCAAACAATCCAGTGCATTTCTAGTGAGATCCCACACAAATGGCTGGAGTTCAGATGAGTCACAGACCCATGTTTTAAACGCCTAACTTTTGCCATCATAAATAAACATTATTGGTTACTGAGGTGAATGGATTTCAGTCTGAAGCATATTGGGCTTTGCTTAGATCGCTAGGTGCAGCCACTAATTTCCAGGAGACCAGAAGCCAAATGACTTCATACATTACTGGTCATGGTCACTTGTCAGGCCCATTGGTTGGAAGACCACCTGTCTGCATCTGAGCCTCGCTTTCATGTTTCTAAGGAATACTAGAAAATGGCCGGAAGAGACGTGAGGGGTCTTGCTGATTTTTCTTTTTGGATGCTTTAAAATTGTTGTAAACCTCAGACATGAAAAATGAACAAAGCATATCCCTCTATAGTGTATACATGTCTTTATCCAAAGCAACTAGTGTGATCTCTATCTCTTTTCTCATTCCTCTGCTATCTTCAATGCTGACAACTGACAATCCTGGGAGATAACCCCCCCCCCCCCCCTTCCCCATACTCAGGTCTGAGATCACACTCAGCTCTCTGCTCTGCTCTGTGCAGTATGTGACACCAGATCCCTGCCCCCTGTCTCCCAAAGCTCAAAAATTCTGGGCCAGATTCTGATAGATTTACGTTGCTCCACGGCAGCGTAACGCATCTGATTTACGTTACACCGCCACAGGTTTACAGCATAAGTGCCTGATTCACAAAGCTCTTACCTGTAAACTTGCGGCGGTGTAACGTAAATCCGCTCGGCACAAGCCCGCCTAATTCAAATGGGGCGGGCACCATTTAAAGTAGGCGCGTTCCCGCGCCGAACGTACTGCGCATGCTCCGTTGGGTAAATTACCCGATGTGCATTGCGCTAAATGACGTCGCACGGACGTCATTTGTTTAGACGTTAACGTAAATGGCGTCCAGGGCCATTCACGAATGACTTACGCAAACGACGTGATTTTTTACATTTCGACGTGGGAACAACGGCCATACTTAACATGGCTTAGAACACCTAGGGTTCAGCCCTAATTTTACGCGGCGTATCTCGACGGAAACGACATAAAGTTAGATCGACGGGCAGCACGGACGTTCGGGAATCGCCGTAACTAGTCATTTGCATATTCTATGCCGACCGGAATGGCCTTGCCACCTAGCGGCCGGCCTAGAATTGCATCCTTAAGATCCAACAGTGTAATTCAATTACACCTGTCGGATCTTAGGGCTAGCTATGCGTAACCTGATTCTATGAATCAGTCGCATAGATAGGACGGCCGGAACACAGAGATACGACGGCGTATCAGGAGATACGCCGTCGTATCTCTTCTGTGAATCTGGCCCTCTGTGTGTAAGCCTTTAAATGGATTTAGAGGAGAGACGGTGCAGATAAACAAGCACAACTTGTTTCAGTTTGACTTTTTCTAAAAAAGCCCTTGGGAGCATTTGTTCTTGGTTCTGTTTCTAAAAGTTTGGAGCGAGCAGCAACCCAAGTGGGTGTGTTCCTCTTCTCCAACAAGTACAACTTATGTAGGAGGATTTGTTTCATGTCTTTGTATCGCCTAAAGGCTAGTCACTTGACTAGGTGTATGTAAGGGTTTACGACCACTTTAAACCACAAGGTTGTAAAAACAGACTATTTTAACCTGAAAGTTAACATTTTTATGGTCCCTTCGATTCGGTTCCCATAAATGCCAATTGGATGCGTTTTGAAACGCATCCAATTTGCACTACATGTGAAACAACATCGTTTTCCAGTGAAACTGTTTACATAATTGTGGTGCATCCGCGTTTCCAACTTAAAAAGAGTCCTGTGCATCTTCTCCGCACTGTGGTGCGGTTCAAATGCCTTAATTGCCTTCTATGGAAATGCTTCTGAATCACACGTCATCAGTTTTGAACATGAATTGAGAAAAAAACAGTGTGCCCCCCCCCTCCCCTATCCATACAGGCCCTTCAGGTTTGGTATGGATTTTAAGAGGAACCCAATGACAGATTTTATGGAATGGATTTTAAGAGGAACCCAATGACAACTTTTTTTTAAATGGTGTGGAGTCCCCCCAAATCCATACCAGACCCTTATATGAGCATGCAGTCTGGCAGGTCAGGAAAGGGGGGGGGGGGCAAGCTCCCAAAGCACCCTTCCGCCATGTTGATGGAGACAAATGCCTCTTCACCACAACCCTGGCCGGTCTGTGGGTGGGGGGCTTATCGGAATCTGGAAGCCCTATTTAAAGAGGGGGCCCCCAGCCCCCATTATGTGAATGAGTAGGGGTACATTGTACTCATTCACCAAAAAAGTGTAAGAAAGGAATAAAAATACAGTTTTTGACAAGTCAAAAAAAAAAGAAGTAAACAAAAACAATGTGCCCTGAAGTAAATCTAGTGTCAATCACAATAACCACCGCCATCGACCTGGTCTGAACCCAACACTGGCTCTCGTCGTCTGACAGCTCCGCCACCTCCCGCCGATAAAAAAAAAGGGGCAGCGGCCTGGAGCCAGCATCGGGTACAGAGCTCTTTTTTGTTTGCTGGACAGCTTAGTATATTGAAAACTATCTGAATTTTTGTCAGTAGCCACCACATTTAGGAATTGTAAGCTGTAATATAATTAGTCTTATTTTTTGGATACCTGCCTTACATTTTCTTTTGTTTGCTTGTGATATTTAGGATGTGGAGGGCTGTAGTGTTTTTAACTGTAACACAATGGCCTGGATTCAGAAAGGGCTTACCACGGCGTATCTCCAGATACGCTGTGGTAAGTCCAAATACGCGCTGTCGTATCTATGCGCGTATTCAGGAACTGAGATACGCCTGAATTTTGCAAGATACGACCGACGTAAGTCTCCGTACACCGTCGTATCTTGGGTGCATATTTACGCTGGCCGCAAGGGGCGCTTCCGTAGATTTACGCGTCGAATATGCAAATGACCTAGATACCCCAGATTTACGAAGTACTTGCGCCCGTCGGATTTAGCTACGCCGTTTACATAAGGCTTACGTCCGGCGTAAGTTTACCCCTCATAAAGCAGGGGTAAGTCATGTTAAGGTATGAATGTCGGAAACGTCGGCACAGCGTTGTATTTTACGTCGTTTGCGTAAGTCGTACGTGAATGGGGCTGGGCGTAAGTTACGTTCACGTTGAAAGCATTGAGCCGACGTATCTTAGGGAGTATTTGCGACGTGATTCTGAGCATGCACGCGCATGCGCCGTTCGATCGGCCATACATTTACATGGGGTCACGCTTCATTACAATACAACACACCCACTGCCTTGATACTTTGAATTACGCGGGCTTACGCCGGCCCATTCACGCTACGCCGACGTAACTTTGGGAGCAAGTGCTTTCTGAATACAGTACTTGCCTCTCAATGTTACGTCGGCGTAGCGCATATGAGATGCGCTACGCCCGCTCAAAGATACGACAATGTATCTGAATCGCGGCCAATATGGTTAGTTTGATTGCAGACTTCATTTCAACGGAACACTCTCTGATCATGTAGTATTCCGGTGTATTGAGATGGTTGCCCCACATGTATTCTGTACCAGAGACATGGGTCACCCCTACTCCTGCCATAGCTACAGTGAGGGAAAAAAAAGGTTTTGATCTCCTGCTGATTTTGTACATTTTCACCTGACAAAGAAATGATCAGTCTATATTTTTAAGGGTAGGTTTATTTTAATAGTGAGAGACAGAATAACAACAAAAATATCAGGAAAAAAAAAAGTTATAAACTGATTTGCATTTTACTGAGTGAAATAAGTATTTGACCCCTTCGCAAAACATGACTTAGTACTTGGTGGCAAAACATTTGTTGGTGATCACAGAGGTCAGGCGTTTCTTGTAGTTGGCCACCAGGTTTGCACACATTTAAGGAAGGATTTTGTCTCACTCCTCTTTAAAGATTGTCTCCAAGTCATTAAGGTTTTGAGGCTGACGTTTGCTAAATCGAACCTTCAGCTCCCTCTATACATTTTCTATGTGATTAAGGTCTGGAGACTGGCTAGGCCACTCCAGGACCTTAGAGCCAGATTCTCGTAGAATTACGTTGCTCCACGGCAGCGTAACGTATGTGATTTACGTTACACCACCGCAGGTTTACAGCGTAAGTGCCTGATTCTCAGAACTCTTACTTGTAAACTTGCGGCGGTGTAACGTAAATGCGCTCGGCGCAAGCCCGCCCAATTCAAATGGGGCGGGCACCATTTAAATTAGGCGCGTTCCCGCGCCGAACGTACTGCGCATGCTCCGTCGGGTAAATTACCCGACGTGCATTGCGCTAAATGACGTCGCACAGACGTCATTTGTTTAGACGTGAACGTAAATGGCGTCCAGCGCCATTCACGGATGACTTACGCAAACAACGTTGTTTTTTAAATTTCGACGCGGGGAACGACGGCCATACTTAACATGGCTTAGGACAACTAGGGCTCAGCCCTAATTTTACGCGGCGCAACTCGACGGAAACGACGTAAAGTTAGATCGACGGGCAGCGCGGACGTTCATGGATCGCCATAACTATTCATTTGCATATTCTACGCCGACCGCAATGGCCTCGCCACCTAGCGGCCGGCCTAGAATTGCATCCTTAAGATCCGACAGTGTAATTCAATTACACCTGTCAGATCTTAGGTCTAGCTATGCGTAACTGATTCTATAAATCAGTCGCATAGTTAGGATGGCCCTAACACAGAGATACGACGGCGTATCAGGAGATACGCCGTCGTATCTCTTTTGTGAATCTGGCCCTTAATGTATATCTTTTTGAGCCACTCCTTTGTTGCCTTAACTGTGTGTTTTGGGTCATTATCATGCTGGCATACCCATCAACAACCCATTGGGCTGTAGGATTTCAGTCCTTCACAATGTTGTGTGTTACCAATTGTTTTTCAGTGACTATGGTCCCAGCTGCCTTGAGTTTATGGAGGAGATTCTCCTGTGTAGTTCTGGGTTGATTCCTCACCATTCTCATGATCATTGAAATGCCACAAGGTGATATCTTGCATGGAGCCCCAAACCGAGGGAGATCGACAGTTATTTTGTGTTTCTTCCATTTGCGAATAATCACACCAACTGTTGTCACCCTCTTACCAAGCTGCTTGGTGATGGTCTTGTAGCCCATTCCAGCCTTGTGTAAGTCTACAATCTTGTCCCTGACATCCTTGGGTGTTTTTTGGTCTTGGCCATGGTGGAGAGATCGGAATCTGATTGATTGATTGATTCTTTGGATAGGTGTCTTTAGACATTTAACAAGCTAAGATTAGAAGCACTCCCTTTAAGAGAGTGCTCCTAATCTCAGCTCGTTACTTGTATAGAAGACACCTGGGGGCCATAAATCTTGCTGATTGATAGGGGATCAAATACATATTTCACTCATTAAAATGCAAATCAATTTATAACTTTTTTTGTAATGTGTTTTTCTGGATATTTTTGTTATTCTGTCTTTTACTGTTAAAATAAACCTACCATTAAAATGATAGACTGATCATTTCCTTGTCAGTGGGGAAACGTACAAAATCAGAAGGCGATCAAATACTTTTTCCCTCACTCTAGTATATCAAAAATCAGACCTCAATTGCACCACCCAGCTTGGCTCTCCCATATAATGTAGCACTCCCTAATGTTGCTAGGGTTTATTTTTGTACAGTGTAAGCAACTTGCCAAGCCTGTCTGTGTTTTTTCATGGGTTGAGCAGAGATCCAGGGAGGGCTGAACGACTCACAGGCAGCAATATCTGAAACCTCCCCCCTACTTCTGGAACTTACTAGAAACTTCCAGAAGAATAGGAGGGGAAGTAAGGTGGAGCTGCCTGGAGTGTTCTGAGGGCCCTGACCAATCCCCAACAACTCAACTCGAGTCAGCCCAGTTGGGGAATGTGGAGTTTGGGTGAAAGCTGGAGATGGAGTGTTAGCTTCTCAGAGGCCTTTGAGAGTAACCCCTTAGTCTGGGGAGAGGGGGGGTTAACTCAGGCCTGGCTCAGGTGAGGAAAAGATCCCTCTTCCAGAGACACAGGGGGATCCTGACCAGGAGGCATAGGCGCGGGAGAAGGACAGCAGGAGGACACTGTCGGGGAAATCTCCAGGGAGGAAGACAGCCAGGTGGGCTGGTGAAGGAGATACAATCGAGAGGACTGAGAGGCAACCTGAGAAGACTGGGTGAGAGCAGTCTGGGATAGATACAGAGTCCGTCAGGAGGACTGTGGTGGAATAGGCAGGAGGAAGGGGAAGCTGCACCCAGGTAGACTGGCAGTGCCTGAAGAGGTGGTGCTGGGAGCAGTAGTCACACATAGGACAGCTGAGCACTAGGATGTTTCTACATCAAAGGGGCCTGTGGTCAAAACCAGAGTGCCAGCTGGTCCTGGATGTTGTAGTTCCACGAGAAAGAGTTGTGCTGGAGAAGTTTAAGGAGATCTGCAAGCAAGTTTGTGCAGGAGGCAGAGGTGTGTATATACTGTGTGTATATAGTTATGCCTGAAGACTTTACTACACTGATCAAATGGGCATCCCATATTCCCCATCCAAGTTTAAATCCCCTAATGAAACAAAAAAACAAAGCTGCTCGGACTGTTTCCTGACTCTGTGTGCTGTGGAAGATGCTGTGTGCCTGGCTGTGCAGGGTGGTGGATCCCATTCATCAGCGGCTCCTATGGGGGTACCGCTACAATGAGATGTGAGCGAAAGAATGGACACACACCCCCTTTTCACAGTCTCATTGGATAATCACACTAGACACTTTAGATCGAGGCAAGTACACAATATAGAAGCATATGCTTTGTTCATTTTTCATTTCAGAGCTCTGCAGCCACTTTACCTTCCCCACTCTCATAAACAAAGAAAAAAATATGTTGGCTTGACATACACTTTAAAGGCTATTAATAATAAATGACAGACAAATTATGATTTTAACATACTTTATTTAAAAAGTACACCATGTTAAATTATTTTGATGGGGCAAAGCTGAAAATGATGATCACCAGTGTCTGCTGTCCTGTCGTAATGAAGTATGACAACTGAATGAGGCTTTCACAGCTGCATGATTTGCGGACTCAGAAGAATAATCTCACTCGCATGTTTTTGAGAGTTTTCATCCTCTCCAACAGTTTTAGAGTCATGAAATGCTGATGCTTAGACTACTTTTATTTTATTTATTTTTTGTCTCTTCTATATTGCACCATTCCTCTCAGGTTCACAGTTTATCCAGATATGGGGCATGCCATGGAGTCAGTGCAGTCAGGGTCACCTGGAGACATAGACCATTAAAAGTGATAGCAGCATTGTCATGGGCTGGGATGACAGGCCGAAGGCTCCACCACATTCTCTGGCATTCTCCTAGATGAAAAAAAGAATATGTTGGAATAACATTGCCTAATAAGCACAGAAAATGTTGTGTCTCTCTCTGTGGAATACTACGAAAGAGAGACAGCCATAGGGTGGCCACATATTTCTTCAAGCCAAACCCGAACACTTTAGCGGAACACCACACATTTTTTTTTGTAGCATACACTAGTCATAGACTTTGTGGTTAAGTAACATTTCTAATCATGTGAAATAAATCTCAAGAGTCTCCCCTGAACAGGCAGAAATCCCCATTACATCTGAATCTGTAGATTTCCGCTTTAGATCTGAATCCAGAAAGTTCCCCCTTTAAAAATGAATCTGCAGAGTTCCCCTTTACATCTGAGTTCACAGAGTTCCCTTTACATCTAAATCTGCCCAGTTCCAGTTCCCCCCTTTCTATCTGAATCCACATAGTTCCCTTTACATCAGAATCTTCCCACTTCCCCCTTTCCATCTGAATCCACAGAGTTCGCTTTACATTGGAATCTGCCCTTTAAATCAGGGTTCCTCAGAGGTAAGGGGTGATCTGCAGAGTCTGATCTAAGTGGGGATTGGGGGAGCAGAGACCCCCTTAAATCAGAGTTCCCCTTTACATTAGGGTCCGCAGAGCTTCTTATTACAGTGTAAGGGGAAATTCTGCTGATTTAGACGTAAGGGGGAACTCTGCAGACTCAGATGTAAGGGGGGGGGGGCTCTGGGAATCCTGATTAAAGGGGAATGCTGGAAACTATGATGTAAGTGGGGACTCTGGTTCTGCAATGTAACATCAGAGTTTGGAGTTTGGGGTCCCCCTTTCTATCTGAATCCATAGAATTCCCTTACACTGTAAGGGGGGACGCTGCAGACTCTGATATAAGGCAACACTCTGGGGAATCTGATCTAAGGAGGAAAACTAAGTACTCTAATGTATGGAGGGGACTCTGATGTTAAATTGCAGAACCAGAGTTAAATATGGGTTTTCCCGCATCCAATTAAGTATTATAGGAGAGTGCAACTGTGGTCTGGATTGCAGAAGGGTCCTTGGCTCAGGTCCAAATTCAGAAATGATTTGCACCTGAAACAGAGAACAGGGACACACCGGACCCCTGCTGTGACCCGCGCCACAGCTAGTGTGAACCCAGCCTTAGGGATAAGTGCTCTTTCATACAACATGCACAAAGTGCACATATCCTTTTACTCACTTAAACCCAAAAAAAAACACCCCCACCCTTGATCAAAATTGAATTGCATACCTCAGTGAATGTTCTGCTGACTCCCATCACACAATCATGTGCAAGCAAAAATGATGGGCCTTTTTTCCTTGCACATGTTCGGGTATTCTTTGCAAAATTAATGTTCACCTTGGTCACTAAAGCAGACCTTCAGCCTCCCAGAGATGATCCCGCCTCTCCACCCCTCCTCCTGTCCTCTGCAGGAATAGGGCTTTTTTTTTGTTTACCTCTTCTTAAATATAAAGGGGCAGATCCACAGAGATCTGCACCCGCGCAGCGTATCAGAGATACGCTACGCCGCCGTACCTTACCTGGCTTTAGTTTGAATCCAGGAAGATTTCGCGCCGTAAGTTACGGTGGCGTAGTCTATCTCTGGCGGCGTAATTCAAATCGGCGTTTAGGGGGCGTGTTTCATTTAAATGAAGTGCGTCCCCGCGCCGTCCCGAATTTACCGCCGTGCTTTGCGCTAAATGACGTCGCAAGGACGTCATTTTTTTTAACATAGACGTGAATTACGTCCATCCCGATTCACGGACGACTTACGAAAAAAAAAAAAAAAAGTCTAACTATACGCGATGAAATACCAGCTTTAACTATACGCCGGAAAAAGACGACTAGAGACGACGTAAAGGAATGCGCCGGCCGCTCGTACGTTCGTGGATCATCGGAAATAGCTAATTTGCATACCCGACGCGGAAAACGACGTGAACGCCACCCAGCTCACCTTAGGCTCCCAGTGTACGTCACATATCCCAAGAGGCACTGGCTTTCATTGAGGAAAGGAGGAGGGGGCTTGTCCGCATGTCATTGGGAGGCATCGGTATTCGGTACAGTCGTCAGCCTAGCGATGAAATCACAGGGGAAACATGGCAGAGCGGGACCGGGCACAGCCAGAAGAGAAGAAGCTCTCAACTGGACACTGAGTGGGTTAGTATCAAAGAGGGTAAAGTTCCGTCTAAACTCTGGGGGAACTTCACTTAACAAAGTAAATAAACAGTTTATTTCCCTTTAGTAAACTTTTAGCTGGTCAGAGCCATTAGAAAGCAGGATAATACAGTAGGTATACGCTTAGCAGATAATCCCAGCGGTAATATATTCAGAGACCAACATTAACTATCCAAGAAAAACCAACCCAGACAAGAGCATTTATCCTCCAAGAGCTGCTGCTATGAAGTGCCTATAGACATCCTAAACACCATCAGATTCTAAGAAGATAAATGAGGTCAAAAGCACCGCAATCAGGCCCGGATTTCCCACAAGGCCACTGAGGCCAGGCCTTGGGGCGGCAGGGCGCCAAGGGGTGGCAGTGGCATGGAGTCCCCCATCGCCCGGAACATACAGTTAAGGGCGGTAAGTTATGGGGGAATCCGCTTGCTCGTTAACAAGTGATTGTGGCAATGTCTCCGAAATCACTTGTAAAATGTGTGCTCCCGTCCGTCCTCCTCTCTCCCCCCCACCCCACATACCTCTCTTTGCTGGCTCTGTCTTCGGGACTCCGTCCTCCCCCCGGCCACCGAGTCTGTCTCCTGTCCCTCCTGCCGATGTACACAGTGAGAGGGGAGAGCTGTGCTCTTCCCATCTCAGCTGTGACAGGAGTTCTAGCACAGTGCTAGGACTCCTGTTTTGGAGGTGACAGGGTCAATAAAGAGAACATGTCACCTCCAATTGCTATCACACAGGGAATTGTTTTCTCCTGTGTGATAGCAAAAAAGTTAAGTGAAAAAAATTGATAAAAAATAAATAAATAATAAGAAATAATAATTAAATTAATAAAATAAAAATGTAAAGAATAGGAAAAATAATAAGGAAAATAATAAGAAAACAATACAAAAATTTTAAAAAGTAAGCGACAAGCTACAAAAAAAAAAAGGTGATAAAACAGTAAAAAAAAAAAAAAAAATTGAACTAACCGTGCCGCCTATTCTCCGTTGATTTGGGGGGGGGGAGTCAGTTGGCAGGGATAATACAGTATAAGTAGATGCAACTTACTTCTGGATGAAATCCATGACAAGATTCAGGGCGTCTCCGTATCTTCTGAGATTTTAAACGTTCACATTTCAGGGATTCATTATGTATATTGATGTTAAGGAGAGAAACCTATATAACAAAATTAATACAAATGCTATGGCCGCCCGCCAACATTATCATTATCAATAAAATGACATTGGCCAGCCATAGGACCAAGGTGAAGGTATGACATCACTTCAGGCTAAACTCTCATCAAAACAGAAAAACCAAAGAGACTTCCACTCACATGACAGATTAAACCATTGTAGGTCAATGTACACTTTTAATTGTCCTCTTTATTTTTTACATCCTAGAATAGTTGTCATAGCCTGCTTGTTGGATCCTGGCTCTGCATGCACACTGACTGTCATAGATCTCTATTGTCCACTGGCTCCTATTAATTCACCTCCTCGGAGTGCCATGTTGGGGGAGAAAATAATATAGAGGAATTCCTCCTCGGGTAGCAACATTTATACTCACCGCCATGCTGCAGCATCAGTGTTGGGATGCAGCTGTCCCACGTCAGATCCAAGACCTAGGATCGAGCGGTCCCATGACCAAGGACTGCTCAGCTCTCAGTCACTGCTGTCTGCTCCTCCGGTGCTCGCTAAGGCATCAGACTGGGGTGGGGGCAGACATCGGTAGTTCTGGTTCTCAGCCGTGTACCGAAAGGCAAAGCAAGACATCAATCAGTACTTTTGAGATCCTTCTCAAATTTATCACAGTTCTACACTGTCAGCTTGTGCCCTGTACACACGATCGGTCCATCCGATGAAAACGGTCTGATGGATTTTTCCATCAGTTATCCGATGAAGCTGACTGATGATCAGTCATGCCTACACACCATTGGTTAAAAAAATGATCGTGTCTGAACGCGGTGACCGCGGTGACCGCGTTCTTACACGATCATTTTTTTAACCAATGGTGTGTAGGCATGACTGATCATCAGTCAGCTTCATCGGATATATATATATATATACATATATATATATATATATATCGCACGGCGGGGGAGGTGGGGGCACATGGAGACACAGGATGGGTAAGCTCTAACGAGCAGGGCCCTCTGATCCCTCCTGTATTGATTGTATTGTGACTGTACTGTCTTCCCTAATGTAAAGCGCTGCGCAAACTGTTGGCGCTATATAAATCCTGTATAATAATAATAATAATATATATATATATATATATATATATATATATATATATATATATATAAACATTTTTTATATGTTATCTTTTGAAATTAATAAAGGGGCCTTTGTTGGCTATTTAATCCAGAAGGTGTCATGTGTTTAATCTAGTAAGTAATTTTATGTAAATGGGTGATGTGGGTTGGTTTAGGTTAGAAAGCACACTAGCAGTACACCAGTCATGTTCTCTAAGTTTCTCAAGGGCTGGTTGAGCCATCTTTATAAATTAATAGATTTCAGATGTTTTTTCTTTATCCTATTATACACAAGCCCAGTTATGTCCATCACTGGACCTAGCTCAGCACTAATTAAAGCAAACAAAAGCTAATTTACTTTATTACATGACTGGAGGGTCCAAACTTCAGCTTAGAGTGACACCAGTAGGTAAACTATACAGGTTCTTCAGTATATTGGTTTTAAAGGATATATCTAATTTCAATAGGAGTCATAGTAATTGGGGCGACAGAACTGCAACTGCAGACGTTGTCCACCACAACCATGAAGAGATTGCTGCTAGGGATCTGCTGGATCACAAACGACCTAAAAACAAACATAAAAAAAAATGCAGGGTAAACATACAGTACGTATAGATATTTCATACTTATACTTTTTAACCACAGTTTAGTGTCACTTTATGTGAAATATTTTCCTATATACAACAGTGTAACAAACAATAATATACATTTCTTATATCACATTAATTAAAGAAATAAGAATATGTAAATACAACCAAACAGCAATTAACTAATCCTAAAACTCTAAGCCCGATAAAAGTTGCTCTGTGATTAGTTGACATAAATTACCATCATTTTTTGCACTACACTCCTAAACCCTGTGAGTAACTCTATAAGTAATACAGAACATCAGTTATAAAATAAAAGATGACCATGATAAAGAAAAGTAATTGCTTTTCCTCCAAGCCAGTAACTCAGACAAGAACCATTGCTGGATAAATAAACAGGAAACAATGCAATAATGGCTGATTGCGTTCAGTATTTTATATTAATGTCTGCTTTACCCACCTGCAAATTCTGCACTGGAAGCCAAAAAGCAAGCGTTAGATGCAGAAGGTTACAGAAATAAATAAATAAGAAGAAAATCCCAGCCCGGAGGCTTTTCAATTTGAATAAGTGATAGCAATCCTCGTGTGCTTATTTTTCTGGCACTGCGTGTTGCAATTTGCAAATTTTGAGCTTTCACAGTCGTTTTATTAGATTGATTTGGCAGGCTCAAGTGGCACTTGGTAAACAGATTTAAATCACAAACAAATGTACCTGCCGACTCTGAGACGCAGAACATCACTGCAGCCATTTATTATTTGCTACAACTCCTAAAAATGAAGTGTAAGCTATTTGTCGAATAGAGACGCTAAATAAAAGGAAACATTTTTTTTAGTAACAGCTACAATGTTACTTCATTTTTTTTCCTATTATTTAGCTTCTCTATTGATGTGCAAAACTATTATAACTAGTATTCATGCTACTTCAAGAGGAACTTCAAGGGGTTGTAAAGGTACAATTTTTTTTCCTCATCCTTCGGTTTTGCTTTTAAATGTCCTTATTTCTTCTGAGAAATCTTTACTTCCTGTTCTTCTGTCTGTAACTCCACACAGTAATGCGAGGCTTTCTCCCTGGTGTGAAGTGTCGTGCTCGCCCCCTCTCTCGGACTACAGGCCCTCCTCCAGAACACCTCCGCTCGCTCTCATGCGATGAAAAAGGCCTGATCACTCTTTGGATTTATGACAATGATATCCCAGGAGTCAAGAGCGACTAGACCTGGCTATGTCAATCGCATAGACCAGTGACCTCCAAACTGCGGCCTATGGGCTGAATGCAGCCTTTTGTATACCCAGATGCAGCCCTTTGGGCACTATTACTCCCACTGACACCAACAATGGGGCAATAATTTTAGCACTGAAACCATACCTCCCAACATTCTGAGATGGGAATGAGGGACACCTACTAGCAAATGTATGTAGGCATAGGACACGCCCCCTGCCACACCCCCTTGAAGAAGAATTAACCAATAGAAAAGGTAAATTAAATCCACAAGGGCTTTTTTTTAGAAATTGAATGAAAGGTTTAGCACTGGGAAACACTTTTTGAAAGATAAAAAGTGCATTTTATATACAACTATATGGATCAGACCAAAATGAGGGACAAATGAGGAGGAATGAGGGACAGAGGGACATTGCTCCAAATCAGGGACAGTCCCTCGAAATCAGGGACAGTTGGGAGCTATGCTGAAACCAATGATAGGGCACTATTCCTCCCACAGACACCAACAATGGGACACTATTCCTTGCACTGACACCAACAATGAGGCAATCATTTCTGCACTGACACCAATGATTGGGCACTATTCCTCCCACTGACACCAACAATAAGGCACTATTCCTCCCACTGACATCAACAATGGGGCACTAGTCTTCCCACTGACACCAACGATAGGGCACTATTCTTCCCACTGACACCAGCGATGGGGCACTATTCTTCCCACTGACACCAGCGATGGGGCACTAATATTTCCCCAAATAAAAAAGATGGGCCATTTCCTATTCCCCCGGTACAGTAAATTGGCCCTTTGTTTAGAAAGTTTGGAGACCCCTGGCCTAGACAAATGACATGGATGGAAACCAGATTTAGATATACTGTAGATAAATGCCATTTTTATACCCAACCATATTAAAGGAGGGAAGAAAAGCCAAAAAGAATAAACTTTATAAACTGACTGAAGGTCTGCTTTCAGAACATTTTTTTTAGCAGAAGCTCAGGTAAACATTAAAAAAACCAACCTTTAAAGCACCTTTGCCCTCTAGTTGTGGTGAAACTACAAGTCCCATGAGACATTGCAAGACCCTGACAATCACAGGCGTGACACCTAGAGGCCGAGGCACAATGGAATTTGTAGTATCACCACAGCTGGAGGGCCGAGGTTGCCTACCCCTGCTTTAAAGTCTATGAAAAATACTTGTTTTCATCTGTTTTTAACCTTTGATGCATTATAATGCTACTAATTACCTATAGCCTCGTTACAGCTACTTTGTTTGTGCATTTACTTTAGTGATTGCTGCAAGACATTTGTCAAGATGAGTTTCTTGATGGTGGCAACAATTGCCCATACTTGCCACTTGTAGTCTCCATTGAATGCCCTTGTGACAGGGTGACAATGCAGAAGCACAGTTGAGGGAACCGGACAAAGCAATGTCGTGCTATAGTAGGAAGTGCCTTAATAATAAAGGTTCTTCAGGGTAGAATCACCAGGTATCTTTTATAGTTCAATAACACTTTAAAGCTCAGTTACGCCCCCCCACGAAAAAATTTAAAGTCAGCAGCCACAAACACTGTAGCTGCAGACTTTTAATATTAGGACACTTACTTGTCCAGGGATCCCATGATGTCGGCACTCCAGCCGATTTTCAGATCAGCTCTCGGGTGCTGCTGCTTTCATTCGTGGTAAGGGAAACCCGGCAGTGCAGTCTTTCGGCTGCAAAGCCGGTTCCCTAACTTCTGAGGGAAGTTGCTGCGCAGGCTCCCGGAAGTGAGGACAAGTACCTGTCAAAAACAGATACCCCCCCCCCGAAAGATACCAAATGTGGCACCGGAGCGGGGAAAGTAGTAAATAATCTGATATTTCACTTTTGGTTGGAAATCCCCTTTAAGAAGGCTAGCCCTGTAAAAGGAACCCTTCTGTACTTTCATACTTTCCAGCAGCCCATGTTTTGAAATGTTGATGCTGTGTTACTGTACTTCCCGGCCATTTCAGGGTAGATCAAATACCTTCTCCACAATGGTTCCTTCTGCTGGCTCACATGTCCTGTAGTAACAGGGTCACTTTAATTTATTGGCTCAGCTTGACAGCCAGGGAACATTTATTTATTTATTTTTGAATATAGAATGCTTCATGAATTTGCGTGTCATCCTTGCGCATCCCTAAGAGTCGGTTCACACTAGGGCGACACGACTTCCAGCGCGACTTTCAGAGGCGACTCCGACACGACTTGAGCATGAACCACAGGGCGATTTGGGGTGATTTACAACACGACTTGAAGTCGTCTCCAGGACAGGAGACTTTCCAGTGGCCAATCAAACAACAATCAGCTCTAGGGGAGGGAGGGGGAGGGAGAGGTTTGCCTGAGAAATGTATGTTATCTTCCTGGAAAGTCGCTTCAGTTAAGACAGTGATCAGACTTGGATCAGACTTGGATCAGACTTGGATCAGACTTCCATTGAAATCAATGGGTACAAATCGCCTACAAGTCGGATTGAAGTAGTACAGGAACTTCTTTTGAAGTCAGATTGACTTGAGTCGTGTGTATTAAAACCGCTCCCATTCACTTGCATTGTTTTTCTCGACAGCGCGACTTGGGACGACTTGAGGCGACTTCAAGTCGGATCCCAAGTCGCCCCAGTGTGAACCGGCTCTTAGGCTGATACACAGACCAGGGGTCTTTTATTTGCAATTCCTGTAGGCAATAGCTGCCTCCAACTTAACAGTTACCCTCGGATTACTGGCTGTTGTATCCTGATTGGTTTTGGGGAGACCTATATCCCTAGGCTTGGTGAGACTGTGATCTGCAGTCGTGGCTCTCTGGTAAGCAGGCTACCACATTACTGGGTGTTTTTCAAGACACACTTTGATTTTGGAAGACTGGTGACATTCTTTAGTCCTTTGGAATCACATTTGAATTACTTTGGAAGATAACCTTCATACGGACTTTCTTTATTGTAATCTGGATGGGACTTTGCACTAGTTTTCCCCCTTTTTTAACACTTTTTTACTTTTTTATTATTTTTATTATATGCATAAATTTTTCTTTTTTAAAGTGTTTTTCTTGGGACCAATTTTTAATTTTATTTGCTTTTTTGGGTTATAGTAATTTTATCCCACTTTATCTATTCACTTTTTATTATTTATTTCACTTTATTAATTCACTTGTTACATGTGATCAATATTATAGCGCTGCACCTTATTGAATTATTTACTGTATTTGAGTTTTTTGTGCTGAACTTTAGTGCTAGCTGCTCTATTTATACCTTATTCACATTTTATATTATCCTTGCGCAAGGGCCATGCTAATCTTCCAATGATAATAGATAATAATACCTTTTTTTTAAGTTTCCTTTTAAAAAGTACAATTTGTGCAGTCCATACGTACATTTAATTTATTCAGGTTTGATTATATATTGTGTTAGAGACTCTTAAGACAAACTCATCTAGTAGTGAAAACACATAGGTGAGTTTATATGACAGAGAGAAGTATATGTTATAGCATTATACCCGGCTACGGCTGAGCCAAGCTGACATCACTGTGCTGCAGCATGTATGGTTTTGTGGATTTCGATGTGGGTGAGAAGAGGCCATTCAAGGGAAAGAAAAATAATTTCTTTTTTTTTTCCAGGCAATTCATTGCCTTGAAAATACCTCACAGCGTTATAAATAAATCCAAACTACTCAATTAAAAAAAAAAAAAAAAGTTTGGCCTACTCAGCCAGAGCTTGACATTTACCAGCCCCTCTTTTTTTGAAAGGTATTTGTTGACTGCATCCATAAAATTATTATAATAACATGTTTGGAGATAAGATACTTCAAACATCTTACTGACCTTTCACACACATATTTAAGGCATGTCAATAACAGAAAGTCTGTAACAAAGTATTTTCTTATCAAACAAAAGTATTATTAATACATTTGTTTTGAACGGGATATTTTTCTTGCTTCATCCGACGGGCCAACATCTAGTGGTAGATGTGTTATAAACCTACGCAATCTTCTATTTACACAGTAACACACTGTCTTTCCTATATCTGCATTCCCATTATAATACAGTGCCTTGAAAAAGTATTAATACCCCTTGAAATTTTCCACATTTTGTCATGTTATAACCAAAAGCATAAATGTTATTTATTGGGGCTTTATGTGATGGACCCAAAGTGGCGCATAATTGTAAAGTGGAAGGAAAATGATAAATGGTTTTCAATTTGTTTTACAAATAAATATGTGAAAAATTTGGAGTGCATTTGTATTCAGCCCCATTTACTCTGATACCCTAAAACTAAAATCTAGTGAAACCAATTGCCTTCAGAAGTCACCTAATTAATAAATATAGTTCACCTGTATGTAATTTAATCTCAGTATAAATACAGCTATTCTATGAAGCCCTCAAAGGTTTGTTAGAGAACCTTAGGCCCAGATTCACAAAGGGCTTACGACGGCGCATCGGCTCTTACGCTGTCGGATCTTAAATGCAATTTTTTTTTCCGCCGCTAGGTGTCGCCTCCGTCGTTTTCCCTGTCGAGTATGCAAATTAGCTAGATACGGGAATTCCCGAACGTACGTGCGGTCGAAGCAGTGAAGTTACGATGTTTACATAAGGTTTGCGCGGCGTAAGGTTGCCCCTGCTATATGAGGGGCAACCAATGTTAAGTATGGCCGTCGTTCCCGCGTCGAAATTTAAAAAATTACGTTGTTTGCGTAAGTCGTCCGTGAATGGGGCTGGATGCCATTTACGTTCACGTCGAAACCAAGGACGTCCTTGCGACGTCATTTGGAGCAATGCACCCTGGGATATTTTCTGACGGCGCATGCGCAGTACGTTCGGTGCAGGAACGCGCTTAATTTAAATGCTCCACGCCCCCTACCCGGCTAATTTGAATTAGGCGGGCTTGCGCCGGGTGATTTACGCTACGCCGCCACAACGTTCTTTGTGAATCAAGCACTTGCCTGTAAAACTTGCGGCGGCGTAACTTAAATGATATACGTTACGCCCGCGGAGTTTTACGCCCATGTACGAGAATCTGGGCCATCGTGAACAAACAGCATCATAAAGGCCAAGGAACACACCAGACAGGTCAGGGATACAGTTGTAGAGGCGTTTAAAGCAGGGATAGGTTATACAAAAATATCCTAAGCTTTGAACATCTCACAAAGCATTGTTCAATCCATCATCCAAAAATGGAAAGAGTAAATTGCAAACCTACCAAGACATGGCCGTCCACCTAACCTGACAGGCCAAGCAAGGAGAGCATTAATCAGAGAAGCAGCCAAGAGGCCCATGGTAACTCTGGAGGAGCTGTATGGATCCACAGCTCCGGAGGGAGAATCTGTCAAATGGTCAACTATTAGTTGTGCACTCCACAAATCTGGTCTTTATGGAAGAGTGGCAAGAAGAAAAACGTTGTTGAAAGAAAGCCATAAGAAGTCCTGTTTGCAAGAAGCCATGTGGGGGACACAGCAAACATGTTGAAGAAGGTGCTCTGGTCAGATGAGACTAAATTAAACTTTTTGGCCTAAAAGCAAAACACTATGGGGCAGATCCACAAAGAATTGCATGGGCGCAGCGTATGTGAGATACGCTACGCCGCTGTAACTTACTTGTTGTAGCTTTGAATCCACAAAGAATTTGCGCCGTAAGTTACGGCGGCGTAGTGTATCTCTCGCGGCGTAACGGCGCCTAATTCAAATCGGCGAGTAGGGGGCGTGTTTCATTTAAATGAAGCGCGTCCCCGTGCCAAACGAACTGCGCATGCGCCGTCCTTAAATTTCCCGCCGTGCATTGAGCGAAATGACGTCGCAAGGACGTCATTGTTTTGACTTGGACGTAAATTACGTCCATCCCGCGATTCACAGACGACTTACGCAAACAAAAAAAAAATTCAAATTAAACGCGGGAACGACGGCCATACTTAACATAGCAGGTTTAACTATACACCACGAAACAGCAGCTTTAACTATACCGCCGGAAAAAGCCGACTAGAGACAACGTAAAAGAATGTGATGGCCGCTCGTACGTTCGTGGATCGTCGGAAATAGCTAATTTGCATACTCAACGCGGAAAACGACGAGAACGCCACCCAGCGGATGCCGAAAAATTGCATCTTAGATCCGAAGGCGTACGAAGCCGTACGCCTGTCGGATCTAACCCAGATGCCGTCGTATCTTGTTTTGAGGATTCAAAACAAAGATACGACGCAGGAAATTTGAAAGTACGCCGGCGTATCAGTAGATACGCCGGCGTACTCGCTTTGTGGATCTGCCCCTATGTGTGGCAGAAAACGAAAAAATTGCACATCACCCTGAACACACCATTCCCACTGTGAGACATGGTGGTGGCAGCATCAAGTTCTAAAAATTGCAAAATGCATCATTCATCTGCACCAGAAAATTAGAAGCTGATTGACTGCCATGTACAAATGCACCAGATTTTACACTCTTCGGTTCTACTAAATCAACCCCTTTGGGCAGGCCCGGATTTACTCCCTTTGATGCCCCAAGGCCGGGTCCTTCAATGCCGCTCCCCCCCCCCCCCCCCCACACACACACACACACACCACCATTCTCGTCCTTTATCGATGACTGCTACAATAGATCAATTAAAAACAATATTTCCACACACGAGAACACTGAAAATAACTGTGCCCACTGATTGCAGGCAGCCTCACCATTTCATGGATGGATAACACGCAGAACTCCCTTCCCTCTGTCCTCTGGCGCTCGGATATCACGGAGCTGGGTCTGTGTGCGTAAGCCCGCCTAATTCAAAGTAGGAAGGTAGTGGGCATGATACATTTAACCACTTCCCGCCCGGTCTATAGGAAATAGACGTCCGGGAAGTGGTTACCAAATCCTGACAGGACGTTCTCGAACGTCCTGCAGGATAATGCCTAGCGCGCGCCCGCAGCTCGGTGATCGGGGACGGCGTGTGTCCCTCGGACACAGCGCTTCCCCGATCACGGTAAACAGCCAATTTCATTGGCTGTTTACCACGTGATCAGCTGTGTCAAAGACGCAGCTGATCACATGTCACAACAAACTCGGCGGCGTGCTCCGTGCGCGCCGCCAGAGGCTTGCAGAGCGGGGATCGGGGAAGGCGCGTGTCCCATGGACACAGCGCTTCCCCGATCAGGGTAAACAGCCAATGAAATTGGCTGTTTACCACGTGACCGGCTGTGTCCAATCACAGACGGTCACAAATGTAAACAAACAGGGCAGTTAGTACCTGATCTCTGATCTCTCCTCACACACCGATTTGTGAGGAGAGAGCAGGGATCAGTAAGTGAGATCAGTGTAGTTTGTTACTGTAGTTTGTGCACAACACAGCCCCCCCTCCCCCCCACCAATAAAGAGGACCTGACACAGCCCACCTGTCAATCAGCCCACCTGTCAATCAGCCCTCTGTCAATCAGCCCACCATTCAATCAGCCCACCTGTCAATCAGCCAATCTGTCAATCAGCGGTACCACCACCATCAGTACCACCACCACCCGTACCGCCATCGGTACCGCCGCCACCCATACTGCCACCACCCGTACCGCTGCCACCCTTACCGCCATCTGTACCGCTGCCACCCTTACCGCCATCTGTACCGCTGCCACCCGTACCGCCATCGGTACCGCCGCCACCTGTACCGCCGCCACCCGTACCACCACCACCCCTACCACCGCCATCGGTACCACCACCCGTACCACAACCATCGATACCAACACCACCCGTACCACCGCCATCGGTACCACCACACATTCCTGCCACTAATACCTCCATTGATACCGCCACACAGGCTACCAGTACCGCCATCTGTACCACCACCACCCGTACCAACACCACCACCCGTACCACCGACACCGGTACCACCACCCATACCGCCATCGGTACCACCACCCGTGCCACCACCCATACCGCCAACGGTACCACCACCACCACCCAAACCGCCATCGGTACCACCACCACCCGTACCGCCATCGGTACCACCACCACCCGTACCGCCATCGGTACCACCACCACCCGTACCGCCATCGGTACCGGTACCACCACCACCCGTACCAACACCACCACCCGTACCACCGCCATCGGTACCGCCACCACCCGTACCGCCATCGGTACCGCCATCGGTACCACCACCATCCGTACCAACACCACCACCTGTACCACCGACACCGGTACCACCACCCATACCGCCATCGGTACCACCACCCGTGCCACCACCCATACCGCCAACGGTACCACCACCACCACCCAAACCGCCATCGGTACCACCACCACCCGTACCGCCATCGGTACCACCACCACCCGTACCGCCATCGGTACCACCACCACCCGTACCGCCATCGGTACCGGTACCACCACCACCCGTACCAACACCACCACCCGTACCACCGCCATCGGTACCGCCACCACCCGTACCGCCATCGGTACCGCCATCGGTACCACCACCACCCGTACCGCCATCGGTACAACCACCATCCGTACCAACACCACCACCTGTACCACCGACATCGGTACCACCACCCATACCGCCAACGGTACCACCACCACCACCACCCAAACCGCCATCGGTACCACCACCACCCGTACCGCCATCGGTACCACCACCACCCGTACCGCCATCGGTACCACCACCACCACCCATACCCGCCACTAATACCTTTATCGGTACCACCACACAGGCCACCAGCAGTACTATTACGCAGGCCCAACAATAAGTACTGCCATACTGCCATAATGTCCAAAAGGCATTACACAACCGAGGAGGCATTTGTCATTATTTCCACCATGTCGGATAACAGCGAGGAGCTCTCATTATCCGATTCTGATTCGGAATACGAGCCAGTGGAGGATACTGGCTCAGAGTCAGAGTCAGAGTATGAGTCCCCGGAGGAAACCGTCCCTCCCAAACAGAGGCGTCTCTAGGGGGGGGCCAGAGGGGGCCCTGACCCCCCCAACATTATGCTGTGCCCCACCATGTGCCCCCCCAAAAAAAAAATTTTTTTTTTTTTTTGCTTTTTTTTTTTTTTTTTCGGGCCGCCGCTGGACAGCCCAGCGAGTCTAGCCACCCCCCCACTCTCCTCACATACGAGCAGGGAGGAATAAAGCTCCTCCTCCTTCTCCTTTCAGTCCCGCCCACACTATCTCGGTGTGCTGTATCTGAAGAGAGGGGATGTGTGTTCAGGAAATATGAAAATCAGCAGCATGTGTGTGAATGATGCCTGAGATTCTAGCCTGGACCGTGGGTATGTGTGTGCACTGCAGACTGCAGTACACTGTAATCACTGAACTGCATTATCTCTATCCCTTCTCTCCCCCATCTGTCTCCCTCCCCCTCTCCTGTTCTTTCAAGACATTCACAATTTACTTTCTGTAACGGTCACCACCGTTTACAATATTCCAATCCATCGCCCCACGACAGGTTATCCGACAGTCCGACAGACATCAGACACGACCCATTTCATTTCCCAGAATAAACGAGACAAAACAAGCTCTGGTACTGGCTCCAAAATGAATGAATGAATCCTTTAATGGTAACTTAGCTTTGTTATATACAGTACAAGCATGTTACAGTTAATCACAGGGACAAAGACACACTCCACCCACACATCACACAATGGGGGGCTTCATACACATTCTTTTAGATAATAACATTCCGATGAGTTAATTACTACTTATTACCCAGACGGTCTGGCTCCGCATTTAGAGGGGTTAATTACTACAGCTTGACAAGTCACATTCCACATCTTAACATTGTCATTAGCATACACAATGAACAGGTCTTAGGAGAAGACCTAATTAGCACAATGAAAATAAAACAGTATTAGCATCACACAAAGGAATGTCTAGGAGCAGACTCAATTAACACCTCAAAAGCATGTGTCCCCCCATTGAATGAAAACACTCTATTGACCTGTCGGAGTCAGACTTTAACAACTTGTAATATTTCAAGATATACTGTAATACATGAATTATCAGTAATGTCCCATCTCATGTAATTTATAATCATTTCTCAGTCACCCTATGCCCAAAAGGGCATAGTGACGCTGGCACAGGAGTAAACCCCATCCTTCAAAAGTCTCTGGGTGTCACGGGCCATTCTGTTACACTTTCACTTTCAGTTAGGCAGGTAATATACAATGCAAATTTTTTTCCTACATCCACAGATTGCAGGAAAGAAACTTGCATGATTCCCCCATCAACACAAACAGTGCTGACGGGAATATCCCTCCTGCCCAGCAATTGTATTCTATACAGCAACCACTGGTGATAATCATAAGAGAATCTGCTCATTAATGGTTCAAATCTCAGCCAGTTCCTGCTGAACCAGCTGAGATTTAAACTGTCTATGGCTGGTCTTAGCTCTTAGGCAGCCCATACATTGATCACTTTTTTTCATTCAACTATTAGGTTGAATAAAAAAAAAAAGAAATGATCCAATTCCCCCATCTACACATTATAGGTGGATGGGGGAATCGTCCCAGTGTGGACCAGTGCTGGAACAACCAGAGTTACTGTCCTGTCCCGGCTATTCACAGCGCTGGTCTCTGTCTCCATAGCAGCGGCGGCAGGACATTGGAACCCAGAGCTGGTTACTTTATGGGGCTGATGTACAGGAGGGCCAGCACAATTTGTTGTTAGAGATCGGCTGGGCATGTTCAAAATTCCACATGCCAGAGCCTGCCAGGAAGCCCACACTGCACAGCGCTAATCACAGGCAGTGAGACATTTCCCGGTCCGCAGCTGCACAGATCAGGAAAGGTCTCACTGCCTGTGATTAGCGCTGTGGAGTGTCGGCTTCCTGGCGGGATCGGGCATGTGGGATTTCAAACACACCCGAGCCCAGCTCTATTGGTTGTAGACAGTTGAGCTCCCTGCAGGTTGCTTAGCAGCAGTGGCGCTTCTCTGACATGCTGATCGGGATGCAATCCAGGTGATGCTCTTAGTCAAATCCTAGTGTTAAATATCAGAGATTTTATTGATCAAAGCCCACACTTTACAGGCATAGAGCCCACACGGCTGCGGAACATACGTTTGATTATATATATATATGTGGTTGTACTCTTGATGCTAATAAATATTGTGTTTATTAGATCTGACTGGGAGCATCACCTGGATCACATGCCGATCAGCATGTCAACAGAGAAGGTTATACAGCATTACTGCTGCTAGGTGACCAGCTGGGGGCTCGGCTCTCTATAACCAATAGTGCCAGCCTTCCCCTGCATGCACCCATAATGTCACCAGCACTAGGTCCTAATAGACTGCCGCCCCTGCCAAGGAGACAGACGCCAGACCAGCGCTGTCAATAGCAGGGACAGGACAGCTGGGGAACCCCACAGTGGCAGAACACCAGGCCCCGGTGGCAAGACAACCTTTGCAACCCTGAAAGTTCTCCCACTGCTTTGGACCCTTATATTTTCTTGGTGTGCTGGTGACATATATCTCTTGTTTTCTGCCACCCTGGGGGGCCCCAGTATAGTAGGAAGGGAGCTCACTGCAGAACATGTAAAAGGGCCCGTTGTGGGATCGTAGTAAAGGGCCCCAGGAGATTTTATATATATATACTGTATATATATAAAATTGCATTTTATAGTTGGCCCCCCTACTTTTTTCCCTGTCCCCCCATGTGCCCCCCCTAAATATGAAAGCTGGAGACGCCACTGCTCCCAAAAGAATGCGATTGGGACCAAGTTCAGGACCAAGTTCAGGACCAAGTTCAGGACCAAGTTCAGGACCAAGATCAGGACCAAGATCAGGACCAAGTTCAGGACCAAGATCAGGACCAAGTTCAGGACCAAGTTCAGGACCAAGTTCAGGACCAAGTTCAGGACCAAGATCAGGACCAAGATCAGGACCAAGATCTGCAGATCTGCCCAGCACCAGCAGCGCCATACCCCAGGAAGAGGAGCCCAGTACAAATAATGGAAATACACGCCCAACTCGAAGAATCCTGCCCCAGTCCTACCTTCCCGATGCCCTGGCAAACCCCTTATGGTTGCCTGCCAACTCAGGATCCGCTATCATCCCCCCTTTCACCGCACAGCCAGGTGTGCAGCCCGACACTACAGATTTTTCTCAATTTGATTATTTTTGTTTATTTTTCCCAGAAGATTTTATGCAGAATATAGTGGATCAAACCAATATATATGCATCCCAATTTATTGCCGCCAACCCCAATTCTTCCTACGCCCGCATGTTCCAGTGGTGGCGTCTAACATTGGAAGAATTTAAAATGTTTTTGGGCCTTATGTTCAATATGGGACTTACAAAGAAGAATGAAGGCCATTCATATTGGTCTACACGCCCCATTGAACACATGCCTATATTTTCCTCTGTCATGTCCAGGACAAGATACGACATGATAATGCGTTTTCTCCACTTTAATGACAATTCAAAGTGCCCTCCCCGAGATCATCCCCACTACGATAAATTATACAAAATACGCCCCCTAATCAATGCCTTTTCCCAGAGATTTGCAGAAGTTTTCATCCCAGACCAAAACATTTGTGTGGACGAGTCCCTCATCCATTTCACTGGCCGACTGCACTTCAAGCAGTACATCCCAAACAAGAGAGCCAGGTATGGATTAAAATTAAATAAATTATGCGATCGAGCCACTGGATATGTGTTCACATTCAGGATCTACGAAGGCAAAGACTCCCAGCTCCAGCCCCGTGATTGCCCCACATATATTGGAACCAGTGGGAAAATTGTCTGGGAGTTGGCATACCCCCTGTTCGGAAAAGGCTATCATTTATATGTTGATAATTATTATACCAGCCTGCCCCTTTTTCGTCACCTTTACAGCAAGCAAACCCCGGCCTGCGGTACCTTCAAAAAAAAACGGAAGGGATTCCCACAAAATTTGTTGACCAAAAATTTGAAAACTGGAGAATCGTCATTCATGAGGAACGAGGAGGTGTTGGCCATGAAGTGGAGGGACAAGAAAGATGTCCACATCCTCTCTACCATCCACAATGACACCATGGTGGAGATCCAAAGACGACACGGCCCTATTACAAAGCCCGAATGTGTTCACGATTACAATTTGTACATGGGTGGGGTGGATTTAAATGACCAGATGCTACAGCCCTACTTATCAACAAGAAAGTCCTATTTTTGGCACAAAAAAGTTGCGTTTCACTTGTTTCACATGGCCCTTTATAATTCGTTTGTCTGCTACCAAAAAGCCAATCAGCCAACTCAAAACCCACAAATCTCCTACCTCAGATATATCAAGGATATCATTGAAGCTCTCATTTATCAACAAGATCCCGTCCCAGGAAGCATTCGCTCTGATTGTGTGAGTCGTCTTCACGAGCGACACTTTCCCTTTAGCATCCCCCACACAGAATCTGGAAGAAAACGCCCAAAAAAATGCCGTGTATGCAGCAGAGCAGGAGTAAGAAGAGACACCACCTGTTACTGTCCTGATTGTCCCTCCCAACCTGGCCTGTGCCTGGGACAGTGCTTCAAAACGTATCATACATCCATCCAATATTAGTTCCCCTTATTATTAACAGACTGCCATTTCCCCATTTGCCTGCTACCATGTAACTACCTTCCATGTTAATTAACTGACCCTGGCCTGTTTACCGACGATGTCTTTGCTTGCCGATTTAAACCACGTTTCTGACCTCCACGTGCACCAACCTCAGCCTGTTTACCGACGATGTCTTTGCTTGCCGATTTAAACCACGTTTCTGACCTCCATGTGTACCAACCTCAGCCTGTTTACCGACGATGCCTCTGCCTGCCGATTTAAACCACGTTTCTGACTTCCACGTGCACCGACCTTGGCCTGTTAATCTACCACGTTTTTGCCTGCCACTTGGACTGATCTTTTGGCCATTTACTTTTAGTACACAGGGGTCTCACATATGTGAGGGGCTTCAGAAAAGCGTTCTGAGTAGAGAAAACCAGTTTTTAGTTTTCTGTGCTCCCAGAACAGGGTCTGGTTGCCCGGAGGCTTCAAAGCGATTTGGGTGGGAGAAGCCTCTACCCCTGTCCCCCTGGCCCTAAGCTTGACGGTCCTTCCTGCTGCCTGGACCAATGCTTTGGCTGTGCTGACCATATTACTGCCTGTAATGACCCATGACATTATGGACCATGTTTCTTCCTGCTGCTTGGACTAATACTTTGGCTGTGTTGATCATATATCTGCCTGCTGCCTCTACTGACTTTGCACAGTATTTCTGCTGGGACACCTCTGCCTGCTACCTGGACCTGTGCTTTTGGCGGTGCTTTGGCTGTGCTTTGGCTGTGCTCTGGCTGTGCTGACAGTTTCTCTGCCTGTACGAACTATGGACAGTATTCCTGCCTGCTGCCTGAATGATTGCTTTTGTTGTCGCTGACCTCATCCCTGTCTGCTGCCTGGACTGATGCTCTCCTCTGTGGACCACTGCACTTCTAAAACCACAGGTAATCTTTTGTTATTTGGTATGTACCTGCTATGTGTTAGATATATGAAGGGCCTTCAAAAATGTGATCGGTAGTCAGAAAATGATATGTGCAATTAATGCTGCTAGAATGCCTGGAAGTGCTACTTAGATGTTGGGCCTCTGTATGTGGTCAGGCTGTGTAAAAGTCCCACACATTTGGTATCGCCATACTCAGGAGGAGTAGCGGAATGCATTTTGGGGTGTCATGTTTGCTATGTATATGCTATGTGTTAGAAATATCTTATAAATGGACAACTTTGTGTAAAAAAAAAGCATTTTCATTTTTTTTCCACATTTCCCAAAAAATTCTGGAAAAAAATGAACCGTTTAAAAGACTCATAATGCTTCATAGATTATACGTTGGGGTGTTAGCTTTCCAAAATGGGGTCATTTTGTGGGTAATTCCATTGTCCTGGTGTTCCAGGGCCTTCAAAAGTGTAATAGGTTGTCAACTAGTTAGATGTGCAATTTATGCTCCTAAAACCCCTGATGGCGCTCCCTGCATGTTGGGCATCGGTATGTGGCCAGGCAGTGAAAAAGTCTCACACATGGGGTATCGTTTTACTCAGGAGGAGTAGCAGAATGTATTTTGGGGTGTCATTTTTGCTATGTACATGCTATGTGTTGGAAATATCTTATCAATGGACAACTTTGTGTAAAAAATATGCGATTTCATTTTTTTTCCACATATTCCAAAAAATTCTGGAAAAAAATGAACCGTTCAAAAGACTCATTATGCCTCATAGATTATACGTTGGGGTGTTAGCTTTCCAAAATGGGGTCATTTTGTGGGTAATTCCATTGTCCTGGTGTTCCAGGGCCTTCAAAAGTGTAATAGGTTGTCAACTAGTTAGATGTGCAATTTATGCTCCTAAAACCCCTGATGGCGCTCCCTGCATGTTGGGCATCGGTATGTGGCCAGGCAGTGAAAAAGTCTCACACATGGGGTATCGTTTTACTCAGGAGGAGTAGCAGAATGTATTTTGGGGTGTCATTTTTGCTATGTACATGCTATGTGTTGGAAATATCTTATCAATGGACAACTTTGTGTAAAAAATATGCGATTTCATTTTTTTTCCACATATTCCAAAAACTTCTGGAAAAAAATGAACCGTTCAAAAGACTCATTATGCCTCATAGATTATACGTTAGGGTGTTAGCTTTCCAAAATGGGGTCATTTTGTGGGTATTTCCATTGTCCTGGTGTTCCAGGGCCTTCTAAATTGTAATAGGTTGTCAACTAGTTAGATGTGCAATTTATGCTCCTAAAACCCCTGATGGCGCTCCCTGCATGTTGGGCATCGGTATGTGGCCAGGCAGTGAAAAAGTCTCACACATGGGGTATCGTTTTACTCAGGAGGAGTAGCAGAATGTATTTTGGGGTGTCATTTGTGGTATGCACATGCTATGTGTTGGAAATATCTTATCAATGGACAACTTTGTGTAAAAAAAATGTGTTTTCATTTTTTTTCCACATATTCCAAAAACTTCTGGAAAAAAATGAACCGTTCAAAAGACTCATTATGCCTCATAGATTATACGTTAGGGTGTTAGCTTTCCAAAATGGGGTCATTTTGTGGGTAATTCCATTGTCCTGGTGTTCCAGGGCCTTCTAAATTGTAATAGGTTGTCAACTAGTTAGATGTGCAATTTATGCTCCTAAAACCCCTGATGGCGCTCCCTGCATGTTGGGCATCGGTATGTGGCCAGGCAGTGAAAAAGTCTCACACATGGGGTATCGTTTTACTCAGGAGGAGTAGCAGCATGTATTTTGGGGTGTCATTTGTGGTATGCACATGCTATGTGTTGGAAATATCTTATCAATGGACAACTTTGTGTAAAAAAAATGTGTTTTCATTTTTTTTCCACATATTCCAAAAACTTCTGGAAAAAAATGAACCGTTCAAAAGACTCATTATGCCTCATAGATTATACGTTAGGGTGTTAGCTTTCCAAAATGGGGTCATTTTGTGGGTAATTCCATTGTCCTGGTGTTCCAGGGCCTTCTAAATTGTAATAGGTTGTCAACTAGTTAGATGTGCAATTTATGCTCCTAAAACCCCTGATGGCGCTCCCTGCATGTTGGGCATCGGTATGTGGCCAGGCAGTGAAAAAGTCTCACACATGGGGTATCGTTTTACTCAGGAGGAGTAGCAGAATGTATTTTGGGGTGTCATTTGTGGTATGCACATGCTATGTGTTGGAAATATCTTATCAATGGACAACTTTGTGTAAAAAAAATGTGTTTTCATTTTTTTTCCACATATTCCAAAAACTTCTGGAAAAAAATTAACCGTTCAAAAGACTCACTATGCCTCATAGATTATACGTTAGGGTGTTAGCTTTCCAAAATGGGGTCATTTTGTGGGTAATTCCATTGTCCTGGTGTTCCAGGGCCTTCTAAATTGTAATAGGTTGTCAACTAGTTAGATGTGCAATTTATGCTCCTAAAACCCCTGATGGCGCTCCCTGCATGTTGGGCATCGGTATGTGGCCAGGCAGTGAAAAAGTCTCACACATGGGGTATCGTTTTACTCAGGAGGAGCAGCAGAATGTATTTTGGGGTGTCATTTGTGGTATGCACATGCCATGTGAGAGAAATAAGCTATTACAATGAAACTTTTGTGAAATTTTTTAAATAAAAAATAAAAATCTTAATTTTGCAAAGTGTTTTGGGAAAAAATTACAACTTCAAATAACTCACCATGCCTCTTACTAAATACCTTGGGATGTCTACTTTCCAAAAAGGGGTTATTTGGGGGGCATTTGTACTTTCCTGGCTTGTTAGGGTCTCAAGAAATGAGATAGGCCTTCAATACATCAGGTGTGATCATATGTGATAATTTATTATGATTTGCACTATAGCTTGTAGACTCTAAAACTTTCACACAGACCAAATAATTTCCAAAAAATTTGGGTTATTTTTATCAAAGACATGTAGCAGTATAAATTGTGGCCAAAATTTATGAAGAAAAATTAATATTTTGCAAAATTTTATCACAGAAACTAAGAAAAAAACATTTTTTTTCAAAAATTTCGGTCTTTTTTCATTAATAGCGCAAAAAATAAAAAACCCAGAGGTGATCAAATACCACCAAAAGGAAGCGCTATTTGTGGGAAAAAAAGGACAAAAAAATCATTTGGGTACAGTGTTGCATGACTGAGTAATTGTCATTCAAAGTGTGAGAGCCCTGAAAGCTGAAAATTGGTCTGGTAAGGAGAGTGTTTAAGTGCCCAGTTTGGAAGTGGTTAAATAAACCGTGACCCCATGTAAATTTAGGGCCGAACGAAAGACGCATGCGCGCGCATGCTCAGAATCACGTTGCATATACTCCCTAAGATACGACGGCTCAATGCGTACGATGTGAACGTAACCTACGCCCAGCCCCATTCACTTACGACTTACGTAAACGACGTCAAATACGACGGCTGTTCCCTGGTCCATACCCTAACATGACTTACACCTGCTTTATGTGGAATAACTTTACGCCGGACGTACGCCTTACGTAAACGGCGTAGATTACAGTGATGGGCGCAAGTACATTCGTGAATCAGCGTATCTCGGTCATTTGCATATTCGACGCGTAAATCAATGGAAGCGCCCCTTGCGGCCAGTGTAAATATGCGCCCAAGATACGACGGCGTAGGAGACTTACGTCGGTCGGATGGAGCCAAAATTCAGGCCTATCTTATTTCAAGAATCAGGCGCATAGATACGACGGCTCATCAGTGCACTTACCCGGCGTATCAGAAGATACGTCGGCGTAAGTGCTTTCTGAATCCGGCTAGTTATAATTACCTGCTCTGTGCAGTGGTTTTGCACAGAGCAGCCCAGATCCTCCTCTTCTTGGGTCCTTTGCCATAACTCCTGGCTCCTCCCTCGTGTCGAGTGCCCCCACAGCAAGCAGCTTGCTGTGGGGCCCCTGAGCCAAGCTGCTGCTCTGTGTGACTATTTAGACATGGAGCCGCAGCTCGGCCCTGCACCCTCTCTCTTCTCATTGGCTCACTGACTTTGATCAACAGCAATGGGAGTCAATGGCACCTGCTGCTGTGTCAATCAGAAGGGAGAGTCCCGGGCAGCCGAGGTTCTCGTGCATCTCTGGATCGAGATTGGGCTTGGGTAAGTATTAGGGGGGCTTGGGGGGGGGGGGCTGCTGCACACAGAAGGTTTTTTTATCTTAATGCATAGAATGCATTTAGATTTAAAAAAAAAAACTTCTTCCTTTAGAACCACTTTAATATTGGCTTTAAAAAAAAACAAGAAAAAAAAACAATGCAATATTCTGAGTGGTAGATATAAGACTAAATAAATTAAATGAAATAGATTTATTTATATATACCGATACACCTCTATTCAGAGCAAAAAATAGGCACATCTGAGGAATAAGGTAGGGCAGGTGGATTTGCCTTTGCCCTTGCTGAAGCTGAACTGATTCCACTTGTTTCCTGTCTTTGGGTGGTGTATCATCCCTTGTCTACTCTCACCTTCCCATGCTATCTGTATGAATTTCTTCTGACAGTTTTCCTGACACAAGGCCAACCTGGTAGATGGTCTGCCCCCCTTCAGCACAAAGAAGGCAATTTGCAGCTCCACTCAGGTCCCAGATTGCACTCAGCTTTCCGCTCCTTGCTGTGCAGTGTGTGATCTCCACCCCCTGTCTTCTGCAAGCTGAGAAATAGCCTTTGATCTGTGAACTTTGAATGGCTCTGGAAAAGAGAGGGCTGCAGATATATAGGTACAACGTATGTTGAAGAATTACATTCATCTCTGTGTATCATCTGAAACTACTCAGTTCAGTGGGCGTATGCAAGGATTTAATATGACTTTAAGGAGCAAATACACAAATTCACTGCAAAGTTGGGTACCCACCCAGGTACCCACCCACCCTAGGTATGGACAGAATGCTGCTAGCTCAATATAAGTATATAAAAAAGGAAAGTTTTTCTCCCGGGGGCCTATGCACAGCTCAAGAAATTAAGTACTTATTTATAAAAAATTATGCTTTATTGATATATAAAATGGGGGGAAATATATCTTACATCATATTATCAAAAATTACAGAATCAAAAAAATGGAAAGAGAAAGATATATACATATAAAAGGACAACAACATGAGTTCTGGTGTACAATATTCTAATGGATGTCCAAATATGACAATAGCCATATACAATTTGCCTTATAGGGTATTCCCAACGCGTTTCAATCTCTATTTGATATAAACAATCTTCTTCAGGGGGTAATTGTGAATATCTTATATCGGAAACCCAATATTTCTAACCAGAGCATGTTTTAAAATCATCACAGCTGGATTTTTCATGAGGATCTCTCATGAGGATCTCTTAACCAAGCGACAAGCAGGTGACCCCAATCTGCCTTATTTAGTCACATATGGGAAGATATCAAGTATATCTCTGTTTGGCCTTTAGGTAAAATGTCAGTCTATCGTGTATGTGCAGTCGATGGTCAGATTAGATATCCATCACAGGGATCCAAGTTTCCATTCATACATTCGTAGGCTGCATGAGAGATATGTATGTAAGTGGGACGGCGTGCAGTGACGTCACCGCGTTCTACGTTAGGAGGAAGGGCTCCTGTGTATGCAGGCCGGCATCTGTTTTTACTTGCCTGATTCGCACTGATGTGTGTAAGTAGGTTTTTACATTTCTATAAACCCGTTTTATACGTTATGCGCTATGATCCGGTCTCCTTTATTGCATATGGTTTGTGGATTGGCTGCTTGTAACGGCTTCTGAGGATCCCAATTCCGCGCTGTGGCTCCATATCCCTTGGTTCATCCCGCTGTGGATTCCGTCTATGGCTGACACTTATTTGTGATCTGGATCCTAATCCTACGCTGTGGCTCCATAACCCTGGGTTCTTCCCAAAATATATTTCGTATATTGCTGATATATATTTGCCATTTGGTAAGCTGCAGTCCATGTGGTGGTGGTTCACAAGGCTAACAAGTGCACCAGGGTGTTGTCTGTTATGAGTTTTATCAATTACATTGGACATTATCTTATATGGACTTGGTTGTTCACAATTTATGTTGGCGCAGTTTTTTTTCCTTTAGATATGTATGTATGTATGTATATATATATTCTGACAACTTTTTGTTCGGCCTTAGTATTCCCTCCTGCAGTGTACCACTGTGTTTTTCCACATTCATTCAGACAAAATCCCTTTAGCCCCACCATTCTGGGACTGCTACAACAAAAACGAAACGCTAAAGCCCCGTACACATGATCGGAATTTCCAATGTAAAAAGACAGACAGACTTTTTCCATCAGAAATTCCGACCGTGTGTATGCCCCATGGACCGCCGGACCGGTTTCATCGGACATGTCCGCTGCCGGATTTTGGTCTGATGGTCGTACACACCATCAGACCAAATTCCCCGCGGACAGCGAACGCAATGACGTGGCCGCGCCGTCGCCACGACGATGACGCGGCGACGTGCGCGACCCTGGAAGGTCAATGCTTCCACGCATGCGTCGAATCACTTCGACGCATGCGAGGGCTTTTCGGCCGAGCGGACATGTCCGGTGAGTCGTACAGACGACCGAACATGTCCGACGGACAGGCTTCCAGCAGACATGTTTCATAGCATGCTAAGAAACATTTGTCCTCTGGAAACCTGTCCGCTTGGTCGGGAATCCGGTCCGGTCAGCCGTACACATGACCGAACATGTCTGCTGAAACTGGTCCGCGGACCAGTTTCAGCAGACATGTTCGGTGTCGTGTGTACGAGGCCTATCAGAGTTTAGATAGAGAACATGTTCTCTTTTACTCGGATGGAATTCTGTCGTAATTCCAATGTGATTTTGGTCGGACAAAGGTCCGATCGTGTGTGCGGGGCTTAAAATGCAATGCCCATAGGCAAAAGTATTTACTGCGCTTTGCCTATAAAATAAAATAAAAGTGCCTCTTTAAGGATGAGTGAGTAATATTTCTTATTATTTTAAGAAGATATTGTAACTTTTTTCCCTTTGTCAGTAACAGCAAATGACTTACGCAGAAATATTGGTATGGCTTCCAAGCACAACATCTATGTGACCTTCAATACTCAATGGTTGAGTTTTGGGCTTGCACAAACATACTACGAGGGGCCAAACAATGCAGTGTTTTTCCAATGTAGGCACATGTCCGCTTGGTTTTAATGTGACCGACAAATTCATATTGCATTAACCTAAGCTTGGATTTGCTTGAACCCAAGTCTCTAAGGATGAAACCAGACACGACTTCTAAGCTATGATCATCCCGCAACACTGGACGCTTTGTAATTACACTCTGTTATTTTTACGTCTATGTTCAACTTAGTTGTACATTATTTTTATGATTTTTTTGTTACTGTTCTGTGTGTAGCCAGGGCACGCTGTGGCAGCACAATGAGAAAACCACCGCCTCAGTTTCATTCTTTTTCCATCAGCGCTAACAAGTTTCACCACATTCCTTTTTTTTTTTCTTTTAAACATTCGTATATAAACTAATCTGAGATCTGCCCTGGAAACCTAAATGTGAACTTCTTCCAAAGTCAGTAAAGGCTGAGTGGACTAACTCTCTAGACACATTTAATATTTGAAATCTATGCGCTACTAACCACTTTCTACTGCTGCTGCTAAAAAATCACCCAAGAAATTGATTATGTGCTACTAAATAAGAAAGCCAGCTAACAAGGCCTATTTTATATCTCAGGATGATAAAATGCATTATTTTGGAATTCTATCAAAAGGAATTTATAATAACATAAATATCTAAATTTTCTTATCTGATCTTATTTTGGATGTGTTTAGAGCCCATACTTAAAGTGGAGGTTCCCCCTAAAAAAAACTTCTAACAATACATTGAGAAGACTGATTACACTGCGGGTATGCTGTTTTTTTTTTTTTTTTTCGTACATACCTCGATATCGCTGTTTCATCCCTCGGCTTCCGGGTATGATTCTTGCGGGTCTGGGCGTTCCTAGTTGATTGACGTTCCTCCGACCGACGCATACTTGACGTCACGACTTTCCGAAATAAGCTGAACGACGCTGCGCAGGCGCCGTATAGAGCCGACTCTATACGGCGCCTGCGCAATGACGTTCGGCTTCTGTCGGAAAGTCATGACGCGCAGTATGCGCCGGTCGGAGGAACGTCAATCAACTAGGTCCAGCAAGAATCATACCCGGAAGCCGAGGGATGAAATGGCGATAACGAGGTATGTACGAAAAAAAAAAAAAAAACAGCATACCCGCAGTGTAATCAGTCTTCTCAATGTATTGTTAGAATTTTTTTTTAGGGGGAACCTCCACTTTAAGTCATGGGTGCTCAACCTGTGGCCCTCCAGCTGAGGAACTACAGGTCCCACGAGGCATTGCAAGGCTGTCAATTAAACAAGCATGACTCCCAAAGACAGAAGCATGATGGGACTTGTTGTTCCGCAATAGCTAGAGGGCCACAGATTATGCACTTGTGATTTAAGTAGTTGACCAATTATTTTTTGAGAGATTTTAGGCAATTCCAGAACATTGAATCATGAGAATATAAGTGCAAGACCTCCTTAATATAATAAACTTTCCAAGCATGATATGTATTTTTATTGCCCACCCACTGGAAATATACTGATATATTTCTGAGAAACCAGTTATATTAGAAAGAAATGAAAAAAAAAAATGAAAAAAAAAATGAAAAAAAATAAAGAAATGCATCTAATGAAACATATTCTGTCTTTGGTCTACTATTTATATAATGTAAATGGTTATTCTAGTTCCAATTAAAAAACAGAAGAACCACATGAATAATAGGACATAAGCCTGGGGGTATACATGTCCTTGGCTGAAAAACTTGCTATAGATGATCTGACTATGGCTGGCAATGGCTGTGATGTTTTGCTTTGAAATAAAAACCTGAAGGTGCTTTAATAATCAAATCCTGAGTATGTAAATTTGATGGGTGTCCTGGCTCGTCCTACCTACTATACACACTATTGGTCCTGAAATTTGATGAGCACCTTCAGTAACCAATGAGAAGGTCGGGGGGGGGGGGTGGCGTAGGTCAGCTCATACATGTATTAATCTCTATTATCTAGATATTCAAGCTCATGGGACTCTCTGGAAGATTTTCAAGGGTACACGCACATTAGGGTGCCTGCATGTCTTTCAGACTGCTAGTAAAGTCGATAGTGGGCGCAGGAGTGCCACCCCCTCTCTCCTGCACCCGTCACTCAACAATAGATATATTCATGCATTGCACAAATATATCTATTGTCCTCGCTGCCGCCCACTATTGAGGTGTCGGGCCACCTGTTGAGCGCCTGCCATCTGAATAACAGTGGTGGATGTATTTTGGAAGTGCCTGATTAGAGCCAGAGGCTCTAATAGGCTTCCCGATTAGAGCCTGTGGGCTCTAATTGGCTTCCAAATGGTTAAACAGAGGGTGCACGGCTGTGCGTTCCCTGTTTAAACCATGCTGTGTTAGGGAATCACTTCCCTAACACTGACCCGCCTCTCAGCCTATCAGGTGCACCGGGTCTGGTTACCGGTCACCTGATTGGCTAATGCAATATCGAGGACGGGAGAAGACATCGAGGTAGCATGGAGGAGGATGTCGCTGACCCAAGGGAGGTAAGTGACGGGCTGGGAGGGGGAAAACATTTGGGGATGAACTGGCTGCATTTGAGGGGAAACTGGCTGCATTTGGGAACAAAATGGCTGCATTTGGGAACACACTGGCTGCATTTGAGGGGAAACTGACTGCATTTGGGGGGAAACTGACTGTATTTGTGAACAAACTGGCTGCATTTGAGGGGAAACTGGCTGCATTTGGGAACAAACTGGCTGCATTTGGGAACACACTGGCTGCATTTGAGGGGAAACTGACTGCATTTGGGGGGAAACTTACTGTATTTGGGGACAAACTGGCTGCATTTGGGGACAAACTGGCTGCATTTGACGGGAAACTGGTTGCATTTGGGAACAAACTGGCTGCATTTGGGGACACACTGGCTGCATTTGAGGGGTAACTGGCTGCATTTGGGGACACACTGGCTGCATTTGGGGACAAACTGGCTGCATTTGGAGGGAAACTGACTGTATTTGGGGACAAACTGGCTGCATTTGGGGGCAAACTGGCTACATTTGAGGGGAAACTGGCTACATTTGAGGGGAAACTGGCTGAATTTGGGAACAAACTGGCTGCATTTGAGGTGAAACTGGCTGCATTTGGGGGGAAACTGACTGTATTTGGGAACAAACTGGCTGCATGTGAGGGGAAACTGGCTGCATTTGGGAACAAACTGGCTGCATTTGGGAACAAACTGGCTGCATTTGGGAACAAACTGGCTGCATTTGGGGACACACTGGCTGCATTTGAGGGGGAACTGGCTGCATTTGATGGGAAACTGGCTGCATTTGAGCAGCAAACTGACAGTGTTTAATGGGCACAGTGGCAGCAATTGATGTTTTTTTTTTTTCAGTTTGTTTGCGCCCCCAAAAAAATTTGAGCACCAGCTGCCACTGGTAAAATCTTAACCTTAGTTAAACCTTAAAGCGTTTGTTACTCCGACACTTAATCTTCCTGATATGTGCCTGCTGTAGCAAGTCTCCTGTTCTCTTTTCATTGCTTCCTTTATGTAAAATCCCTGGTGTCCCTGCTAGTCCCCTTGATTTCCTATTAGAAACTAACCACACTATGCAGGAGAGCACAACATGATCAGTTCTCTAGTTATGCTGGGACAATTGCCCCAACTGAAGGTCTGCCTTCAAAATAGTGAATTTCTATCACTTTCTGTTCCAGTGACAATGGTCATCAAGATAAAAAGAAAGGGTTTATCACCTCAGCTTTTGGCGACACAAAAAGCCATAAAAACCTGATAAAGGTTCCAATATTTTGGAACTCAACCTAAAATGAAAAAAATTATTAAAGCAGAGGTTCACCCAAAAAACAAGTATATAACATTACATTCAGTATACCTCAAACGTGTACAGAATGCCGTTTTTTTTGGGGGGGTGTACATATGGGTGATGTCCCAGATGACATTGCGGCATTGCACAGGATCGCCCACTCCCGCTGGACCGAGTACCCGGGAGGAAAATACCGATAATACCGTATGTACACCCCCCCAAAAAAAAAACGGCATACTGTACATGTTTGAGGTATACTGAATGTAATGTTATATACTTGTTTTTTGGGTGAACCTCCATTTAATTATTTTTTTCATTTTAGGTTGAGTTCCAAAATATTGGAACCTTTATCAGGTTTTTATGGCTTTTTGTGTCCCCAAAAGCTGGGGTGATAAACCCCTTCTTTTTATCTTGATGACCATTGTCACTGAAACAGAAAGTGATAGAAATTCACTATTTTGAAGGAAGACCTTCAGTTGGGGCAATTGTCCCAGCATAACTAGAGAACTGATCATGGTGTGCTCTCCTGCTTAGTGTGGTTAGTTTTTAATACACCCCCCCCCCCCCAAAAAAAAAACGGCATACTGTACATGTTTGAGGTATACTGAATGTAATGTTATATACTTGTTTTTTGGGTGAACCCCCGCTTTAAGTTTGTTTTTGATACGGTTGTGTTTTAGCTCTGGTGGCTACAGGGTTTAGGAAAGTTTACGTATTTCTTCATTTTGTATACAATGCATGCCTCTGTGATAATATAACTTAATGATGAAGGGGGGCACATTATTTGGTTTATTACACATAGCTGTTCCTAATAATATCATAGAGATTACTTATCTCAAACACATTGCGGAATACCATCTTCCAGATGGATGGTAATGAGGGTTCTGCCATCACAGATGGTACTGACTGGATTAAACATGGACCCTTGGATTGTGCTCTTGTGGCCCTCACAGTATATACATAAAGTTATGTGTAAAGAAGAGAATGTAACAAGGTCATGTGAAAAGACATCCACATAATAACACATCTGAAAGTATAACACATCATTGATCCACTTTATTAATTACATGAACAAGGCACCCAGTCTAAACATCTGACACCTACTCTCAGATAAAAGCTTTTATTGCTCGCTGCAATGTCTGCAACATTCATTATCCACATTCATTGTAAATGTAGGTGACATTCAACTTCCTGTTTTAAAGAAAAACCTGTATAAAGGAGGCTTTATTTGGAAATATCTTTCATATTATTTCCCGTATACCTGTATAGTATAATTGTCTTGCAAACGTTACATTATACATGTTTCAATTAAATGAAGTTAACAGAAAAAAATATTGCAGGAATAAAGCAATTCTGCTGCCCTCTTGAGGCTGCCAATTAGGGCTGGAAATAAGCTGATCTGTAGTTTTTATTCTTCAGTATGGAAAAAGGCAAACTGAAGATTCATATGAATTTTATATAAATTCAATCGTATTCCCTGGTTTCAGATGGATTATAATACATGGTGTCCTATAAGTATACATACATAGGAAACATTATCAAACTCATATTATATTTTATATTATATGTTTAGTTATTATTAAATAATTATTTATATTTTATAAAATGTTGTAATATTATGTGAATAAAAGTACATTAACCTCCCTGGCGGTATGATTATTTCAGAAAAAAGGTGCTGAAAGCGGTACCATTATTTGCAAGGAAATTTGGCGTTTTATATTGTAGGCCTGTAATTTTTAGGAATAACTCACTTAAATCTGACCAAACAAGAGTCTAGTAGGCATCCCGGGTATGACATTTTTTTAAAAACAAAATTATAATATAATAAATAATTATAAATAATTATAACAAGTAATAATATAATTATAATAAAAATTATTCAATAATGTAATCAACTCAAAATCACTGAAATTTGCTCAGTTGCAGAATTGTCGCTGTCATTACTTTTATTTTGTTATGACGAATTTCCCCACAAATCGCTATCGCACAATTCTGCAAGTGATTATAATTTATTATCGCTGTTTTCTAGCTGCTCTAAAACCAAAAAGGGACACTTTTGGTTGCTATGGACAATCTACAGTTTGCAGGGAGAAAGAACCGTTTTTATTATATAAAAGAACATGTAGGGCACTGGGCAGACCACTAGGGACAAGGGGGGGGGGGAGGCTGTATTTTTTACATACAGTACTGTAATCTATAAGATTACAGTATACTGTATGTAATGTGTTTGTTTACGTTTTTGAATTTGGCGCCGTTCTCCGCTCCCGCGCGTCGTAACGTCGCAGGGAACGGAGATCGGCGGCACAGGAGGACACTGTGTAAATCAAGCGAGGTCCCGCTCATCACAGCGCGGTGGCATCGCTGGATCCAGGGACAAGGTAAGTAACTTTGTCTGCTGCTGCAGCGAGGCGAGCCCGAGTCTGACTCGGGGTTACCGCTTTTGGAATGAAAATCTCACCCGAGTCAGACTCAGGAATACCGCTAGGAGGGTTAAGCTTAAATTTCCCTTTTTTCCCCCTATGTATTAGACACATGCATACTAAAATATTTATTTTCAGAATTTCGTTCTTGTCCGAAAAAGAAATTTACCGTATTTATCGGCGTATACCGCGCACTTTTTTCCCCATAAAATCAGGGGAAAATCGTAGGTGCGCGATATACGCTGAATAGCATACTTCGGAGGGGAAGGAGGGGGACAGGCACCCGCCGGAAATCACTGAGCCATCATCTCCTCTCGGCTCTCACTCGGCTGCCATGTCACACACGCACAGTCCCGCCTCCGCCACCAGCATTGGACCAGTGTTCTGTCTGTCACAGGAGATGGTCCAATGCCGATGGCGGAGGGGGACTGTGCATGTGTGACGTGACAGCCGAGTGAGAGGAGATGACGGCTCTGTGATTTTTCCGGCGGGCGCTCGTCCCCCTCTGAGCAAAGATGGACTGGCCATTGGGACTACAGGGAGTTTCCCGGTGGGCCGATGGCTCAGTGGGCCGGCTTCAGTGACAGCGGACTGCTGCCCCCCTCTGCTCCTCTGTCTCTCCCTTCCCGCAGAGCTCACCTCCTCTTCCTCCCCACAGCGCTCACCTGGGGGGAACTGAGAAACAGGGGGGGGACCAGAGGAGCAGGGGGGACGACAGAGAAGCATGGGGAAGGGGACAGACAGCTGACTTAACAGCTATGGCCTGGGAGTTTCTCACTTCTGCCTAATCTTGTCCCATAAGGGGGGGGGCACCAAACTGATTGTTTCCCCCGGGTGAAATAATGTCTAGCTTCCCCACTGGTACTGCCTATAAGAGTACCAGTACCAGCCGTTCTACTCTAATAAAGTAGAATGGCTAGTGAAGGGGGAGAGGGGGCTTGGGTGGGCAGGGGGGGGGGGGGGGGGGGGGGTGTCCGGCCACCATGGGAGAGACCTGTCAAAGTGGGCCAGTCTGGATGAAGTCCAGGGCCAAATTTTTGCCCTAGTCCAGCCCTGCCTCTGAGGTATGTGAGGTATGTGTGTGAGAGTCGCTTGTACTCATACCTCTATGCTAATGTACAAAAGTGCCTGATCGGCTTTGGCTTTCATCTGTATTTATAATCAACCCGTGTCTTATTCATGTGGGGCATGTGGGGCAAAGCAACAGGTTCACTTAAATGGCAGACCCACCAGCAACATACAGTATACCCATGAGTACCTAGAGTGTTGTATTATTTTCGCTCATTACCTATCGATTTGAATGGGGCAGACTTATTGAAGCTTGAAGCTACAAGCTAAACTTATTCTTTTTTTCCAGAAAATTCCCTCTTAAAATTGGTGTGCGCGTTATACGCCGGCACGCGTTGTACGCTGATAAATATGGTATTTAGATACTCCCGAAATTCGTTTATATTTATTTTGTTTCGTTAAAAAATGCATTTGTCCGAAAATCCGAATTAATTAAAGGGGTTGTAAAGGTACAATTTTTTTTTCCTAAATAGCTTCCTTTACCTTAGTGCAGTCCTCCTTCACTTACCTCATCCTTCCATTTTGCTTTTAAATGTCCTTATTTCTTCTGAGAAATCCTCACTTCCTGTTCTTCTGTCTGTAACTCCACACAGTAATGCCAGGCTTTCTCCCTGGTGTGGAGTGTCGTGCTCGCCCCCTCCCTTGGACTCCAGGAGAGTCAGGACGCCCAATAACACACAGCTTGTTTCTTTATCTGCAACGTAGAGAGCATCCTGACTCTCCTGTAGTCCAAGGGAGGGGGCGAGCACGACAATCCACACCAGGGAGAAAGCCTTGCGTTACTGTGTGGAGTTACAGACAGAAGAACAGGAAGTGAGGATTTTTCAAAAGAAATAAGGACATTTAAAAGCAAAATAGAAGGATCAGGTAAGTGAAGGAGGACTGCACTAAGGTAAAGGAAGCTATTTAGGAAAAAAAATGGTACCTTTACAACCCCTTTAAAGTCGAATCTGTCATTGAAGGCTTATGGTGTCTGTTGAATGTTCTAAGAAGATTCAACGAAGCAGCTAAACTGTACAATGCAGCAATCGTATATTTCCGGTCAAATGTTCCGCCTACAAGCTATAGAAGAATTCTAATGTTGTATGACTAGTAATAATTCTATTTATAAATTATTATTACTAGTCAACCAACATTGGAATTCTTCTATAGCCTATGGTCCGAGCATTTGACCGGAAATGTACGATTGCGGCGTCGTACAGTTTAGCTGCTTGTTGAATCTTCTTAGAACTTTCGACAGACACCATAAGCCTTCAATGATAGATTCAACATTTGTATGTATTTTGCTGCTTCGTCAAATCTTCGTCATTTATGTGGAATGGTCTACCCCAACACTGTCTCTATAATGTTGAATCTTTTCTCTCTATCTCGAAGCTTTCATCTCTACAGTATGTTGAATAATCTTGGACTAATAAAGTTAAGGTTAGTCACATTCAACCGCAGATTCGATAGACACAGATTGCTATTGTCAGCGTCATGTCGAATCTCCTATTTATATCGAACTGTTGTAGCAACAAAAATGAAAATAAAGCATTTTTTTATGTTGGATCTTTCGGATTTCGGATTCTGCGTGTTCGTTTTCGTTTGTTAAAAAGACAACGAAAATACCCAAAATTCGGACGAAAATGCATTTGGATGAAAACAAATGCACATGTCTACCATGTATGGCAAATCTTTGAGACAATCTATATAGCCCAAAAATATGTACGTATACATAGTGAAAGGGGTAATAAATACTTAGCTATCCTTTAAAGAATGCTGAGCCTGGATCCCACTAGATCAGGTGTGCCCAACCAGTGGCCCGGGGGCCACATGTGGCCCACGGAGCCCTCTGATATGGCCCGCGACCTCCTGCTCTGGGATGGAATAAAATAGAATAGAAGACTGTTATTAAAGGTATGGTTATTACTAAAATCACAGTATGTATGGACATATCTGTTCCGCAGTGGTTACTGGGCTGCTTTCAAACTGATCAGCAGGTACAGAGTAGTGCACCTGTGGGTTACCTGCACTGAGCCATAGACTTCCATTACCTGCGAGTTTAGTGTGCTGAGAGTAAAGTGGGCTCTTTAGAACCGAGTGGACTGCCATCCACCCGCTCCGCTCATTGTGGCCCGCGACCGGTTACCAAGTCGCTTAAGTGGCCCTTGCTCTTCAAAAGGTTGGGCACCCCTGCACTAGATAGTCATGTGACCATAGTGTGACATTATTATTGCAGGATACCAGGAGAAAAGCTTAAAATTTGCCATTCACGCAGTGTTGCCAACCATCAGTATTTTTACTGGCAGCCAGTAAAAAACAGGCAATTTTCTCCTGCCAGTAAATGGCAGTAAAAGTAAAAGGTTTCCAGTAAACAATATGGCTGTGGTGCTCAGCTTGGTCCGGAGCCGGCTGAGACCATCCAAGTGCCTGCTAAAGTGTGATCAGGCAGCTCTGGCGGAGGCAGTACCTGAGCATGTCATGTGATGTCATGGTGCAATGGAGCCAAGCAGAGCGGCCAGGGCCTCATGTGCGGGTCTACGATATATGAGCAAGGCAGGCTGGGACTGGGACGGTCAGTGCTGTTTAGACTGGAGTGGACTGAAGGGACCACTTGGCTTGGAGAGAGACTGTCACTGTGACTCAGGAGGAGACGTGACGTGTCGGTGAGATGTCATCATCATCTGGGCTGCTTCAGACTACTGTCAGTGTCACTGTGAGAGTCAATTTTATGTGTGTGTGCCACCCATTCAAATTGTTTGCCCTCCTGAGAAGTGAGACACTCCAAAATTAAGAATGATGTCTAAAGGAATGCAGACCTTGCCACTTTCCTTATTACAACCCTGCAGGTGCAGCAGCTGATTGAGGATTATAAAATCACTATCATTACATTTACATTCCATATGGACACAGAGAAACAAACAGCTATTCCCTCAGAATAACAAAAGGTAGTTACTCTTTAAGGACCCCTTCAGACTATTGCCAGTTGTTTTTAGTAGGACATTCTACATTTTTGAAACCCCAAAGTGGTGGGGCTTGCAGAAATAGGCATGGCTTTTCTCACAAATCAATGGACTGGGACAACCCTAAATGTCTAGTCTGTTCTCTAGATTTGGGTAATGTGTGTGGATAATAGTTAGAGGCTTTTTTAGGTAATTATTTTCCCTAAATGGTGGTGGAGGGCATCCCTCCTCCTGGACTAAGCGGCACTCATGTACTGTAATGACCTGTGAATAACATTCAGTCCAGGAGCAATATTGTTAACAGGAAGAGAGTTCAACCTATAAGGCAAAAAGGGGTTTAATCTTGGAGCAGTACATCTGTACATCTGTGGGGGGGGGGGGGGGGGGGCAGTAATAATTAGGTGAGTATTGTAGCATTTTCACAGGTGAAATTTGACATAATAAAAAATATACACTATATTTTTAAAAGTATTGGGACACCTGCCTTTACAGGGACATGAACTTTAACGGCATCCCAGTCGTAATCCGTAGGGTTCAATATTGAGTTGAGCTTAAACACTTCTGGGAAGGCTGTCCACAAGGTTTAGGAGTGTGTCTAGGGGAATGTTTTACCATTCTTCCAGAAGCGTATTTGTAAGGTCAGGCACTGATGTTGGATGAGAATTTATTCCAAGGGTGTTCTATCGGGTTGAGGTCAGGACTCCTGTTATAGCTGCAAAGGGTGGATCAACTCAATATTAAACCACACGGACTTAGACTGGATGCCGTTAAAGCTCATGTGTGTGTAAAGGCAAGAGTCCCAATACTTTTGACAATATAGTGTATATATTCCTTTATTTTTTTAACAAAAATATATTTAATGGTATTTAACTAATAAAATATATATTTATTATACTTTAATGTTCAGGTTTGACTAAAGTGTAGCTGTGCAGTTTGTCCTTACATTAGTGATTTCCATGTAACAGCTGAATGCCGTCCTCATGTTTTACAGACAGTTAAACTCAAGTGACTCTGTCTTTTCGTAAGAAGGTATCTTGTAGAAATAGGATAAGTATTGTATAACCAGAGTGGTTAGTAATGAACTTTAATATACACTGTTGTGCAAGTATAAATGAGATTCCCGGCTATTATTTTTGCATTTTCCATAGAAGGATCTCTGCCAGCCTCAACAGGAACACGTACATCATAAATGTAATATCAAGGGTTCTGTGAAAAATAATCTAGGAATGAAAACTTTAACAGTCTTATTTGACTTCGTAAATAATGAAAAGGTTATTTCCGTGATCACTTTAGAACCACGATCTTTGCCAAACAGTGGCAAAGTCTCCTCGCAGACAGTAGAGTTTTTCACCTACGTCCATAATTTTAGTTGTGGTATCACTGGAGGAAAGCCCAAAAAAAATTAAACATGACAAAGTCTGTCATTTTCATGTGTTTGCTAGTGTGACATGATAATTTCCTATCCAGCTCTGCTGAGTTTACATTCCCTAGACCAGGCAGTCAGTAAACTTAATAATTCAGGACACCAAACTTTCTATGTTACATCAGAAAAATGCATATATTTGCACTGGGTGACTGAAGCCATGAAGCTAAAATAGTCTCTTACTGGAAAAAGTGTTATTCCGATACTTTATTTCAGAAGACCAACACACTTAAAGCTGAACTCAAGGCAGTTATAAAAAGACACAAAATAACACAGATCTACAGTATATTATTACATCAATACATATTTTTTTGTAAATGCAAGCAGTATAGGCACCTGGATCTGACCTGGTTTCAGGGTTCTTGCAGTCTGCTGCATGGCAGAGCTCAGAGATGGAGAGAAAAAGAAGCAGCAAAAATAGCCAGTTGGGTGGGTTGCTGCAGGGCTGTCTCAATACATGATCGCCCAGGGGCCCCAGGTGCATGGGGGGCCCCATGACAGTCCTGCATTACATCATACTTGCCAACTGTCCTGGATATGCCAGGACAGTCACGCTTTTTACTAAGCTGTCCCGGGATGGCCCAGACAGCGTCCCAGAACCTGTATTGTGCCCTACTGACTACCCTTGTGCTCTGCCATTGTGCACCCTCCTTTTTGTGCCCCTTTTGTTGATTAGTCTTTAATTTATGCCATGTGTTCTTACTGTTTAAATCAATTTTAAAGCACTAATAAGTAAATGTTTAATTCCATCAACTATTTATACTTTAATTCTTGGGAGTAGGTGCGAAAAATTGGGGCAGACTGGTAGGGGCCCTGTGTATTACTATGCTATTAAGACTGCCCTGGGTTGCTGTGTAATGTGCATGCTGATAGGAGGAGAGAGCGACAGTGAGATGAGTTAACCAGTGTGCTGCTCTTCCTTTCACTGTCCAGTCACAGAGCAGGGGGTTTACACACAAGTGACTAGGGGGGGCTAAACACTACCTCTGGATGCAGCTACACTCTGTGCTATGGTGGCATACAGTACCTGCCACGATATTGTACTTCCAGCGTGATCCCATTGGCGATGCAGGCTGCGCTTTTCGCGCTCGCCGCCCCCACGAGATGCCGCGCATCCATAGGAGTCTACTGGGGGTGGCGAGCGGGAGGCGTGAAATAGCTTGGCGCTGGCTTGCCGCTGCCGAGCCCCGTTTAGGGACAGTGTCGTGGTCACCAGCTGTACAAACTGGCCAATTAGCTGCAGCCAGTTTGTGTGTAGCCAAAACTCTGTGAAAACATCGATGTCTTTCTGCAACCCCCCCTCCCTCCCTTTATCAAGCTATGACTGTAATCCAATTTATCTTTGGTCGTGGCAGGGAAATCAAGAAATAATTGTAGCGGCTGACACTTGTCAAAAGTTTAATAAAAATGAAGGCCATTATATCTGGTTTCTATTGCTGGTGTTACCCTTGGCAATGCCCTTATAATGTTTTTGCATTGCCTTGCCATTTACAGGGTAAACCCCCCCGTTAAATTATATTTTAGTTAATTGTGAAAGTTTTAGAACTGATATATCTGCCAGCTTTATGTCATTTTTGGAGATTCCAATGTGGAATATCCCAGGGATTTTCAAGATGTGCTTTCAGGTTTATAAAGGAGAAAAAGTCCCTCCAACCAAGGTATTCTTCACACTCACACTCGAAAGGTTGGGTCTACCACCTCACTTGGTCTTTTGCAACCTTGCCAAATGTAGGTTGTTTCCTATTTTGCCTAATTTTACCTATATACATTGCCTACTAATACCGTCCACATGCTACACTACACAGGGCACTCCTGAATCTCCTTTTATTTTTCCAATGGACCCTCTGGAGCTTGGCTTCCTCCTTTCATTGTACAACTTATGCCGCCTACACACAACCATTTTTCATGACGAGAAACATTTTTTTTTAAATTGGTCATTAAAAACGATTGTGTGTAGGCTCCAGAGCATTTTACTCTATGTGAAAAATGGACATTAAAAATTTAGAACAATATTTTTTCTCGTCGTTTTTCATGTTGTGAAAAACGGTCGTGTGTAGGCTTTAACGATGGGAAAAAAACGTGCATGTTTAGAAGCAAGTTATGAAACGGGAGCACTCGTTATGGTGAAACTAACGTTTGCAATGGAGATAGCACATTTGTCACGCTGTAACAGACTGAAAAGCGCAAATCGTCTCTCACCAAACTTTTACTAACACGAAAACAGAAAAAGCAGCCCAAAGGATGGCGCCATCTGAATGGAACTTCCCCTTTATAGTGCCTTTGTACGTTTTGTACGTCACCGCGCTTTGCTTAATAATTTTTTTTTCACGATCGTGTGTATGCAAGACAGGCTTGACAAGAATCACGTCGACATTAAAAACGGTTGTGTGTACGCGGCATTAGGGATCCACCACCCCACGAGTACTAGTTGTCCTCCCACCCATCTCTGAATCATACTTAACCTGTTACAACAGAAGAATGCTTTGGTTTCCAACCTTTAATTTGCATTTTTCAGAATATAAAATAAAACAGTTAAAGATTTACCACTGCTTTTGGAATACATTATGGCATTGAAGCAGATTAAAGAAAACATATTTACAATGCTCTTTTTTTTTTTTTTTTAATTATGTGCATTACAGGTAGGGAGAAGGGGGGAGGCAACATTTTTAAAAATACATATTTAGCCTATACTTCCACTTTAAGTAAACGGAAAACAAAATATGTAATAATGGCACATAGATCAGGAAAGCAAGCACTTCAGATGATAGTTGCGTGTATAGTAACATGAAGTGGAGATCCACATAAGGACCAAAAATTTATAAAGATGAAAAACCACTGTTCCACATTAGGACCGCTGTTTATCAAGAAACAGAAGGTGCCGCTCTTAGTTTTACAAAGGAAGTTGTTTCTGATTTCTAAAGTAAATCAGCTACATATGTAAAACTGGGATATTTCATGCTGTAGTGAGCTGCCTGTTTATTTACACATTTTAAATAAGCTGACACACTTTGCCAAGACGTCTGAATGAAATAAATGCAATGGCTTACAGAAAGGCTTAGCAAATCGCTGCCCGAAAAATTCTCTAAATAAGCATACAATTATACATTGCTTAATTTAAAGAGGCTTTTCGTTTGATATAACATGCTAGTGTTGGCAGAATGTATCTTAGTAATTGCTACCAGTCATTGTTCATATATAATATAACCAAAAAATTTCAAATATTCCAGCAGCAAGGCTTTTTGGCTGCCGGGGAAAGAAAGAGGGGGAAAATTAAAACAAGTCTCTTAAATCTCAAATACGGGTTATGTAGCCATGCTTTTGAAAGGCATATTTGGGTGGAATATGGAGAGTGACATCAGTTGTTCGGTTCGCCAAGGTGAGGGGGGGAGATAATATGGCAATTGTTACTTAAGGTCCAGAAACTACTGACATATGTGATATTGTAAGTCCTGGACAGTGATATAATCAACACATTTAATTAAATATTATGTTTCCTTTTGCTATAGGATTTTGAGACATTCTATGGCCTACCAATGCTTGGTGGATGCATCTGTGAGGAGATAATAGTCTTCACAAGACTGAATTACAGATATCTTTTCTTGTGGTTAGGCCAATCCTCAGCTGCATGTTGGCCATTTCCGTAGCTGGAGACCCTCTTGGGTGGAACCTATGAGTACACCGTGTGATTGACAAATACTCTCGGGGGTGAATGAATACTAACACTTCAGACTGCTCTGGACATCTGCTAAACAAATGAAGATGCTAAGTAATTTTGTTCGATGGTCAGTCCCAGTGGCAAATAAGGATGTAAATGGGATGAGAGGGTTGGGCCAAAACACTATTATGTAAGCTTCCTGGCTGTATTTGGCTTCAATACCATTAGAGCCAAGGACTTGAAACAGACATAATAAACATAAGAGGGAAGGCAGAATTCCTAATCTGCCTGCTTGTTTAAGGGCTGTGATTCAAAAAGTATCTAAATTGTATCTGCATGGCCATCAAGGAACTAGCATTTGCAACAGGAAAGGTCAGAAATTACATTTCCAGACAACAAGGTACATTGATCAATGAGCTACTAATACTAACCAGTCAAAAGACTTTGATCTGAGCTCAGTTTTATACACTGCAGTCAGATTGCAAAAGGTTACGCAACTGTGTGATATGCGGGTCTGTTTACTAAAAACCTACAACCTCCTAAATAACTGCTCCTCTTAAAAACCATTTAAATCTCAACTTTCCAAGTAGATTTGAATCTGGTTGGTAGATGTGAAAAATGTCTTAGTACTGACACTTTGAAACACAAGGCTTTCTGTATGAGAGACAGAAAGGAACCTACAGCAGTTGTGTTTGGAAATACTTCTGTAGTGCAGACTAGGGATGAGCTTTATGTTCGGGTCGAACATGAGTTTGACTCGAACATTGTCTGTTCACTCGTTCGCCGAATAGCAAACAATTTGGGGTGTTTGTGGCGAATTCGAAAGCCACGGAACACCCTTTAAAAGTCTATGGGAGAAATCAAAAGTGCTAATTTTAAAGGTTAATATGCAAGTTATTGTCATAAAAAGAGTTTGGGGACCTGGGCCCTGCCCCAGGGGACATGTATCAATTTCAGGACCAGTGATTTTAATAATGCTTAAAGTGAAACAATAAATGTGAAATATTCCTTTAAATTTCGTACATGGGGGTGTCTATAGTATGCCTGTAAAGTAGCGCATGTTTCCCGTGTTTATAAAATGACATTTCTAAAGGAAAAAAAGTAATTTAAAACTACTCGTGGCTATAATGAGTTGTCTGGTCCCAGGAATACAGAAAAAAGTAATTGAAAAAAAAAATACGGCATGGGTTTCCCCTTAGTCCATTACCAGGTCCTTTGGGTCTGGTATGAATATTAAGGGAAACTCCGAACCAAAATAAAAAAAATGCATGGGGCCCCCCCAAATTCCATATCAGGCCCTTCAGCCTTTTAAAAAAAATGGCCATATAAAAAACAAACACAATGACGGCGCAAAAGAGGGAGATTTGAACCACAATACCACAAAAAGTTGATAAATAAATTGTTATAAAAAGGGAAACAAAAAGACCAGTAACTGGATAATAATAAAAAGGATGGTAATGAAAGTCCCAATATTTAAAGTTTGTATATAAACAGTTCAAAATTACATATACACTGTGGCAGCACTTTGGAGAGTGAAGCAAGACTCTGTAATAGCAAAAATAAAAATAAAAAATGCGCCTACTATGTTCAGTATGTCTGATAATATGGAATTTATTAATTCATTAAAACAGCCAAATGGCTACTCACTAAAAAGTAGTACAAAATGCGTTCATAAAAAGGGGAAGTGTAGTCACTGTAGATCAGGGATCCTCAAACTATGGCCCTCCAGTTGTTCAGGAACTACAATTCCCATCATGCCCAGTCATGTCTGTGAATGTCAGAGTTTTACAATGCCTCATGGGATGTGTAGTTCCGCAACAGCTGGAGGGCCGTAGTTTGAGGATCCCTGCTGTAGATTGTGAGCCGATGATGGTGGCTTCTATGGTGAAGATATTGTTGGTTGCTGTCCAGGAAAGAAGCGAGGCAGAGCACTGCGGGAACAGCGAATCCTGAAAGTACCTGTTCGACGGCGTGCTTTCAGCCTGGAGCGCACACGACTCTCGGCGACAGGAATCGACATCAGACAGGGGCTCGTAGTGATAACGGGTTTCAATGCTTCCGCATTTTCATCAGATCTATTGGGAGGAGGAGACTGGCATACTTATATATGCTCTGTAGAACTAGATGGGGTACACATTGGTTCCCTGGTTACCAGCTAGATGCAGCCTGTTGCTGTTCCCAGCATCTATCTCCTTGTTAAACAGGCTTGCCACACAGGCATAGTCTCACCACACAGACAGGTATCATGCTCCCCAGTCTAATCGGGCACAAAACTAGTTCCAGGATCGAGCCTTCTCATTCTACAGAGCATATATAAGTATACCAGTCTCCTCCTCCCATTAGATCTGATGAAAATGCGGAAGCATTGAAACCCGTCATCACTACGTAAAACTATTTGTTTCTTTTCTTACATTTTAGAAAGTGGTGCCTTGAGATTGTACATCATTTTAAAGGGTGCCTTGACTGACAAAAGGTTGAGAAACACTATACTAGAGCATTGCTGGACAAAAAGCTCAAGTACTGAGCTTGTCACTCACATCAAGTTTTCCTTTTCAATTTTGACTGGAGTATACCTTTAGGTATTTGAAGTAATGTGAAGTGAACCAGGCATCTATTACAACCAAGAAGAGGCACCAATCCATTACACCTCTATGAATGGAATGAAATCGTTGGTAAGCAGTGCAATGTTACCACACCTTATATAACCCACACAAGAAAAATTACAGCTGGAATCTGATTGGTTGACCAATACCACATTTCTTGATTCTATAAATATTATTCAGCATTCAGTTTGCCCAGACGGAGTGCACCTAAAACGAATTCAAGTTGATAACTAGACAGATGGACATGGGCAGACTGGAATTTACTGACTACATAAATGAACGTTGGCATTCTAAATAAGAGCTCACATGAAAGTGCGCAGGATAAAGGCTAAGTATTCACTGACCAGCTCTTTGTGGAAACTATATAATACAGCTGACATACTATATAAATACACTGGATCATGTAATAGTCATTTGCGCTTGATGTTTATAAACTTAACATGGATCTGTCATGAAAAACTAATTAGAGCGGAGTGGGTTCTTGCCTAAGTGCTGACATTTATGCTGAAAGCAATCTAAAAGAATCAACCTGCAACCCACATTTAATACTGTTTAGTCTGTCTTCTACCTGCAAGTCGTTTCAAGTCTCAGTTTCTAACACGTGAGAGATAAGCAGGTCAACCTGGCGTATAATAGAATAAAGAACAATATCGTCACAGTTGTATATATGTCAGATAGTGTGTAATGTAGCATAGGTGTTTGCCTTGGAGAGCTGTCCATTATTTATTAGGTGCATAAAAGTGATTAAAGTGAGCTTTGAAAATGACTGCCCATTAAATCTGTCTAAACAGATAACCAACATAACTGCCTCAACAGCTACTTAATTTTGTCCTTAAAGTGAAACTCCAGGCACAGAGGTTTTTGTAACTTCTGATGTATGAAGGAATGTTATGTTTGCTCTGCTTTAAAAAATGTTTGGATTGCTTCACAGTACTAAAATTAATACTTTTCTTTTTACTAGATAGTACAGCTCAAGTGGGAGTTTAGGCCCACTCTGGCTATTAGAGTTGCAGGTCGCATAAACTGCAGTGGGTAGGCAGATTCTAATATATATATATATATAATGTTGCTGGTATCATTGAGGTTAACTCGATGTGCTGTTTCTGCTGTTTGGCCTGCTCAGGTTCCCATAGTTGGAATATTGGTCATGGGAGTTGGTCATGGGATGGTGAGGGACCATACACGGAATGATGTAGTCACCCCCTGGGACCTTGAATGGGACGGGAGTGAGCAAACTACCATTACATGGGAAATGTTGTAAGTCAGACTCTACCATATGTTAAAGAGGAATACCATGTACCTAATGCCTGTTCCACTGCCTTGTGATTATCATATGGAAATGTATGGAAGAAGTTGTATTATCACATCTTTACTCAGTAAACAGGGTTGCTGGTTAGATAAATCATCTGGTCTGTTTTTTGGGAATAACTAATGATTGAAATCCTAGTAAAAGTCTTGTGTTAACCTTCTGGGTAATTGAGCATGACAAGTGCTAAGGAAGGAGGAGTAGCCATTTCAGGAAAGGAGCCTGTGGTTGGCCAGTGCTGTTTTTTCTGTCAGAAGGATGGATTGATGACTGTGTGGTCTTCCTGTCTAGTGGCAGGGACTCCAAGTCTAGGGCCTGTCAGGTAGCAGAACTCTCTTATAGATGTTAGCCTTCCGGTGTGGGGCCTGCTGTAGTGATTTGGCATTAGCCAACTTGAGGTGCTAGCCCACACATGAAGAGGACCTACTTACAAACACATATCTTTAATACGTTAAATTAAGTTGATCGTACGCTATTTCCCACCATGACCAACAAATGGTTGTGTAATTTTTCACTTTTTCACCCACTTGTTTTACAATAGCAAATGAATATATTTTTTGTAACACTGAATCTCCTACTGGCCAATCGGATCGGCTGGCAGGAGATGCACGGCGTACGGAGGAGAGAGAAGACGCACACAGGGGGAACCGAGCAGCAAACAAGCAGCCTGCAGCCCAGCGAGAAGCTGCCTGCTGCACTGCCCATAAAGTATGGGGCACAAACTGACTCGCCGACCGGGAGGTTGCCACCCGTGACTCACCGGGTGGTGACGGCGGGTGGATTGTTTGCTGTCTCCCCCCCCCCCCCCACAAAAACACCCGCCACCACTGTTCTAAAGTGAGAGAAGAAAAGAGGCTGTCTGTTATTTCTGTTCTTCTCTGACCTTACAATTCATATTTACTGGAATAGTTCAGACCCATGGAAACCTTGATTGTACAGAGAACTATCAGCCATTAGCTCCTGAGTAGAACTGAAAGACCATATATAGTCTAATGTAAACGCTTTTACACAGATGTCTGAAGCCAGTACCCATTGGCTGGTGGAGTGGGGATGGTAAGCCTTGGAGCCGAGTGACTGGGACTGCCTACAATATATAGTCTTTGTGATTCAGTTTTTAAGGTAGCTACACACTGCTCCATTTTCTCTTGTTGAGTTTGAAAAATCAATTGATTCACCCACCCACAATAACAGCGTGGATGGAGGGACCCCCCATTGCTGGCTGTCGTATTCAGGCAGCCACAACACCCACGAATGCCTGAATACAATGGCACTGTTGAAAAGTGACTGCATCTGACAGGTTACAGTCAATGTTTGACCAATAATTTTCCACTTAGCCCATTCAATTTTTAAATTTACTTTTGTTTATAGAGTGATGTTTGCAGGGCAGGAATAATCCTAAATTTGAGCCGTCTATGGCCGGCTTTACTTAGTGTTACTGGTAGATTTTTGTTTTACATGGTAGTTACTCTTCAAGATTTGCCTACACTCGTTGCCAATTTTACATCATTTGATGTTAAGCAGCTGCCCCAAATTGTACACCATCAGTTTCCCATCAGCAGACCCAGACAACCTAACGGGGCTCGACTAGCTGTACAAGATATGATATAGCAGTTCTGCACTTCCTGAGGAATGTGGGGTTGATGAACTATGTACAGAGTCGAAATTCCAGGACCGCAGTCAAACATATAGATCCTTCTTCCTCTGCCCTCCGCACTCCAACCAGCATATTTACAGCACCAGTGTGAATACAAATTAGCAAGCTTTTTTCCGCTTCTACAATAGCAGGTTACACGTTGTACCTCTATATTTAACATGAAATACTTCAGGACAGTGCAAAGGCAATTTTTTTTTTTAAACAAAGTATTTGTAGGCTAGCCAGACCCAATATTTTTTATTCCACCAGTTTTCTAAAGATTAATGGAATCACAGACTAATTTAATAAAGAATAGTATATAACCTGTCAAATATATATACGAAAGCAGCCAAGCCTTTAAACACAGTGACATATTTATGTTAATTGTGCTCATTTTGGATTCAGTCAGCTTAATAAGACCAGTGCTGTATTTCTGATTATACCGAACCTGTTGCCCAAAAAGCCTGCTGGATTTCTGGACTATAGTCAAGAGTGAATATAAAAGATTCCGAATGTTGAGCTTTTGCATTCTGTATAACGAAGGTTTTATTTCAGCCAATTAGAAGCCAGTCGGCTCATGAAAACATTGTGAAAACTGCAAAAAAATAAAGCTCTGGCCAAATACATCACATAAAGCCAAATAAAAGTACAGAAAGTGTACTATTATGTCAAGCCCAAGTCCTAGCAACATTAAAGCAATTACTGTTGAATAAATTCTGCTTTTCTCGTGCTGTTCTTTTTAAAAAATATATTTTGCCCTCCAACACCTCTGATTTCAACAAGGCACACCCTACCTCTAAGAAGAATCAGACTAAGAATGTAGCTCCACAAAGGCATATTAGATAAACAGGTCAATGTGACCTGATTCTAAACTCTTTCAAACTGTCTACATAACCCTCCCCACATAAAAATCCAATCTACTCCACAGTCTACATCAGTGGTCTCCAAACTGTGGCCTGGGGGCCATATGCAGGCCTTTGCTTGCTTTTATTCAGCCCTTGGGACATTATTTCAGCTACTGATACCAACAATGGAACATAATTCCCCCCACTGACACCAAAAAAGGGGCACAATTCTTCTTAGTGACACCTACAATAATGCACAATTCCTCCCAATGACATCAACAATCGGTCCCAATGACATCAACAATCGGCCCCAATGACACCAACGATGAGGCACAATTCTTTCTATTGACACCAAAGATGGGTTTTCTAACCATTGACATCGGGACCTTTCCTACTCTCAATGCCTGAAGGACAGTAAACGGTCCCTTTGTTTAGAAAGTTTGGAAACCACTGGGCTACATCGATTTAAAGTTTATAAAAAAGGCATTTATTCTTTTTTGATAGGGAACGGTAAGGCCCCATACACACGACCGAGTTTCTCGGCAGAATTCAGCCAGAAACTCGGTCGGAGCTGGATTCTGCCGAGAAACTCGATCGTGTGTACACTTTTCAGCGAGACCGAAAAGAGAACATGTTCTCTATTTCCTCGTTGTTCAATGAGGAAAGTCGGCCCGCCGAGATCTCGGCGGCTTCCACACTGAACTCGACGAGGAACTCGATGTGTTTGGCACGTCGAGTTCCTCGGACGTGTGTACGGGGCCTTAGATCTTTTGTCCGATTTTTATCTCTGTTTTTGTTTCCAAGAGGAGATAAACACCTATATTTTTCTGGTGGCCATTGCCACAGAGATTGATGGTAAACCCAACAATTTTGAGTTTGCATCAAAGCAAGAGGTGAAAAAAGATCTTCCAAGTGGGACCCTTGTTGCAGTAAATTCTGTTCAGTTTAGGAGATTTCCTGTTGGGTCTCCAGGACAGGAAGTAGTAGAAAATCTCCCAAGCAGGACACAGACAGTAAATAATAAGCAGATTGTAACCTCTCGGTATGCTATTAAAAACTAAAAAAAAAAAAAAAAAAAAGGTTTTGCGTTTACATACACTTTAATACACAAAGCATCCAAAATGCTGCTTTATTATGTTACACACACTGGAATGAATATACAGACTTGGTGACCAAGTAAACCAAACTGGTTCACTATGAGTGGCATTTGTACCCCAGAGAGCAAATACTAAATACTATCAAAATGCATAGGAGTAAGTATCCTTAGTTATTAAGTGTGGAAGTAAAGGCAAAAAGTTCACAGTTGAAATACATACAGTAACTGTTCAATATCTTACTAGCCACAAAGTTTTCAGACAGTTTTTCTTTTTTTAATTCAGACATCCTTGTCCAAAAAAAACTTCTGTTCTATTGCATTTAAAGCAATACAAGAAACATAGGTCAAGGAGCACCCTATACCGGTGATTTTATAGTGATGAAGCAGCAACAGGCTCATGAGGTCAACCTTGTACTCACCCCAACTATCAGCCAGTTCCAAGCACGGCAGTAAAACCTGATAAGCTTACAGTGCTCTAACTTCCTCACTCAGCCTGACTCCTGCTGTACAGAGAATTGAGGGACGCTAATATAAAGACAAACTGAGGTTTTAAAAATATACCGTATTTAAAGGGTTTGTGGGAAAAAAATAGCAAATAAAATAATTAAATAATATAGCATATACAATTGCGAAAGTCATTGCGAAAGTCATCTTGTGAATGAATGTTTATAAAAATGACCTTTCCTTTTCAATCTGCAGCTGTGTAATTTTCTGTAAAATGCAATGCAATATGGCTACCTGGAGGTGTTCTGTGCACAGATGGAGTACAGAATGCCCACCAAAAACATAATTTCATGCTTGTGCGATTGGCTCACTGATTTTCCAATAAGTCCGCACTAAGATACAAGTCAGATTTCAGGCATCCCTTGCAGCTGAAATGTACACAGATCACCCAGAGGGGAATGTTTTTTTTCTGAGCAAAAGTGAAGTTACTCTTTAAAATATATGTACAGTATAGCCAAAAAATAGTTTTGAGTGGTTAGAACTTCTTTCAGATTTTTATTGCAGTCTGAGATTCACTCTCTCTATTTGTCCCTGTGACTATTGTCACTTAGACAGAAAGTGACTTTAGAGTGGTCACCAGAAGAGATGATGTAAATAAGGACACTTTAGTGCAGGGGTGCGCAACCAGTGGCCCGGGGGCCACATGTGGCCCGCGGAGCCCTCTGACGTGGCCCACGACCTCCTGCTCTGGAATAGCGGGTTGACATAAGCCGATGCCTCATGTATAGCGCCAACTCCTGTCAAAGGTGGCGTGATACTAAATGCACTCTGCCAGGGACAGCAACAGCTGGTGATACTTGAATGGAAGATTTTTATTAAAGGTACGTTTAATACTAAAAATCACAGTGTATATTTGGGCATATCTGTTTTGCAGTGGTTAGTAGGCTGCTTGCAAACTGATTTTCAGGTGCAGCGCAGAACACCTGCGGGTTACCTGCACTGAGCCACAGAATTCTGTTATTACCTGTGGATTGGTGCACTTCAGAACATGCACCACACCTGCAGGATATAATAGAAGTCTATGGCAAAGTGCAGCTAACCCGCAGGAAAGCCACAGCTGTGCCCCTGTCTGCTCTGCATATGCTGAGTGGACATGGGCCTGTCATCTGCCCGCTCCGCTCATTGTGGCCCGCGACCTGTTACCAAGTCGCTTAAGTGGCCCTCGCTCTTCAAAAGGTTGGGCACCCCTGCTTTAGTGGAATGAAAGTTAAAAAATAAAAAGGGCCTTTATTTCAGAAGAGACATGCAACGTCTTTTCTTCAATAAAATACATTTATCTGCCTGTTCACAATCCAAATATACAAAAGGCCTGGGGTGGAACCCTTAAGAAAGAAAGGTCACCCCCAGGAAAGAGGCTACTTATGGTAAATTAAGGTCTATACTCAGAGGAAACAATTAATCTCATTAATTTATTGATATGAAAGTACTACAAAACACAGTGGAAAATATAAATATTGTACTAAAACATGGAAAACATGGCTGAGTTGGTGGGTAAAAAGGTATGCTACCGCTGAGGCAGTATAGCTGATGTCAGACTTACAAACAAATAAACATATAACAAACATATAACACATAAAACTCAGACAGTCCGGACACATAAATGTCACTACTGTGAGGGTTCACCAGGGCAATCCCTATCTCAAATTCCACATGTGGCTATATATGTCGGCCTGGTAAATGGGTGAACAAATCACAGAAGTGACACTGCGGGGAGGGGGAACAGGCTGGGTAGAAGGCGCCCTGTAGAGGTCTGAAAAATAAGGGTGCTGTGTGAACAGCTAGTGGTAGGGACAAAAGGACGTGGATATGAGGCCCACCATGTGGTGAATTATGCCTGCATGCACATTTGACCAAACCAGACAAAAATAGACCTGCAGGGTTGGGGTTGGACTCGGGGGACTGCTATTACATATATTGAATTGATGGCTAAACCAATTGGTTATGTGTGTGCAGCGTCCCACTCCTATGTTGTAGTCTCTAAAGAGTCGAGTTAGTTTCTGGTGTGAGTCAACATTCCTATGTAAAGGGTCCAATGATGGGCGATCCTCACTTATCAGGCTTAACGCTGTAGAGATAATACTTAGATGGATCTTACCAGCTGAGTCTGCTGCAAGGTAGATTATGACAGCGGCTCTTCAGATTGAACGTGGGAGTTGTGCTCTGCTGTGTGATGCTCCCGGTAGATGAGGGGACACACCATACGGAAACGGAATCTCTCGAGAGTATGGCCTGCACCACGGATTAAAAAGGCAGATAGCCAGCAACACTTTAACCTGAGTGGTTGTCTGTGTAGGTGCGCATAGAGCCGACAAACAGTAGGGGAGAGTCCATTCAAAGTCCTTCGGCCGATAGTCTTCCCTCCGTCACCCGCCCCCAGCTGGAAGGGGGAGTGTATGGATGTGTCTGGTGTCTGAGCGTGATGACGTCAACGCGTTTCGCAAGTGACTTGCGTAGCTTCGTCTGGACGCTTGGAGATGGGCAGTGCATCACTCCTTATTAAACAACTTATTGTGCACGCCCAATCTCCAGGACTTAAAGTCCTAAGGTTATTCTCGGAGTGTTTGTTTGACAACAGTGTATATTGTCCGTAAAGGCTGACAGGTACTGACCTGAGATGCAGGTACAGGGACAAGGCGGTAAAGTTCTTCTTTAAATTATCATGCGTTCAAAGAATGCAGTCGTGATATGTACTCTACCATGTAATATGTGCCAGGAAGAAAACAGGGGAAAGAAAAATTCTTTTTATTAAAAAATTATTTCAATTTGTTTCTCCTAGGAAAAGGGAGGGGGGGGCGCCCCTTTCCCCTGATGCCTGGCTATACAGATCGTTATAGATATACTTAACTAGCGGGGAGACATTAAAACGAAACAAAGAAACGCACAATAGACATTAGACGGACAAACGGGTGAATCTGGCCATAGATGATGGCCATAAATACCTAATCATATCAGGAATGCGCTGGGATTGTAAGTGAATCTCCATGGGAGATAGAATGATGGCATGGCTTATCTTCCATTTAGCAAATTATCATGTGAGTATGTGTATGTACACAAAATGCAGTAACTATTGGAGAAATCTAAGTGTCCCATATTTGCAGGGCCGTGTATCTAGTACCGAGCCATTCTAAAAAGGCTGTTCCTATAGTGATATGAATACTGAGAACAGGAAAACAGGTAAGTGGCTATAATACACGGTAATTTGTTGAAATGAATTAAAGGAAAGGTTGCATACTGAAATCGGTGTTAATTCCCAAAGGTGCCAAAGATTTCAAAGTGTATATCCACCACTTTTCTTTCTGGTTTAATATTTTGTCGAAGTCACCTCTTCTCGCAGATAACCTCAGGGCGTATATACCTTTAACCCTGAGGCCGTCAGGTTTGCCGCCATGGCATTGTAGGAAATGTCTGGCTATTGGACTATCATGGAATTTTTCCATGTGTCCAGTTTTTCTGCGTTTCTCCTCCTCTCTTTCTTCATTCCTGATGTCCCTAATATGTTCACCGATCCTCACCTTAAGTTGTCTTTTAGTCTTGCCCACATATATTTTGGGGCATGGGCAGGTGAGCATGTATATGACCCTCTCTGTGGTGCAGTTGATGAGCCCCTTAATTTTGTATGTGATCTCACCCTATTTTTGTCTGGTTTGGTCAAATGTGCATGCAGGCATAATTCACCACATGGTGGGCCTCATATCCACGTCCTTTTGTCCCTACCACTAGCTGTTCACACAGCACCCTTATTTTTCAGACCTCTACAGGGCGCCTTCTACCCAGCCTGTTCCCCCTCCCCGCAGTGTCACTTCTGTGATTTGTTCACCCATTTACCAGGCCGACATATATAGCCACATGTGGAATTTGAGATAGGGATTGCCCTGGTGAACCCTCACAGTAGTGACATTTATGTGTCCGGACTGTCTGAGTTTTATGTGTTATATGTTTGTTATATGTTTATTTGTTTGTAAGTCTGACATCAGCTATACTGCCTCAGCGGTAGCATACCTTTTTACCCACCAACTCAGCCATGTTTTCCATGTTTTAGTACAATATTTATATTTTCCACTGTGTTTTGTAGTACTTTCATATCAATAAATTAATGAGATTAATTGTTTCCTCTGAGTATAGACCTTAATTTACCATAAGTAGCCTCTTTACTGGGGGTGACCTTTCTTTCTTAAGGGTTCCACCCCAGGCCTTTTGTATATTTGGTCAGTTTTTTGGCTACGGTAAGCATCCCCAGTGGTGGGGGAGTGTCTCCTCAGTGTTACTACTACATCACTTTATTTATTGCATGGGACACACCTTGTTTTTTCTTTCTGTTCACAATCCCCTTTTAAAATGTGCACACAGATTTATATTCTTACAGACTGCCTTTGTGTTGGGATGACTGCACTTCGGTGTATGCAAGGAGGTGACATCATCCTACACCAGCCAAACAGCTAAAGACAGACACTTGCAAGAAGCTGGAGAGAAGATGCCGGTGCTGTCAAGAGACTTTTCAGACATCGGACCATTGGAACTAAGGCATTTTTTTACCTTTAGTTCTGCTTTAAGGCAACAGTTGTCTAAGAGAGGAATTCCCCTCACTTTGTAGAGATTTTCTCTCACTTCCTGTTGCATCTCCATAAGAGGCAGTGAAGGGAACTTTCCCACCAGGACACTGGACAATTTAAAAATGACATAGGTTTAACCACTTCCATACCGGGCCTATTCTGGCATTCCTCTCCTACATGTAAATATCATAATTTTTTGCTAGAAAATGACTCAGAACCCCCAAACATTATATATGTTTTTTTAGAAGACACCCTAGGGATTAAAATGGCCATAATCGCAATTTTTTAACTCACACGGTATTTGCGCAATAATTTTTCAAACACTTTTTTTGGGTTTCATGAACTAAAAAAAACAAAACAGTAAAGTTAGCCCAATTTTTTCGTACAATGTGAAAGATGATGTTATGCTGAGTAAATAGATACCTAACATGTCACGCTTTAAAATTGCGCACACTCATTGAATGGCGAAAGGTAACATTTTTTTTTACAGGATAGTAGTTTAGAGTTACAGAGGATAGCTAGTGCTAGAATTGTTGCTCGCACTCTAACGCACGGGGCGATACCTCACATGTGTGTTTTAAATGGCGTTTACATATGTGGGGGGGGGGGACTTATGAGTGTGTTCGCTTCTGAGCGCAAGCTACTAGGGGCGGGGGCATTTAAAATATATATACATTTTTTTATTTTACTTTATTTTTACACTTTTTTTATAATTTTTTTTTTGATCACTTTTATTCCTATTACAAGGATTGTAAACATCCCTTGTAATAGGAATCTATCGTGACAGGTCCTCTTAATGCAGAGACGCGGGGTCAATAAGACCCCACATCTCTTCTCCAGGCTGGAAAGCATGAGATTGAGAAAAATAATTCACGATCTCATGCTGACAGCCGCGATCGTGGCTTTTTTTACTTCCGGGGCCCGTGCGTGATGTCACGCCCGGGCCTTCCGACGGTCATAGAGGTAACTGGTCACCGAAAATCTCTATGGTCGTCATCTGGCGCCAGCCGATTCTTTCTCCGGGTCCCTGATGGCTTGGGAGAGCCCGGAGAAGCCTTGGATGCTGGCAGGAGGGGTAGACATCCCCTCATGTCACCTGTAAGAACGATCAAGTGGTGGAACTGCCACTATGATTGTTCTTGCTGTACACAAAATTGCAGGCAGAAAATAATGATATTTGAATGATGGCTGTAGCTGCAGGCATCATTCAGATTTCCCCGCTGAAAGTCCAGGGCGTCATATGACATCCTTGGGCTGGAAGTGTTAAACCTTCTGGCTAACCTTTAAGAATTTTTGCATATCTAGGTTAATTAGTTAAATAGAGAAATTTAATATATATCTGCCTATAATTTGTCTATGAAAAACATAATGGGCCGGATTCAGATACGAGATACGACGGCGTATCTCCAGATACGCTATCGTATCTCTGAGTGCGGGCCGTCGTATCTATGCGCCTGATTCAGAGAATCAGTTACGCATAGATTTCCCTAAGATCCGACCGGCGTAAGTGTCTTACACCGTCGTATCTTAGGCTGCATATTTACGTTAGCCGCTAGGTAGCGCTTCCATATAGTTACGCAAGGAATATGCTAATTAGGTATTTTACGCCGATTCAGAAACGTACGTCCGGCCAGCGCATTTTTTTACGTCGTTTACGTTAGGCTTTTTCCGGCGTAAAGTTACCCATGCTATATGAGGCATAGCTAATGTTAAGTATGGACGTCGTTCCCGCGCCGAGTTTTGAAAATGTTATGTCGTTTGCGTAAGTCGTTCGCGAATAGGGCTTTGCATAAGTTACGTTCACGTCGAAACCAATGAGGCTTTGCGGCGTAATTTCGAGCATGCGCACTGGGATTCTTTCACGAACGGCGCATGCACCGTTCACAAAAAACGTAAAATACACGGGGTCATCTTAAATTTCAATAAAACACGCCCACAACATCCATATTTGAATTAGGCGGGCTTACGCCGCCACACATACGTTACGCCGCCGTAACTAAGGGCGCAAGTTCTTTCTGCATACGGAACTTGCGCCCAAAGTTACGGCGGCGTAACGTATCTGAGATACGTTACGCCTGCAGATAGATAGACAAATCTATCTGAATCCGGGCCAATGACTTGTTAGAAAAACAAATATACATAATTAGGGCTGATTCAGCACAACTACGCCAACTGCAATAGAAAAATCAGTTTTGTCAAAATTGTTCCTTACATTTTATAAAAAAGGCACTATTATGCTTTCATTTTTAAACAGAGGCTAGTTTTTATAAAGTGACTTGAGAGAAGGTCCTTTAAAAAGAGTTATTCCCAAATTACGGCTTTTATTTGTATTAAATTGTAGAGAACATCAATCAGTAATTAAGAAATTGCACGAGGCATAGTTGGCCTAATAGAAATAAACTCAGTTTGTATACCCAAAGAAGTGTGAGGTTTGGTGGTTGCTGCCCAAGTAGACTTAAAATAGAGACGTAGCAGATTAAAGCTATAATCTCAAGTATGAAAAAAAGCATTTTGCTGGTACATGGTCAAAGGTAGACCAAATCGGTATCACAGTCCACAAACATCTCCATTTATTCAAGCTTTTGATGGGATCCAACTTTTGAAGAGATGCATGTTTGCGTTTGTGTGAAAGACAATATGGCGATTGTTAATGCCCACGAAAGGCATTTAAGAGCCATTATTTTGCACTCATTAGAGGTTTATCATGGGTGTAGTTTATGGCTTCCTGTGTTGGGGAGTATTTGCAAAATAATGGATGCCTTGAGATCAGTTTGGATTGCACGCTGAAAGACACAAATGTTTTCTTTACAAATAAAAAAAAAGATCTTAGTCGCCTTCAAATGCTATAATTTGCACTTGACTCAGCTTCCAATGGGTTGTAGACCAAATGCTGCATTATGTGGTTATTTTGAATTGAGATTCCGTGACCTAAAATTACCCTCAGAACCTGAGGTCTTAAATCTTCTCATGTCACGTCGAATTAGGATAGCTCTAGTCCCAGAAATGATGCTCAAGCACAGAGGTTGAACAGTTTTTAATATTTTCATGCAATACTTGGACAGGGCAGCGCAGAGACCACATCCACAAAGCTGGGCTTTACTATCTTGGTATCAGCTGAAAAGCTACACAAATACTTAAATCCAACTGCAGCCAGAACTTTTTTTTGGATATAGCGAAGACATGTAAAAAGCAGTGTTAATTTTGTCAACTAAAAAGTTTTCGTCATAATTTTCATCAGTGGCTTTTTTACAGTGACGAAAACTAAACTAAAAGTACATCACATTTTCATCAACTGACAAAAACGATGACGAAAATAGAATACGTTTTTGCTAAGGAACGAAAATGGAACGTTAATGTTAAGGATGGACGTTTACCTTCACAAACTACTGTATTTATCGGTGTATACCACAGTGCATGCATGTTATACGCCAATATTTGTTTTTTACCGACAGGGGGCGGGGATTGGGGGACTCCTGGGAGTGCAGGGAGGATGTGCATTGTGGTGGGTTTTGTATTGTGCAGAGGGTGGGGGCTGTGCTGTGTACTGTGGGAGGCTTTGTATTGTGCAGAGGGTGGGGGATGTGCTCTGTGTACTGTGGGGGGCTTTGTATTGTGCAGAGGGTGGGGGGCTGTGTTCTGTGTACTGTGGGGGGCTTTGGATTGTGCAGAGGGTGGGGGGCTATGGTGTGTACTGTGGGGGCTTTGAATTGTGCAGAAGGGGGGCGGGCTGTGTTCTGTGTACTGTTGCTGCCAAAATTAACATTGGTTAAAACCCCTGCTTTTTCTTTTCACTTCTTGTATCTTTGATGAGTGTCAGATAAAACAGGAATTGAGAGGAAATACCCAACAGGAACACAGGCAGCTAAAAAGCACATTTCTCTAGTAAAGTAGGCAAGGTTTAGAATGTTATTGCCGTGTATTTCCCCTTCAGTTAGTGGCATCAGAAGTGGAAGAGAAATATGTTCTATGGGGACCCAGACAGCATTTAAGAACTCACAAAAAAATGTCCATGATAGTGACACAGAAAGCAATCAAAGTATACATAAAGCCAAAACTTTTAACCACTTAAGGACCGCCTCCTGCACATATGCATCGGCAGAATGGCACGGCTGGGCACAAGCACGTACCTGTGCGCCCGCGACCCTGTCCGAAGCTCCGTGACCACGGCCGCGGGACCCACGGACCCGATCGCCACTGGAGTCCCGCGATCGGTCCCCGGAGCTGAAGAGTGGCAGCTTCATTGATCGTTTGTTCCCTTCACAGTGGCAGCTTCATTGATCGTTTGTTCCCTGATATAGATAGATATATAGATATAAATATTAACTACATTTTTGTTGAGAAAAAAACTGTGGGCCAGATCCATAAAGAAGTTATGTCGGCGTATCTATTGATACGCCGCGTAACTTCTAGGATGTGCCGGCGTATCTTTTTTCTGTATCCAGAAAGCAAGATACGCCGGATTTTTGCTTAGATACGACTGACACAAGTCTCTTACGCTGTCGTATCTTAGTTGCATATTTTTGCTGGCCGCTAGGTGGCGCTTCTGTAGATTTACACGTAGAGTATGCAAATTAGGTAGATACGCCAATTCACAAACGTACGTGCTCCCGGCGTATCTATATGCGTCGTTTGCGTAAGGCGTTGGACCAGCGTAAAGTTACCCCTGCTATAGTGAGGCGTACGCAATGTTAAGTATGGACGTCGGGACAGCGTCAAATTTTCTGTCGTTTGCGTAAAATGGTCGCGAATAGGGCTTTGCGTAAGTTACGTTCACATCGTCTAGGCATTGAGCGGGCGTAATTTAATTTGAAAACTCGACGTGATACTGAGCATGCGCGCGCATGCGTCGTTCGAAAAAAGTGTCATTTACGTGGGGTCATGCTTAGTTTACATAAAACACGCCCCCCTGTTCCTCATTTGATTTAGGCGCGCCTACGCCGGCACATTTACGTTACGCCGCCGTAACTTTAGACGCAAGTAGCACTTGCCTCTCTAAGTTGCGGCGGCGTAGCGTAACTACGATACGCTACGCCCGCTTATATTTACGCCTATCTATGTGAATCTGGGCCAATCTCTTCTGGATGAGCAATGTACATTGCATAGATTTTAACACATTTTTTTGCAGATTCTTACCTATTTTTGCTCCAAAGAAATAGCTGTTTGCTATGGCTGTTACAGACTAAAGTGTCTGCATCCCTTTAAAAGTATTTATTGCAGAGGATGCCTAAAAAATTACTATTAGTGCAGCCTTGCAAAAAGTTTCTAAAGGCTTCAAGCCAAACCTTAACACTTTAGGGGCACAGGGCAATTTCTTTTTCCGTAGTATACACTATAGAATTATAAAAGACCTGGGATACCAGGAACAATGGGTGTGGCCAAACTGCTCTTGCTGACATCATCACCACCCTCCCTTTCCCCCCCAAAAAATGCTGGACCTGCCCCCAGAAAGCGGCCTGCAGCTCCCAGAAGTAAACAAAGTTTTGTGTAACTATGTCAGTTACTTGGGGAGCCACAGCCCAGTCTGAACAATGTGTCTGGGTTTCAGACAGACTGAAACCTGGAGACATGATTCAAAACCCGGACTGTCTGGGTGAATCCTGGACAGGTGGCAACCCTACCTCAAGGTTGTTTACCTTTTCTTAGCAGCACCCCCCCCCCCCCAATACTCACCTGAGCCCCATAGTGATCCAACGATGTGCATAAGAGCCTCTGCTCTGCTTATCCATTCACACAGAGTGCCGCGGCTCGACCCCGCCCCCTCTCCATTCTCATTGGCTGAGGCATTGGCTCCCGCTGCCATCAATCACAGCCAGTGAGCCAATAAGAAGAGAGGGGGGTGGGGCTGAGCCATGGCTCTGTGTGTGGAGGATCGGGGCTGATCTGTGCAAAACTGCTTCACAAAACAGGTAAGTTTGTTATTTAAAAAAATGTATTACTTTAATATCACTTTAAATTAACACAATGGCGTGTGTAGCAATTGTATGTACTATATACATTTTTTTTTTACTATATTCTTTTTTCCACAAGAGTACACTGGAAATAAAGTACAGAATGGAAGTATTTCCAGTATAAAGCTATGATTAAGAATGCAGAGGCACAGTCTCAAACTAGCCCAAGCAAAGTTTAACAGAAGGTATTCGTTTACCAAAACGGTAGTGGATGCTTGGCACAGTCTTCCAACATGAGCATTGAATCAATCGACAATAAGATCTATTCTCAGACAAAAAGGTTATTTTCATTTTATTTTTTATGAAATATTAAAAAGAAATGTTATTAAAAATAGGCAGAATGAATGGTCCCCTTGACCTTTATCTGCCTTCAATCTATGTTCTATTCTATATTTCTATGTATTGGTCATAACATTCAAGCTCCCGTAGTGTAGGTGAGAAAACAAATACTAGAACTTCACTGTTTTTTCATGAACAATGCCTCTTCTCCATTTTCCTAGGTCAGCCACATTGTTTAATATAGAATATTTGTTTTGGTCATATAATCAGGTCCAAAGTGGCGGTAAGCACATTTCTCAAAGGAAATCGCTAACACTGTTCTTGGTTGTGGTTTGCCACAAAAATGATTTAATAACAGGCTGTCATACACATATGTGACACTTGAATGGGGAACACCAGTTTTTTCCATTTACTTTACAACGTATTTAATATTGAATGCTTATTATAATTCAAGAATAACAAAAAACTTTATGTACTGTATTTGCTGGCGTATAAGACTACCTTTTACACTTAAAAAAAATGGCCAAAAAGCAGGGGTCTTCTTATACGCCGAGTCAGCTGCTCGGATGCCTGCTGGATGTGCGGTAGTACTGTATGTAGCTTCGGCTACATACAGTATATACTGCTTAGCCAATCCCGGTGAGGGATGTATTTAAATTAATACAGAACCTGCTCTTGGTTGGAGTAACAACCTCTGCCAGTCCGAGCAGGCTACATACAGTAGCCAAAGAGGCACGGGCAGATGATGTTACAGCCTCTGCCAATCCAAGCAGGCTTTGTATACATTTATAGAATACATTGCTTGCCGTGATTGGTTCCAGCAAGAAGGAAGAAGAATATGTCTCCAGAAGAAAGAAATATGAAGCGTCGGAGGCCTCAGAAGGGTGGTCGTCTTATACGGTGAGTACAGGCAAAAAATCTTAAAAAATTAAAAATTCGGGGGTCATCTTATACGCCCGGTCGCCTTATACACCGGCAAATATGGAATAATGCTGTAATATTTTCTCTAAGCTGTTCAGGTCCAAAAAATGTAATTTAATGATGTACTTTACCTAAGAAGACAAATTCTGGGAAGAATAGGCCACTATCCCCTAGACATGTGCACACTGAAATATTTTGTTACGAGGCCTAGAGAATTGTATGTGTTGTTCATAGCTACCTATGCCTGCACCAGAAAAAGAAAATGGGAGCAGAATTGATTGACAAGCTACAAAGACAGTTCTGCTTTGAGACAAGTCAATTTATAAAGACCAAAAATCTTGAAATTACCTTTATCCTTATCATATAAAATATCTTGAATTACCAGCATGGGGACAATAAGAGTGTCCATAAGGCATGATGAGATATATACTCCTAATGTCACCCATAAATGCATCTTTAACCCCTTTCCATCCCACTCATAGTCATATGACGTCCATAAGGTGGCTCTCCCATCCCGGGCGGGCGTCATATGACATCCTTGGCTTCCAGCCGCGAGCACACCGCGTCATCAAGGAGCCCATGTGTGTGCCCGGCAGCCCAGATGTCTGGTGGGCACCCATGATCACTCGTGACAGAGCAGGAACGTGGATCTGTGTGTGTAAACACACAGATCCACTTCATGTCAGGGGAGAGGAGGCAGATCATGTGCCCCTAGTATATAGAAACACTGATCAGTCTCCTCCCCTACAGTTAGAACACACAGTCAGGGAATACATTTAACCCCTTCATCGCCCCCTAGTGTTAGACCCCTTCCTTGCCAGCGACATTTATACAGTAATCAGTGGCTATTTATAGCACTGGTTGCTGTATAAATGTCAATGGTTTAAAAAAGAAGTGTCCGATCTGTTCACTGCAATGTCGCAGTCACGATAACAATCGAAGAGCACTGCCATTACTAGTAGAAAAAAAATAAAATAAAAATTTGCCATAAATCAATAACCTATTTTGTAGGCGCTATAACTTTTGCGCAAACCAATCAATAAACGCTTATTGCGTTTTTTTTTACAAAAATATGCAGAAGAATACATATCGGCCTAAAGTGAGGAAAAACATTTTTTTTTAAATTCATTTGGGATATTCATTATAGCAAAGAGTAAAAAATATTGGGGGTTATTTACGAAAGGCAAATCCACTTTGCACTACAAGTGCAAACTACAAGTGCAAAGTGCACTTGAAATTTCACTGAAAGTGCACTTGGAAGAGCAGTCGCTGTAGATCCGAGGGGGACATACAAAGAAAGTAAAAAACAGCATTTTAGCTTGCACATGATTGGATGATAAAATCAGCAGAGCTTCCCATCATTTCAGATCTACCCCTCAGATTTACAGCGACTGCACTTCCAAGTGCACTTTCAGTGCAATTTCAAGTGCACTTAGCACTTGTATTTTGCACTTGTAGTGCAAAGTGGATTTGCCTTTCGTAAATAACCCCCTATGTGTTTTTTTCAAAATTGTCCGTTTTTTTTTCTTTATAGTGCAAAAAATAAAAACTGCAGAGGTGATCAAATACCACCAAAAATGATATTTGTTAGGAAAAAAAATGATCAAAATGTAATTTGAGTACAGTGTTGCACTACCGCGCAATTGTCATTCAAAATGTTACAGCGCTGAAATCTGAAAACTGACCTGGGCAGGAAGGGGGTGAAAGTGCCCTGTATTGAAGTGGTTAATAATGATTAGAACCTCTATCATTACATACTGTATATTAGGCCTGCTGTGACAAAGAACATGAGAGTATACGTCAAGGAAATGCTAATGATTTTTGTCCTGTGGCTTATTAGGATATTACACAACAAAATGTCAAGGTACCAAGTCATGATGAGCTGGCAATCGTATGTCCTGTGCCATAACTGTTTAACTGTCAGAGGGATTAACTGGAAGTAAATGTGTCATATCTGATTCATGCCGAAACAGAAACATATGTAATAAAACTAAGGTAATTGGATACAAGCTGGTTTACAAGCTGCTCTTATCTATTACAGAATGTGATTGCATAAAACGAAAAAGATCATAAAAAGCACTCATATAGCCATTTTCCATAAATTTTCCACTGCAACGGGTTGGAGTAGAGGTGGTTCACTGTGCAAGTGTGAGTTCAGTTAGCTTAGTACATAAGATGATTTTTATTATATGCAAGGTAATTAAAAAAAAAGTTCTGCTAGCATATTATTGGATGATCAACTAGTTGTGGACACCTGTGTACTTCAATTGCATTTTTTGGGCATGTGTAGTATGCACAATACTACACATGCCCAAAAAATGTAATTAAAGTACACAGGTTGTGTGTAGTGTGTCCTGTCCTTCTTGAACTTGCTGGTAAAGCCTTATTGTCGAGTTGCTGTGTGAATACAACAGCTATAATGGGTGCTTCTGTAAAACAAAGACTGTCTGACACAGTGTATTTAAACACTGTTCAGATGTGAAATAAAGAGATACAAAGTAACGCTGTAAGGGTCCTTTCACACGTGCGGACCGTTCGTCCGTTTTTTCATACGTCCGTTTACGGACTGCAATGCTTTCCAATGGGATAGCGTACGTTAGCGGATGAGCATCCGCTAACGTCCGTTAACATCCGTCTCCGTTAAGCTCCGTTTTTTTGAACGGAAGAAAACCCTATTTTTCTTCCGTCAAAAAAACGGAACGGACGAAAAATGGATGTTAGCGGACGATCCGTTTAACATCCGATCCGCTAACATCCGTTTTTCATCAAAATATGTAATACAAATAAAGTTCTAACAAAAAAAAAAAAAAAAAACGGATGAAAAACGGATGAAAACGGATGAAAAACGGATGACAACTGATGAAAAACGGATGTAAAACGGATGAAAAAACGGATCAACTGATGATAAAAAACTGATTTAAAAAACGGTCTGCACGTGTGAAAGGACCCTAAGGGCTCTTTCACACGTCCGTTCCGTTCGTCCGTTTTTTGGACGTCCGTTAACGGACCGCAATGCTTCCCTATGGGCTAGCGTCCGTTAGCGGATGAGCATCCGCTAACGTCCGTTAGCATCCGTCTGCGTTCAGTTCCGTTTTTTTTGGACGGAAGAAAACCCTATTTTTCTTCCGTCTAAAAAATGGAACGGACGAAAAACGGACGTTAACGGATTAACCGTTTATCATCCGTTCCGCTAACATCCGTTTTTCTATGTAAAAAGCCCCAAAAAAAAAAAAACTGATGGAAAAACTGATGAAAAACTGACGAAAAACTGACGAAAAACTGATGGAAAAACGGATCAACTGATGAAAAAAAAACTGATCTGAAAAACTGAACGGACGTGTGAAAGGACCCTTACCTTTCTATCTACTTTTTGCGTGTGCATTCTTTTCATTCACCTGCAAGTAAAATGTGTTCACAATTCCCTTATTTTACCCTAATCTGTCCAAATTATTATCTCTTTTTCAACTCATTTTAATTTAACATTTTTGCCTTTTTTCATTTTGTTTATTAATTTATTTTAGTGTCACATTTAGGAAAAAAAGCAAAATTGAAAAAAAATATTTCATTTGTAAATATGTTTGCAATGCTTTGTAATATAATTAAAAATATAAATATCTCTCTGTTAAAAAAATAAAAAATTATTAAATGTCAGTTTTAATGGGACATCTAACAGACAATTTTTTTTTTTAACTAACACTGATTAAAGTAGATTTTTTCATTTATTTAAATGTTGTTACTTTTTTTGTCTGGATTTAAACCACCAAAAAAAAAAAAGTTTTTGCAATAATGTGCAATCATGCACAGCATATTTGCACATTATGGTACACTTAACTAATAAAGAGACCCCCTCTACTGTTGTGATGTGCCCTCCATAACTGGTGCTTTCAATTTCATCCAGCCATGTTCCGAGTTCAGTCTTTGGCCAACTTTTATATATCATATACTCCTGCACCAATGTATAAATCTTGAGCTGCTGTGTTCAACACCAACAGTGTTCAAAAATGTATTCTGTGGCATAAACTTGTATATACTCCCTTACATATACAGTAGGTGTCGCCGATTTTGTGTTTCCAGCGCGATGTGATTGTGCTGGAAACCGGCGATACAAGGCTGTGCTTCTTGCGCTTGCCGCCCCCACGAGATGCCGCGCATCCATAGGAATCCATTGGGGGCGGCGAGCCGGAAAAGCGGCATAGCTCGGCGCTCGCTCCCGGTGACGGGAATCGCAAGTGTCAATCTCGCCGCTAGCAGAGGCGAGTGACCACAGACTTTTTGTTACATGCTTGTTTTATCTTACATCATGTGAGTAGCCATTTGGCTGATGTTCTTAATAAATCCCCATTTGACTTCATCTGCTGCGCTTAGTCTTGCACACCTTGTTGTTCTTCCATGTGATGCATTTTTACTATCATGTTTTGGAATAGTGTTTTCAAACTGATTTTTTGTTTCTGTTTAGCACCTTAAAGGAGCTGTAAAGGAAAACATTTTTTTTTTTGCTGAAATGACTGTTTACAGGGTATAGAGACATAATAGTTAACTGATTCCTTTTAAAAATGATTAAAAATAGATACAAATCAATCATATAATGTACCTGCAGTTTCAGTTTCGTTTTTGCATGTTGTTTCATGCTTCTGTGATGTACAGAGCCACAGAGCCAATACAGGGCAGTGATGGTTTGGAAAACGAAACTGATTGGTGCTTTGGGGTTTTAGACACACAGTAATCACACCTCCTTAATTAGTGACCACAGAGAGAAAGCTCCCAGTACTGTGGTCATCAGGAAACAGACAACAAGGAAGTGTGGAGATCAGAGAAGAATTACAGCAACTTGAGAGCAAAAACGAACAATGAGGACATGAGAACAGCACTGCATTAAAGCGGATCTCCACCCAAAATTTAACATGATCGCATAATTAATAATGCTCCAAAACGATGCAGAAACCGATATTTTCAATAAAAATAATATTCACAGTACCATAAAACTAGATGGTCTTCCGGTCTGCCTTCCTTGGGTTTTTGCTCGGGTTTTTCTTTGTTTCCTGTCCTGCGCAGTGTCTTCTGGGAGCATGTTTCATAGCTCCCTTGATATCGTATTCTTCCCATGTTAGACAAGATATCGCGCAATTTCATGGCAACACAGACGCCAAAGCCGATGGTCCCCGTTGCTTGCGCGCATGCGCGAGATCTAGCGGTGGATGCTGGGACATCAGCATCCACCTGGAAAAGGAAGTGCCGGGCTGTGGGCTTATGCTCACAGTTAAAATGGTGCCTACACCGGAAGGGGGAATATAACTTATTATTTCACACTGCAAAGCGGCGGAGACATGACACATGAGTTGCAGAGGTTAAGGTAATTTAAGTTTTACATAGCCAATTAAAAAAAACGTATCTGGCGTGGGAGATCCGCTTTAAGGTAAAGGAAGCTATTAAGATAAAAAAAAATTCCTTTACAAACCTTCTAAGGCTCAGTTTGCACCTATACAGTTTGCCTTTGATCTGTTTCTGCAGTGCTTTTTTGTGGTGCATTTTTTGCACATACATTTTTCACGTTTTGCATTTGTTATGCTTTTTTTCTGGCTAATTTGTTGTTGGGTGGATTCAAAAATACATAATGCGAATTATGGCAAAATTGTGGTAAAATGGCCTCAAATTCACACTATATGCTTTTCTGTAGCTTATCTATTGAACCAAAAAAACACTGTTTTGAAATTAAAAAAAGTCCCTGACGCTTTCCAAAAATGCAGCAACTGAATAAGCATAGATGTGAACGTGTCCCATAAGAAACCATGTTAAGTGAACTGCAAAAATGCAAAGGTGTGAACAAGGCCTAAAAGTCCCGTCTCTTAGTAAACCACTTATTTTGTAATGCCTGGGATGGGGTGTCTGGTGATCACTTATCAATCCTGTATTTTAATGCTACTGATGACTTCATTAAATATAAAACTCATTGGGTTACTACATTTCATACTTTTGATTTGTTATTAAACAATTTCACCAAAAGGTGGCATGTAGTAGGCAGACAACCAGGTGTAGAAAGGGGTTAAATCATTTTGATTTTCATAAAGGACAGTCAAAATAAATCAACTTGAGAGTCTAAAAACTTGAATAAACACAACTCCATAACATAAACCTCTTATAAACAGTGAAAATGGGCGAGTAGACCAGCAAAACTATGAACGTGTTTTTTGAGCCTCCCACTTTAAAACCAAACACCTCCATAAAAGACCATTTTATGGGTGATGCTGCCTTGGCAGGATTTTCAGGTGGGTCACCAGATGGTGCAGTGTCAAGTTAACAAAGGTAGCTTATTGAAACATACAGTACAGAGGAAGTGAATCAAGCAGTTGTATACAATCTGCTTAAGTGGCTTAGAGTTACCGGGAAAGAAAGTGAAGTAGCCTGTGAGAGCCCACGGGGTCAAGAGAGGATGTTTCTATGTATGTACGTAATAAGCATATGTTTAATGTACGATGGGAGGCAGCCAATGGGCAGAAGGGCACCGAGGTAAGTTAAGGACTCTGAATACATCGGATTAACAAGAAAGTTGATTGATCCGTATCTATTTCATTGCAATCACCCTGACATTCTGGAATGATGTTAGTATAAGTAACCATTTGGATTTTCTGCAATTTTCTGTCCAGATGACATGTGTATGTTGAAAAGGTTCTTGATATTACGAGGCCGCAAGGTTGACCACATTCACAGTACATGGTTTTTGCTGTTCCATCTAACTTCACAAAAGTAGAAGATTTAGAAGTGGAATGAGTGACATCACCCCCTAAGTGAAGACATTATTTAAATCAGACCTTGGAATGGCTTGTGTAATGAGAAGGGATGGTATGTTATTGATTAAAAAAATATATATAATTTAACGTATGGCTTTTAAGGGTATTCTCGGTGAAAGGCTTACTTGAAGCAGTCATCGCAGGCTATGGTGCCTGTAGTCTCCTTTATAGTGCGTTCAGAGACAAATGCTGGATACTCTGTGTCGCAGGGCTCCAGGGTCTGCTTAAGTCTTTGAGCTGAAAGAAAATGTCAATGTCAGAATTGACAAGAATGAGAAGAAATAAATAAGCCCATGATATATCAAGGAATAAAAATTGTGGGGCTTATATTATAATCAATTTCTTGCCTCTGCCACCCTGTGTATGCAGAGATTATCCAAGCACCAGGTTATAAAATAATATGGCATATCATAATATCAATGCATACTACCACCTCACACAGGGTTACCCAACCTAATTTTGAGGGCTCACATGCAGCCACTGCAAGAAATGCATTTTTTTTTTTTAAATAATTAATCTTTTACTTTATTAAGACACATTTCAATATACAACATATAAATATAAACACATACCACAAATAACAAAAAAATCTAATCATTTACACAAAACACAATACCCCCACTTCCCCAAAAATATGCATCGGGGCTCCGATTAGGCCATCTCCTCGAGAATAATAAAAAAAAATATATGGCCCGGATTCACAAAGCACTTACGCCATCATATCTCGAGATACGCCGCATAAGTGCAAATATGCGCCGTCGTATCTATGCGCCATGCCCACAAACTGAGATACGCCGAAAAATAGGCTTCATCCGACCAACGTAACTTGCCTACGCCGGCGTATCGCTGGACGCATTTGGCGCTCCCATTGATTTCATATTCAAATATGGAAATGAGGGGGATACGTCGATTCACGAATGTACTTGCGCCCGGCGCATAATATACCCAGTTTGCGTAAGTCGTACGTCCGGCGTAAAGTTATTCCCCATATATGAGGCGCAACCCATGCAAAGGTATGGAACACAAGCCGTCGTATCTTTTGTCGTTTACGGTGTACGTGAATATGACTAGGCGTAGGTTACGTTCATGTCGTAGGCAGTGATCAGGCGTATTTTAGGGAGTAGTTCCAACGTGATTGTGAGCATGCGCACTGGGATGCATCCACGGGACGGCGCATGCGCAGTTGGCGATTCGTATCTGTCTGGCGCTCGGCCCATCATTTGCATGGGGTCACGCCTCATTAGCATGGCTCACGCCCACTTCCACTTTCGACGACTTACGACTTGGAAACCCAGCGCAGATTTGGCAGCACTGGCTTTGTGAATCCAGTGCTTGCCTCTCTGCGCTGCGTCGGCGTAGAGTAAAGAAGATACGCTACGGCGGCATAAATATGCGCCGATGTATGTGAATCCGGGCCATTATATATACTGTATATAAAATACAATTTAAACAAATATACACAACCTCCAAGAAATGCATTTAGTTGTATTACCATCTAAATTTTGCTTAAATGAGACCTGTAATGGGACAAAATATAGGGCTGTTATTGTGAACCCAATGTTAGTCGCCTGGCTGTCATGCTAATCTGATTATGATTAAGAAGGGGGCCCCCAGATCCCCCTCCCCCTATGTGAATAAATATTGGGTACCCATTCACCCAAAAAGTGTCACAAAGTAATAAAAACACAGTTTTTGACAATTCCTTTACTAAAAAATAAAAAAATAGTCCCCCCGATGTAAATCCATCATCAATCATGCCACTGATCGTCCCCTAGACCCGAAAAAGTAAAACAATAAAAACAAAGATGCTCCCGCTGTCAACAAAGTCTGGCTGCCTACTGCATGCAACGTCTGACATTTCTTACATAGGTAAGGGACAGGGCCACCTGGCTATGTCACCTGGTGGTCCCACCCCCCTTGTGATGTCATGGACTGGTGTGTGCTGGGGGTAGGGTTCCCCTTAAAATCCATATCGGACCCGAGAGCCTGGTATGCATTGGGGGGGGGGGGGGGTTTTTTTTTTTTTAACATTTTTACATTTTGCCTTTTTTTTTACTTTCAGCTGTCAGTGGGGAACCCTCTGAAAGCTGATGAGTCATTGGTTGTTAAGGACGGGTGGCCAGCTTCCCAGCTCCTTAGCAACCAGCTATTGTTGGGGCAAACCCCCAGGCTGTTTTTTGACAAATCCCAGCCCGCTCCTTAGCAACCAGCTCAATGCAGTATATTAACGTGTAATAATACGGTTATTACCGATAAATCAAACTGCATACAGTATTTAACACTAAGGCCCAGATTCCTGTACACTGGGCGTATCTCTGCAGCGGCGTAACGTATCCGATTTACGTTACGCCGCCGCAAGTTTTTTCAGGCAAGTGCTTTATTCACAAAGCACTTGCCTGTAAATTTGCGGCGGCGTAGCGTAAATCACCCGGTGGAATTCAAATTTGGCGGGTAGGGGGCGTGTATCATTTAAATGAAGCGTGTCCCCGCGCCGAACGAACTGCGCATGCGCCGTCCGTAAAATATCCCAGTGCGCATTGCTCCAAATGACGTCGCAAGGACGTCATTGGTTTTAACGTGAACGTAAATGACGTCCAGCCCCATTCACGGACAACTTACGCAAACGACGTTACTTTTAAAATTTTGACGCGGGAACGACGGCCATACTTAACATTGGCTGCGCCTCATATAGCAGGGGCAACATTACGCCGGGAAAAGCCTAACGTAAACGTCGTAACTTTACTGCGTCGGCCGCGCGTACGTTCGGGAATTTGCGTATCTAGCTAATTTGCATACTCAACGCAGATTTCGACGGAAGCGCCACCTAGCGGGCAAAAAAAAAAATTGCAGTTTAGATCCGACGGCGTAAGAGACTTATGCCTGTCGGATCTAATGGATATCTATGCGTAACTGATTCTAAGAATCAGTCGCATAGATACGACGGGTCAGATTAGGACTTACGACGGCGTACATGGCGCTACGCCGTCGTAAGTCCTTTGAGAATCTGGCCCTGTATTCTTAGTGAATTGACATTTCACTCTTAGTGAATTGACCCCCATTTCTTCCACACAGAGAGCAAGAGTCCATTCTTACAGCTTACTGACAGGGTACAGGCTTCACTACTGAGGCTGCTTTAAAAAAAAAATATGACTTTGCACAGCTCTTGGTGAAGAGTCTTTTGGCAAGTTTTTATTGATGTCTGATATTGCTTGTTTTGCCTCTTAGTTTAATCTCCATAGGCATACACAAAGAATGCTCTTGAGAGATAGGACATTTTTTTTTGCCCACAGCAATACCCTTGGTGCCACGGGGGTAGGTAGTAAGCTTAAATGTTCCCAGTGGGAACAAAAGTAATAAAACAACCCAACAAAGCATCTTACCCTTCCCCACTCTACCAAAAATGAAAAAAAAAAAAAAGATTTGGATACAGGTACATTTTAATAAGCCAAAGCATTAGTTCCACAGTGAGATATAGGAACATTCCACGTTGAAGGTAATATCAGATTTTTAGGAATGCAGGTGCATCTTACAAAGTCATCAAATTTTTGCTCTTTAGGCTTTCTAACTTGTTTTTCTGCTTAATTTTTCCTTTCCATCTGTTCTATATTTACTGCTCAAGAACTGATTTTTTCGAATCCTTGGCTTCATACCTATGTAGCAACTCTGAGATGGAGGAAAAGGAATTAGTGAAGGTTGGTTTTAACTTAGAAGAACAAACACGTATTTTTCTCTATCAACGTATCCAGTCAAAGTATTTTCCATTTATTATGGAAATCACAGCCACTCTGATGGAGGAGGTATGACAAAATAAACTTTATTGTAGAACAGTTGGCCTCAGGGACTCCAGCTAGACAGCTGGTTCTACATTGGACCACACAAACTCCTGTTTTCTATTGGGGTGGTCTGCCATTCTTCTCCCTATATTTTATTCACAAACTTATTAATTGCACATGTTCCTTTCTCCTAATTGTGTAGAAACATTGTGTTAGAAATGGGCATTGAATTCTTTAAGAGCATTCCAATTGCTACAAACTTTAACTGTAAAAGAACTTAAAGCAGATCTATGAGAAGTAACGAAATTCATAAATATGGTTAACCTGTGGTTAACCTGTGGTTCTGAGGCAGCTGGCGCTTCAGTCCTCTTCTCACCAGTGCTGGAATTTGGGTGGATACTCCTACATCATCAATGCAGGATGACCTGTGGTCATCATGATCCCAGCAAGAGAGGAGGCAACAAGACTGGCGAGAAGGGTGATTTTGTTGTCATTGCAACCATAACTGGTCTAGGGAATGAGACAAAATAGAGCACTACTTACGCTAATTTAGAATTATGCTGTCTTCATCCTTGCTTATTCTAGTTTTAATGATCAGTCCCCTGAAGTTGCTCTTCTTGTCAGTCTTGCTGTTTCCCCTCTCGTTGACATCATCACAGCTAAAGCTGGACTTTTATCTCAGGCACACATCACAACTAGGAATGAGCTTCGAGTTTGAGTCGAACTCATGTTCGACTCGAACATTGCCTGTTCGCCTGTTCGGCGAACAACGAACAATTAGGGGTGTTCGTGGCAAATTCGAAAAGCCGCGGAACACCCTGTTAAAGTCTATTGGAGAAATCTAAAGTGTTAAAAAAAAATGACGTGGGGTTCCCCCCAAATATCCATACCAGACCCTTCAGGTCTGGTGTGGATTTTAAGGGGAACTCCACCCCAAATTTAAAAAAAAATGGCGTGGAGTTCCCCCAAAAATCCACACCAGACCCTTATCCGAGCACGTTAACCTGGCCGGCCGAAAAGAGGGGGGGACAGAGTGCCAGGGGCCAGGTTAACGTGCTCGGATAAGGGTCTGGTGTGGATTTTTGGGGGAACTCCACGCCATTTTTTTTTAAATTTGGGGTGGAGTTCCCCTTAAAATCCACACCAGACCTGAAGGGTCTGGTATGGATATTTGGGGGGAACCCCACGTCATTTTTTTTTTAAATTGACGGCGGGGTTCCCCTTAATATCCATATCAGACCTGAAGGGCCTGTTAATGGAATTTGGGGGGACCCCCAGCTTTTTTATTTTTATTTTTTATGAATGAATCATCTCTGTAATTGCCAGAGCTGACAATTCATTATAGCCGCAAAGCCGGTTTTAAATGCCTTTTTTTCTTTCAGAAATGACACTTTGTGCAGGGACAGTTCTATGTACGGGAAACATGCGCTTTTTCACATGCTGACTTTACACCCCCCCTAGGTACGAAATTTAAAGTAATATTACACTTTTATTGTTTCACTTTTAGCATTATTAAATTCACTGCTCCTGAAAAAAGGCCGTTTTTAAAACTTTTTTTGCATTGATACATGTTTTCTGGGACAGGACCCAGGTCCCCAAACACTTTTTAGGACAATAACTTGCATATTAGCCTTTAAAATGAACACTTTAGATTTCAAATGTTCGAGTCCCATAGACTTTAACAGGGTTCTAATGTTCACACGAACATTTGGTGTGTTCGCAAGTTCTGATGCGAACCGAACAGGGGGGTGTTCGGCTCATCCTTAATCACAACCAGGAAGATCATTCTGCTGCTCCCTGGGACAGCTATAGGGCCAGTGACAATGGGCTTTGGGCTTGTGTCAATGGCATCAGTTTGACATCAGTGTGAGAAACTTCTGAGATAATTCATAATTAATAGGTACAGTAAAGTAGATGTACACATAATTCATGAAATTTGACCTAAGCACATATATCTGTAGTGTTTAATTATCTCCAAAAGCACTTAGTCCTGTGTGTTTCTGCTGTTTTGTTGCTCTCTTATCAACATGATAACTACTGACAAGTTCTCCATCAACTAAGATAAAAGCCAACCTGAAATTTGTGTCAGGGAAGGTTACTATAAATAGATTAGCAGAGAGCTTGTGTTGTCACAGCACAGCTCCGAAAGTATCTTCTTTCCTTTGCCTATGTGGAGTGGGGGTGTGTGCCCTTCCTCTAATCAGCTGTCTTGGCTGTTGGCCAAGAATCCACTCCCTGTGCTGAACAGGAGGAGACAATCTCTAACACAATGTGCACTTTCCAAAGAATATATAAAGCTAAAGACAGCAAATATGCATGTAAAACTTATGTAGGGAGATTGGTTTAATCTCTTTGTATCACATGAGGCTGTTTACTTCACTGGGTATACAGTATGTGAGGGTTTACATTCACTTTAAACCTGTAGTTTTCCATCTTCTGATCTGCATGTGAGCCACTTCAAGTGGATTTTACATGCCCATAGACTTGTATGAGAATGTGAAACCTGTTTGAAATAGGTCCTTATTGCTTCTTGGGTCACCTTGGTCCCTGATCATTGGATAAAGGTGACAACATATTAATTGATTCATTATGAAATCATGCTAATGCTCTAAGTAGGTTGGAGACCCAGAAAGGTGAACCACAAAAAAAAAAAAAGTGTCCTGGCAATGCAGTGTGGCAGGGGTATGTGAGTTACGAGACATGTTTAACAGAATTGCAAACCCTTTTGGGATGTAAAACGTCCTTTTGGGAACCCTTTTGGGACGTAAAACGTATATATAACAAACTCTCTCTATAGTATGCACACTAGAAAATATATTTAGAACTTAGCAATGGTCATTGGTAGGTATGAGCTTGATGTTCATGTTGCATGTAAGTTCGATTCGAACATCAGCTCTTCGTTTGTTCATAGAACAAACAAACATATGGGCTTCCCATGGCAAGTTCCCCTGCCGCGGAGTGCCCCATAATGCACTGTGAGATCGCAGTGTATTGATGGCTGCTGATTGGCCAAAACATGCACCAAACCTGCATGCTTTGGCCAATCACAGTGCGATGTGCTGTGAGAGCCATGATTGGCCAAAGGCAGGTTGCCTTTGGCCAATCATGGTTCAGGGGCTAAGTCCACGCCCCACACTATATAAAGCTGCTGCTTACTTGGCGGCCGTATATAGTGACTGAATGGAGATTAGGGAGGTAGTGTAGTGTGCAGTCAATCAGTGTAGTATATATAATACATTTCAGAGTATAGAGTGCAGTTAGTGTAGTATATATAATACAGTTCAGAGTATATAGTGCAGTCAGTGCAGTATATATAATACAGTTCAGAGTATATAGTGCAGTCAATGTAGTATATATAATACAGTTCAGTGTATATAGTGCAGTCAGTGCAGTATATATAATACAGTTCAGAGTATATAGTGCAGTCAATGTAGTATATATAATACAGTTCAGTGTATATAGTGCAGTCAGTGCAGTATATATAATACAGTTCAGAGTATATAGTGCAGTCTGTGTAGTATACATATAATACAGTTCAGAGTGTAGTGCAGTCGGTGTAGGAAGCAGGCAGATGGGCAGTGTGTCCGGCAGCTTTCTTCCTCATTCTGTGGTGTGTATCACAGCGGCTTCCACTGTGTATGCCCCTCCTCCTCCTAGGCATCTAATAGGATCGCCTGACCTTTCAGCCAATCAGGAAACGGTATCAGACCTCATTGGCGGACAGGTGATTCAGTGTTAGAAAAGCGAATATAGATGATATTATGTGCATGAATCTATCTATTAATCATATAGGGATGACATGGATAGAGGGGGCGGCGCCCGTGCACCCATAATGGACTGCTCTGTGGTGTCTTTTTTTAAATGTTGCATCCTGAGCATGTGCATGTATCGTGGGACTGTGAGCAGGGCCGGATTTCAGACAAGGCCAACAAGGCCAGGTCTTGGGGCGGCAGTGGGTGCAGGGGCGGCACTGCGGCTGAGAGGAGAGGGCACTTTCACTTTCATATCAGGAGTTCCCCCCTGTCATGCGGATGGTGAGAGGAGAAAAAAACAGAGGGAAGAGGAGGCGAGATAGTTCTTGGCAGCAGCAAACCCCCTCCCGGTTCTCAATGTCATTTTCGGCAGCAGCACCCCCCAATGCTCAATGTCATTTTTGGCAGCAACACCCCCCCCCCCCGCTTCTCAGTGTCCTGCCGAAAAAGTCCCCCCCCTGTACTGCGCAGGCGGGGGCGGCATTGAAGGACCCGGCCTTGGGGCAGCAAATGGAGTAAATCCGGGCCTGACTGTGAGGCGCCTGTATGACAGCTTCAGGTTATGATACAGAAACACCAGGGTGTATAGCTCGCTTATAAGTAGGTGTGCCATAATAATGTCGATGCCACATGAACGTGACCCCGCCTGGTCCCGAGCATTAGCAAACGCGAACACCAGAGAGTCTAAAGGAAGGAGAAGAGTGAGAGAGAGCAACAAAGCCCCATATGCACCAGGCGAGTCCGCCCTGCCCACATACCCATTATGTTTAATGTTTTGTCTTCATACGTGATGCGGTTCCTCTATAAGGATTATTCTGTTTGGCTCTTCCCAATTACTATTAATCCATAACTGACTTCTGCATTTATTACATAAAATAGCCCATGCTGCACTCCATGTATATCTTGGTTTATGTGTGCTTTGTGAAACGTGGTATGGTTATACACTGTTAAACCTTTTGCACAGTAAAAAAAAAATTAATGCAGCCACCACATCTGAGCACTGATAAACTGCAATGCATTTTTATTTTTGGGTTAAGATATGCTTTAAGTTACCTTTAGGGCCAGTTCACGCTATTTTCACGCAATTTTCAGTGACTGGCATTTTACCGCACAGTAAAATGACGGTCACCGTTAGGTCACACAGAAAACAATCTGAGGCAGTAAAACAACCTTTAAGAAATAATTTTAATAAATGACACAAAGACTGTGCTATACTGGGTTTAATCCAATTTGCATGAATAAACGTTCGAACGAATTGATATAAACCTAATTCTTTAGCAGAGTGTCATTGCATCAAATGCTGATAGTAAATGGACCTGAATTGCTCACCTTTCACAGAATGTCCTGAATTCCACCAACTGCATAGATTAAATTCTACAAGAAACCTGTAGAGCAACAAAGAGAAAGGTTATTATCAGGGGCGGACTGACAACTCATGGGGCCCCCGGGCAATAGTAGATTGTGGGGCCACCGGGCAATAGAAGATTAAGGAGCCCCCAGGCAATAGGTGATTATGGGGCTCCTGGGAAATAGGAGATTTTAGGGGCCCCCGGGCAATAGGAGATTATGGGGCCACATAGTATATGCATACAGTATACATACACAGACACACAATACACACACACAGTATACACACACACACACACACTGAAAATGTACTGGAGAGGCGGGGCAGCTATAATCTTGTGATTTTTTTAAAAAACACAGATTTTTACATACTGTCCCTGAGGCTGGCAACCCTGATGGGGCCCCCTAGTGGCACGGGGCCCTCGGGCAGTGCCCTAATGCCCGAATGGTCAGTCCGCCCCTGGTTATTATGTTTATATTACATGTTACAGACATCTATGCCCCTAATTCATCAAGCTGCTAAATACTGTTTTGTCCTGGTTCACACTGGTGCCTTTTGACATATGCAATTTGACATGTCAAATCGGCAGTTGATCCAGGGAATATCTAATTGCCTTTTTGGGATCAGGAAGGAATCCCCCCTCCCCCCTTCTCTGGGGCAAATTGGACAATGCTTTATTGTTTGTTTTTTTGCCCTGCTCTGGATCAACTGTGGATATAAGTTAGTGTATATGGAGATTTTTTCGATTTGTGCATTTGTTAGTCGAACTGGTTGGACTTGTGTCTTTTTCTCAACCAGATTAACTATGTGACTATGTATTTCACACAAAGGAAGCAATGCAAAGAGAAAATAGTACTTTTTAAGGCAGGTACATGGCTTTCTTTCCCTGCAGGAGCTAAAAGGACCAAACTTCATAAGAGTTTTGCCTCTGGATCAAGTGTGACTTTGGGGTACTAAGGGTACAAGTTGAACTTGATAAACTCAACTTACAATGGAAACGTTAAATACTCTGTTGGATGCAAAAATGTAACTCAGTATTTTTTGTAATATTTTTTTTGTGTTTGTTATGCATGTTTATACAGTCTACACCCTTAGTACAGGCTCCACATACAATGTACTGTATTTTTAGACATTAACTATTTTTGGAACTTTATTTGGAATTATACCACTGGACTTATATACTTTGTATAATACCTCAGTACTATATCAATATATGGTAAACATTGTTGCCAGTGATATATTTAATTTAGAATACCATGTCCTTGATTGCTAATTACAACACCACAATTAGATTTTTCTTTCATATACATTGATATTGGAATTTCTAGGGCACATTTCCAATAGAGAAGAGAAATAGATTCTTTGATATTTTCAATCAATCAGAAGGCAGTGCAGTCATAAATCCAAAAAATCTAGTTCAGGTTCAGCCATTCTCAACCAACCCTGAAGCCTTGTACACACGACCGAGGAACTTGACGGCCGAAAAACATTGTTTTTCTCGTCAAGTTCCTTGTCAGGCTGTCGAGGAACTCGACAAGGCAATTTAATCCATTCCCGTTGAGGAAATAGAGAACTTGCTCTCTTTTTGGCTCGTCGAGTTTCTCGACAGTTTCCTCGACGAAAATGTACACACGACCGGTTTCCTCGGCAAAAAAATATCTCCCAGCAAGTTTCTTGCTGGTTTTTGCTGAGAAACTCGGTCGTATGTACGAGGCCTAAGGTTTCACCAGACTTTGCTATGTATTCATTGCGCTGTTATTGATTGACCAATGACCTTCCATTTGTTGGTGCTTGCATAGTTCTGAGTCAGTTGCCACTTGGCAGAGCCAGCTACAAGTCACCAATGATCTTTTTAAGCAGTCTGTAAGTTGGCATTCTGAACATCACTGTAAAAGGGGCATTCTTTACACCTGCTGCCAATGTAAGTTGCATTTTTCCACAATAAATTGTTTTCTGCATGGGTTTTGGGAAACCTGAAAGTACCTCTGGGGTAAAATATTGAGAACGATTGATCTAGTTGGCTTAAAAGTTTGACCCATTTGATTTTAAAGGATAACTTTGTGTGACCAACGTGCTTTGACATGGGTTTGTCCAACAGTGTACATAAAATACAAGCTAGAACGTCTTTCACCTGACACAAATGAAACACTTGCTCCTTATTTAGAAAAAAAAAAAACTAGGTGTTTGGGGACTTATGGGATCATATATCACATTATATGGACTGTGTAATTGGAAACAGAGATATGATCTGCCGACATCTCACTAACACCTGACAGCTTGTCCTAAGCCTGACATGAGCATCTGAGGAACTATTTCACAGAACATGAAATCACCAAGTAACACAATGACTCATCGAGATGTTTGATGTATTCACGTGGGCCCACCCAGACAGCAGACGTCCATTACCCACCACACAAGTGAAACCACAATAACAGCAGTTCCTCCAATCTGTCCACTGCAGACATACACATCCAGTGATGCACTTGAATTCTAAATTGTTGGGGATTTATTAATGAGTGTGATGTACTAAACAAGGTTACAACATGCAGAAAGGAAATACTTTGTGGTGGTAAATGAACACTTACAGGATAAGCTCTGTCATTATCCATTTTACTGCAGCAAAGAAGGCATGGTAAGGCTGTGAATGAATTAGAAAAAAAATTAGGTTGACTCAACCCTCCTCATATGTTGGCTTTCTGTTACTATCCATGATGTTAACGGGTTGGTTTGACCCGTGTCTTAAATCAGCCATAAAATACCCTCTGAACAATTATTTATCATCCAATTTGTTTCTTACCTCTTGGTTACCTTGTTAGGCTTCTTTACCCTTGAAAAGATTGGTTTTAATATTTTTGGTGTGACCCCTTAGACCTTTCTTTTGATAGCATACCTCTCATTTTCAAATTAAAAAAATGGTAAAATAAACCTCAATAGAATAGAAATGTATTGGTCCTATGTTTACTTTATTTAGAGAAGAAGACAAGCAGGCAAAGAGATAGGCCCCTCCCTAACTACAGCTCACAGGGTTGAGAGGTGATTGGCTGTCAGTGTTACTAAGCAGAGAGAGTGTTTATGATTTCAGTTTTGGCACTTATTAGTGTCCTATAATCCTATATTATAACTGGGTCAGAATTGACCCTAACACCATAAATGTCTTAATTTTCACCACAGTATTTTATAATTTAGTGAAACGGATTCTTTTTCTATTACATTGTTTAAATAAAGGTTCCTGACAAAGTAAAAAAATCTCGATGCAATAAACAAATTTATGTGATACTTAGACATTCAAAACCTGAAAACTGGTTGGTTCTGACCCTAACATAAGAGGAGGGTTAAAGAGTTTCTCAATGTTGTTGTTTGAAGTATTGATAGAAGGAAAATCAAACCTCTAAATCAGGGGTGTCAAACTCAATTTCATCGTGGGCCGCATCAACAATATGATTGCCCTCAAAAGGGTCGGTTGTATCTGTAAGATTAGATGTCCAGTGCATCCTCTTCCCTTTACTTTAGATGTCAAGAGCCACCCTACCATCAGAGGTTGAGCCCCCCACTCTCCCTTACATCACAGTGTACGCCCCTTTTCTTTATGCTGCTGCTGGGAAAAAGCTGGATGCATTGATTGAAAGCAGAAAGTAGGGGTCTGGATTAGGACCAGAGGAGGGCTGGAGCTCTCCTGCAGCTGCAGGAGAGGTGCGAGGGCCACATGAAATGTCCTGGAGGGCCGGATTCGACCCACTGGCCTTGTGTTTGACATCTATGCTCTAAATAAAGGGTCGGTGTTCACCCTCAAGAATTTTTTAAGTTTTCATTTATTTCATGGTATAGCTACCGTATGTATCGGCCTATAACACGCTCAGGCGTATAACACGCACCCTAACTTTAAGAGGGAAGTTTCAGGAAAAAAACTTTCCACTGCCCCCTGCGTATACCAAACAGTCACAGTTTACTCTCTATTTTCTATGGTAAAAAAGTGAGTGTTATACGCCAATAAATACAGTAATTGATCTGGACATGATCTGCAATGGAATGGTGTTTCATCACTTATTCAAGTGGTTTCTTCAGTTCAAATGAGTATCAGGAATGTTCTCACTATTTATAACTAAGGAAGATGTCTGGATGAGTGAAAACATCTTTAACATTACAAAACAAACCCTGCTGACTTTTATTAACTACTACTGGCGTCCCTCCAAGAGGTGTCACCTTACCTCTGCTACCAGACTTGCTATAATTGAGGAGAATGCATCTTTGGAAAATTAGGCTGGTTACCAAGACCACCTTTGCATGTGGACAAGGCGGTGAGATGGGCTGTCCACTGAATGAACTGCCAGGAGGAAACTATGATGCAGGGAAGGAGGGGAGACTTGCTGGGAGGGCAGGTGGGCATTTGCCTCAAGACAGTGCTAACAAGATATGTTGGGATGGTGGCCTCTAATTGGAGATACTTCAACATTCAGACACTGATCAGCATAGAACCTGAAGTCGGTGACACATTTTGGGCATTATAAAGCTGCCTCTTCCCCCTTCAGACCAGCAATCACAATGTCTGACAAAGCAAAATGTCCCAGCACCATATTCATTCTTGTGGCTCTAAGGAAACTGATACTGAAAGATGTGAAAGGTGTGTCAGAATCAAACATGTAATTAAACCTTTATATGAAAAAAAAACTCATCATCACACCCAACAATCACTGCCTGGCCAACGATTGTAGCACACTTTCTTTAGCCCACAGAAGTTTGTTTCTCCCGTAAAAGGGATAGTTGGTTGTACTTGTCCCCTAGGCCAAATGTTTCCAATCCTCAGGTGTCCTCATGAATAATGGTTTCTAAAGCCCATATGAACCAATTAGACAAAAACATGACATGTTTCCAGGATTGCATGGCAGACACAGTTATACATGAGGTCTAAAGTGGTTTTAACATCAACATCTCAGTTTGTAAAAATATATTTTTCTCATGGCATGAGAATTGGGATTTTAATGGTATCAAATTTGTATAAAATAATGCAACCAGTTATTATATATAAAAAACAGGCCTTGTTATTGTCTATTGAACAAAATTATTAAAAGCGTTAAAAAACAAGTGCAAAGTGATCAGTTTTTCTAAAATTACATATTGTCAACATTTAACAACATTTTTACAAAAATCAGAAATACTTACATCCAATAAACTGTGAGCGCTGTCACTGCTCTCCTTATTTGTTCTGCACATGGCTTGGTAGTCATATAGAGTTATTCTAAAGAAAGAGGTACACAAATATCATATAGGGTAACTAGCAGATAACAATTGATCATATTTTACCAATCACTGGTGGTTGAGTACTGTTTTAGGGCAGGGCATATAACAGACAAATTTGAAAGGAAATTCCAATACCTATAATTAGTTATTATTTCAGATTTTTCAAAATTTTCGGGTTTTCTGGTTATCGAATTTCAGAATTTTCTAATATTCAGAAACTTTTGTTAAATGGGTTTTCGTTAACCCAGATGTTTCCGAATCAACAAATGTGTCGAAATTTGTTAAAAAAAATCATTTGGAACTAAACGAATTGCACATGTATACCAAATATGGGATAATTTCTCGCATTCCCAAAAGATATGAGGAAAGGAACCCTGAGGGGGGCATCCTCTAAAACATGTGGGGGAGACTGATGGGTATATAGGGTGTAATTTGGTGGTTGTCAGGGCTGTCTTTCAGGCAGGCAAAAGGGGAAGCTGCCCTGGGCCCTGTCATTGTTGTGGGACCCCAAGCAGCTACCTCATACTTGCCAACTATCCCAGTTTAAATTCCCTTGTCCCTTGAAGTTTTAGTCCAGTACTGTGTCCTGATATCTCAGTGTGACGTGCTGCTACTAATGCTGCCCAGCTCTGCCCTATTGTTGTGTACAGATGACTCACCTTCAGACCCTGTGTTTAAATGTAAATAACAGCCGAGCGTTTCCCAGAACACAACGGGGGGGTGACGCGGAGGGGCCGGACTCAAAGGTGTCAAATGTGACACCGGAGGGGGGAGGGTTCACTTTTGGGTGAACCTCTGCTTTAAGTCTAGCTGATATTTATTGTATGTATCAGAGCAGGTGGAAAGCAAAATTGATTGTAGGGGCCCCAAGAAAATTTTTGCCCAGGGTCCAATCAAAACTAAAGACGGCCCTGGTGGGTGTGAAGTATCATCTAGTAAATAGTTTTACCAACTGTATTGCCGCGTACACACAATCGGCTTTGGCCCGGCCAAATCACGGAATTCCATCTGAAAAATATAGAACATGTTCTATATCTAAAGTCCGATGGAATTCATCGGAATTTCCGATGAAAAAACTCTGATGGGGCTACACACGATAGGAAAAACAGACTTTTTCCATCGGAAATTCAGATTGTGTGTTATTTACGTAAATTTGTTATACAATCATCCCAATCATCTAGGGATATTGATAAATTAAAGTCTCTTTCCCATTTCTGCATGTATAGTAGCATTTCTTGTGGATCTGTACACACCATATGACCATAGATTTCTGAGATCAGGCCACTTCCTTGTGGAGTTTGATAGCAAATTTGTTCGTAAAAAGAGGGGGGGGGGGGTTGATGACAGATGTTTTATGGTGAGTGGTATAGGAGTGTCTAATAGGCTCCCTCTTGTTATGCATAGGACAACTAATGGTGTATAACTACATCATTGACTTTTGTGTTGTTCCTGACAAGACTACCATGTTTTCACGAAAATAAGATCTACCCAGAAAATAAGACCTAGCGTTATTTTCCAGTTGGGCTGCAATATAAGCCCTGCCCCGAAAATAAGCCCTATTTTAAAATGCTTGTAAAATCCTATAATCCACTCTATTACAGTAGTATATAATGTACAATGTGTGTGTTTCTGTAATATAATTGTGATGAAGAGCTCTGGCAGAAGCGCAGAGCGGCGCTATAACAAAGGTATTTGGCACAATTATATTACAGAAACACACACATTGTACATTTTATGTGTTATATAAAAATAATGCGCTAATATCAACTAATGTTGTAAATAATGTACAGCGTGTGCATAAATGGCCAATACCAGATATACACACTGATATTAAGTGCCAAAACAATCTGGGCCAGTGAAATTGATACAAAAAAAACACAAAGGACAAAACCAATATCACAGTATTGACTTGAGATAGGAAGTCCTATATTGGGCTGAGTGATCCACAGCGCTTCCTCTCACTGTCTCAGGCAGACACTCGAAAAACTCCAAAGTACCACGGCTCATAAGGAGAAAAAGAAAAAACTCATGGTGCAATAATGTATGATAAGGAGGGGGGACAGGGACTACACCATCTGTGTATGCACTCACGAATCCACAGACACATAAAGCTTCTGCTGCTGCTCAGTGTGATGATCTCCTCGTACGGATATGAATCCGTCGATCCCGTCATGTAGGCTCCTCCCCCACGCGTTGCGCCACTGTGACACAACGCGTGTGGGAGGAGCCTAAGTGACGGGATCAACGGATTCATATCCGTATGAGGAGATCATCACACTGAGCGGCAGCAAAAGCTTTATTTGTCCGTGGATTCGTGAGTGCATACACAGATGGTGTACTCCATCCAATTGCATTAGCGCATTATCTTTATATTACACATTCTATTGGTTTAGTTCACCGTTTATATATGCAGCAATATTATTTAGGCATTTTTGTTGTTTTTTCCTTATATTATATGTAGTAGCGCTGTAGTACACTTTTTACATTGTACATTTTATACTACGGTAATAGAGTGAATTATAGGATTTTACAAGCATTTTAACTCTGTTCACACTGGGGATTCCTGCCAGACAGGAAGAGAGCGGGGGAGAGAAGACAGCACATTACATGGTAAGACCTACCCTGAAAATGAGCCCTACTGTGTCTTTTGTTGCCAAAAATAATATAAGACCCAGGCTTATTTTCAGGGAAACACGGTATGTTCAGTATATCTTTTTCTCTGTATTCCTTGTCTTTTGGAAAACGAATAAACATTTTGAAATCGAAAAAAAAAAGTGTCTAATTTGTAAAAATCTGCAGTGTTCACTGTTTGGGGTTTGATATGACGTTTTAAGGGAAGAAAATTATATAAAATTTGAGTTTTCTATGAATTTTGTTAAAAAAAATGAGTTTACAGTTTCAGTATTTTCTGACTGCTTTCCCATCTTCCCTTGGAATTCCTCTTTAAGCACACTGAATGCAATCTATTAGACGGGCACCTAAGAGCAGCCTAATAACGCGGAAGATTGTGACAGAATAATAACGCATAATGTTACATTTTTCATCACTGAAGTAGTTAAACACAAATTATTTCAGGAAACAATTACATCAGTTCCTTTTATCAACATGAAATAGCTGCAAAGTGTTATTTTTTCAAACTACCTTGATGTCATTTTGTTTTTTTAAGGAGTGCTTTGTGGCTACCTGTATCCCTTCCTGCTGATTATAGCAGAGGAACATTGTAATTGTCTGTTTTCTTTTGGAACTAAATTTAAACCCATTAAAGGGGGCAGTCCGCGTCTGATGCTGTTCCCTTCAGCTTTTTTAATATTGGCAGACTTTTTTTTTTCTCCCTTGCTACAGATACCATGCCTAGGGCGTAATGACATATCCAACATCTTATTTTAATCACTGCGCAGAGACTCGTGATATGTCATTACCATCGTTGTCCAAAAGCCGCTTTTTTTTAAAGGTTTTTCAGCGTTGAAAGTACGTCCTTCTGTTTTCATCTATTAATTATTTTGGAGACAGTTTTTTAACAGTAAAAAAAAAAAAGCTTAAAGTGTTACCAAACCCAGTAATATGAAAGTAGTTCATCCGCCCCCCTACATTGCCCACAGCTTATAAATCTTCTTTGTACATTAAAATTCTGCTACTATATACCTTTTTGGATGATCTGTATACCAAGGTTATATGTTAAACAGCACAGTTTCTCCAGTGCTGAGAGGTCAGGTAGGAGGAGATTTCCACTGCAGCCTGCCCACATGTGTGATGTCAATATCATGTGACCTGGCTAGCTCTGAGAACAAGTAAATGTTTTCTCCAACATAAAAGACACAACTGAGCATGTGCAGGTTGGCTACCCTGCCTGTGTTAGCTGGCCTTCCCTAGATAGACAGTGCAGGAGGGGAGGACTATGCACACAGGATAAAACAGCCTTTTTACACAGTGCAGAGGATTAACCCCTTAAGTTCCACAGCGAGTATAACAAGCATGCTATGCTGCATATACATACATATTTTACTGTTGTGGGTTTAGTAACACTTTAAAGTGTATATAACATTTTTTGGGCTATTTTTTATTAGATAGATATGAAATAATGTATATGTCATTTTTGCATTCATTTTTTTTAGCCAGAATGTGGTACCTAAAGTGGAATTCAAGCCCAACTATAACTATTTTTTTAAATTGTTCTCCCCCTTCTTCCTATACTGCCTACCCTGTGTAAAAAAAGATCTGTATACTTACCTTTTCTTAGTCTGCTTTGGTCATGTGTTCTCTGTGTCAGCGGATGGCAGCTGCAGGGGAGAGGAGAGAGTAGTGGCACTGGTTGGACTATAAGGAGAGCCTATGGGTGACGTCACTGCTCTCGGAAATTCCCAGCTGTTGTTGAGTGCTCCATGACATGGGGGAGCTGGAGCTGCAAAATCACATGACTGGACCAGAGTGGACTTAAAAAAGGTAAGTATACAGATCTTTTTACACAAGGTAGAGAGGACAAGAAGGAGGAAAGGGATGGAACATTTTTAAGAAAAGTTATTGTTAGGCTTGAATTCCACTTTCAAAATTGTATTCACATATTTACAGGCTACTATTTGCCCTTTTGTTTGAACACAGTTGTTTACAAACCTCAAATGCTCAAGTTGAAATTTAACACAGAAGTGGATGACTTCTTATTTCAAAGTGTTTTATTTGTCAAACAAGGATTGTATATATACATAAAGCAAAACACATAAAGAAAAAATTAAAACCAGACATAAAACAACAATGTGCAAACTAAAATAAAAATGACCCAGACCATTATAGTGTACCTTAATAGCAGGAATTACCCTTTAAAAAATTGTCTGAAAGACTTTCAGCTTGGAACCTCCAAGATATGATAGATACTAGATTTAATATAAAAAAAAACTTTATTGAAATAAATTTGGAGGCTGTAATTTCTCACCTCCTGAGAATGCTATGCACCTGGATGTCTCTAAATTCAATACTGTGAGTCACTGACCTGAATCAAGCGTGCAGTAAAGTCCCGATCTACAAACCTACTCTACCAATCCTTAGATGTGGTGGCTGCATTTGTTTATCCGCTGACACCCGCAATCACATAGGGACCAATGTATGTCCCTTTTTCATCCGCAAACGGATGGATGAAAAAGCGGACATACGGTCCGCACATCTGAAAGGGGCCTTATTGAAGGTACAACATTTAGCAACATATTGCTACACTTAGACCCCTTTCACACTGAGGGCATATTGCAGGCGCTATAGCGTTAAAAAAATAGCGCCTGCAATCTGCCCTTAAAAAGCTGCTCCATTGTCTCCAGTGTGAAAGCACCAAGGGCTTTCACACTGGAGCGTTGCGCTAGCAGGACAGTAAAAAAAGTCCTGCTAGCCGCATCTTTGGAGCGGTGTGTATACCACTCCTCCACCGCTGCTGCCCATTGAAATCAATGGGACAGTGCGGCTATAGCACCCACAATGCGCTGCTTCAGCAGTGCATTGCAGGCAGTTTTAACCCTTTCTCAGTCGCTAGCGGCAGGGCTGTCTTAAGGAGAGGGCACACCTGGGCACAAAAATAGCGACGTTTTACCGCTGACGCTATGGGCGGCTCAGTGTGAAAGGCCTCTCTTCTCTGTAATACTCTGTAGCTCCTTCTGGAATTTGCTTCTAATCCCCTTGTGGAGGCTTTCATTTGTGGATGGACATTTTATGGTTACACAACCTGGTCACAATGTTATAATCTTTTTATATGGACTATAAACTGAAGGACCTATGAATAAATGGTTGTGGAACAAATCCTTTGAGTTTCCATTATTTCTTATGGAGAAATTTGCTTTGATATACAAGTGCTTTGGATTAGGCCCCGTACACACGGCCGAGGAACTCGACGTGCCAAACACATCGAGTTCCTCGGCCAGTTCAGCCCTGAAGCCGCCGAGGAGCTCGGCGGGAGGAGAGCTCCCATAGAACAACGAGGAAATAGAGAACATGTTCTCTATTTCCTCGTCGAGCTCTTTGTCGGCTTCCTCGGCCGAAAGTGTACACACGACCAGTTTCCTCGGCAGAATTCAGCCAGAAACTCGGTCGGAAGCTGAATTCTGCCGAGGAAACTGGTCGTGTGTACGGGGCCTGACAAGCATGTTTCTGGAACAAATTATGCTCACAATCCAAGGTTTTACTGTAATTGCACAGATCTAACCTTACAAAATAGGAAAGTGTATAAAATTCATCTGTAATCTTGCATTAGATTCAGCAAACTGAATTAGCAATATGAATAAAATGCAGGATTCATCTGATGCCTGTATACACACATAGATAACTTTTTAATTGCCTGTATTTTGTTTGCAATGCCAGTTTAGACTGCAGAATTTAATTACAAAGGGGGTTTCCATTTTTAGCTTGCATTTAAAGAGTAGCAGAGGAGTGAACAGTACTTGAAAAGCCACTGATTACCTGTTTTAAGAAATTTTTACTTGATTGCCCAGGTCCACCTATAAGTGCGTTTCCAGTGCATTTACTCTTCCAAGGGCCACCTTAACTTCCCAAGCTTTTTGCAATAGGCCATAATTATCAGAAATGCAGCTCCCAGGCATCTCAATTGAGTGGCCTAAAACTCTTCCAAATCTTCTCAGTACCTTAACTTTTCTTTAGCGCATTCATGGCTTGAAAGCCTTTCACTTCAATGGAAAGTCCATACACGTCTTCTCAAGCTGTGGACAGGCTTTCCATTTGAAGAGAATGGCATTCAGGCTCCAAAAGCAAAAGATTTTGAGGAGTTGTTGTATGGTACAGGCTGCACACAAATGATTGTCAGGGAACTGATAAGAAGGTATGCCCTGTAGAGAAAACACTGATTGTGGGGGACTTCAAAGAGGTAAGTGCAAGAAAACACACTAAATGGTGGACCTAGGGCAGGGGTGCCCAACCAGTGGCTCAGGGACCACATGTGGCCCGCAGAGCCCTCTGATGTGGCCCGCAACCTCCTGCTCTGGGATGGAATAAAATAGAATAGAATACTGTTATAAAAGGTAAGTTTATCACTAAAATCACAGTGTATATATGGGCATATCTGTTCTTCAGTGGTTACTGGGCTGCTTTCAAACTGATCCACAGGTGTAGAAAAGTGCACCTGTGGGTTACCTGCACTGAACCATAGACTTCTATTACCTGCGAGTTTGGTGTGCTTTCTGAAAGTTCACCACACCTACAGGATATAATGGAAGTCTATGGCAAAGTGCAGCTAACCCGCAGGAAAGACACAGGTGAAGTGTGCTGCACCCGTGATGGGGGTAACAACTGTGCATCAGTGTGAAAGCAGCCTTAGGCCCCTTTCACGTGGTCAGTCTGACCAAATCGGACCCTCCATTCACCTCTAAGGAGCGGAAGATGTAAATGGACTTGTGTCCGTTTACAAACGCCTACCTCCAATCCAATCCGCTCAACAAAAAAAAGGAGTAGAGTGGGCTCTATAGAGTTGAGTGGGCTGCCATCCACCCGCTATGCTCATTGTGGCCCACGACCGGTTACCAAGTCACTTAAGTGGCCCTTGCTCTTCAAAAGGTTGACCACCGTTGACCTAGGGAATCAAAAAAGCAGATCTGAAAAATCTCCAGTTACGCCGCGTAAGTGCAAATATGTGCCGTTGTATCTATGCGCCGGACGTAACTTGCCTACACCAGCGTAGAGTGTGCGTATATTTACGCTGGACGTATTTGGCGCTCCCATTGATTTTCTATTCACATGTGCAAATGAGGGAGATACGCCGATTCATGAACGTACGTCCGTCCGTCCGACGCAGTGCGCGTAAAGTCATACGTCCGGCGTAAAGTTATGCCCCATAAAGGAGGTGTAACTCAGCAGCATCCATGCAAAGGGAACACAAGCCGACGTATTTAACGTAGTTTACGTAGGACGTGAATATGACTAGGAGTAGGTTACGTTCACGTCGTAGGCAGTGATCGGACGTATCTTAGGGAGTAGTTCCGACGTGATTCTGAGCATGCGCACTGGGATGCGTCCACGGGACAGCGCATGCGCCGTTCGTTATTCGTATCTGTCTGGCGCTAGGCCCATCATTTGCATGGGGTCACGCCCACTTCCTTATATGCCGACTTACGCCTGAGAAACCCAGCGCAGATTTGGCAGCACTGGCTTTGTGAATCCAGTGCTTGCCTCTATGCGCTGCGTCGGCGTAGCGTTAAGAAGATACGCTACGGCGGCATAAATATGCGCCGCTGTTTGTGAATCTGGGCCCTAGTTCTTTAACAATGTGTTACTATTCCTAAACCCACCAACATCTACTAAGACTTGACATATCAGCCACTCATAAGGAGAAGTAATATTATGTAATCATAGTTAATTGTGAAGCTCAAACTAATAGATTGGGAACCTCGATGTCAGCTCCACCTTTCAATTTTTTTACATTAAGTCTGTACATTTTTTTTTGTAAAAGTAATTTCTACAAGATATTTAAAGAATCCTTCTAGGTTTGAACTGACACATTGTAGAATAAAAAGGCATATCCCCCTGGAAAATATTTTATTGCTGAGATCACTGGTGCAAAGACGGCACCTTTATTGCTTTGCATTTACTGTACAAAGCAATGTTTACACTGTACATTGTGTGAAAACTTAAATGCCGTTTGACAGGGGAAGAGGAAATTTGAGTAATTACCAGACTACAAAGTCTTTCCCTGCTTTTGATGTGCTATTATGTTAGAAGCCTGGACGTGCCACATGGATATAATATTTGCAGTGTTTGAATGAATTTTTAGCTGGTGATATCTGTACCGAAATAATAGATGAAAGGTGGATACTGTATATAATTTTGTAGCTGGGATAACAAAAGTTCTTTTTCCTTGTACATTGGTGGAATCTAAGAAAAATACAGACAAGCATTAGGACTGTCTAAAGGCCTGTACACACAATCGAATATTCCAACAACAATTGTCCGACGGACGTGTTTTGTCAGACAATACGACCGTCTGTATGCTCTATCGGACAATTGTTGTCGGAATTTCCGACACCACATGTTGGCTTTGCATGCTCTCAAATTGTCCGACAACAAATGTGTTACGTCGGATCATCCAATTGTGTGTACACAAATAAACACAAAAAAAAAGTACAAACACGCATTCTCCGAACCAATGCTAACCATAATGCCGGGTACAGACGAGAGGATTTATCCGCGGAAACGGTCCTCCGGACCGTATCCGCGGATAAATCCTCTGGCGGATTTTGATCTCCTGGTTGTACTAACCAGGAGATCAAAATCCCCGCGGAATTCCATCCGCGTTGATGTGTCGCGACGCTGTCATATAAGGATATCCACGCATGCGTCGAATCATTACGATGCATGCGAGGGAGGGAATCGGACGGATCGATCCGGTGAGTCTGTACAGACCACCGGATCGATCCGCTGGAGCCGATTCCAGCGGATAGATTTCTTAGCATGCTAAGAAATTTTTATCCGCTGGAAATCGGTCGGCCCGAAAAAAATCAGCGGAAAAATATCCGCTGGGTTGTACACACCAGCGGATCTATCCGCTGGAACTGATCCGCAGATCAATTCCAGCGGATAGATCCTCTCGTGTGTACGGGGCCTAAGACAACATTAGCAGTATTTGCCCAAAGGGTGGCGCTAAAGAGCAGAAAATAGGCTGAAAATATTCTGCTGTCTGTATGCATACCAAGTTCATGGACAACGCCCTTTGGACAAAAATCCATGGATTTGTCCGATGGAAGTCCAATCGTGTGGCTTTATAGTGACATAAAAGTATGGAGTGGCATAACAGATCAAATCTAGGTTTAGCTGCTTCTTGGAAACTCTGATTGGTTGTAAGCAGGACTGAAGGTTAGTGGTGGAAGGGAGCTTCCAGGCCTCCAGAACCACAGGCCTAGACACATTTTTGACCAGTGTGCACCTTCTTGCTAAACCACAGCTTTGCATGTAAAATACACACCAATTCATCAGCCCTAGCTTCTTGCAGGAGGTTTCTAAATGCTTCTTTACCTTGTCTCTATCTACTTCTTCTTTTTATTTTTTTTATTTTACTAGTGCTAGTAGTTGCTTTGTCAGTCCCATGACCAACGCCTCTTTACTTAGTGACCAGGGGATTTTCTTCCAGGTTTAATGGGGCTGTCATCACCATTCTTAAGGAGCCCCCTTGCAGTTTGTTGAGGTCTGCTTTTTTCTGGCCCTTTGATTTTGATATGTTTGGTTTGGAAAGCCCAGCAAAGACTTTACTCTCTTGCCAACCTAGCTCTCAGGGTCATACAGGGACACATAAGCCTCCACCCTAAAACATAGCTGCAGTCTCCATAGAGGAACATCAAAAAATACACTAGAACATTCCTGTAAACATGACCCATCTGCCATATCTGGTAGAGAAGTTATGTGTGGGTATGGACACCAGTGGCAACTCCATATTTTTCCATCTGTCTGCAGACGATCCCCGCCAAGCAAGCGGATATTTAAGGAACAGATCCTCACGGGATCCGATAGTGTGAAAGGGCCCTTAACCACTTAAGCCCCGGACCATTTTGTAGCTAAATGCCCAGGCCAGGTTTTGCGATTCGGCACTGCGTCGGTTTAACAGACAATTGCGCGGTCGTGCGACGTGACTCCCAAACAAAATTGGCGTCCTTTTTTCCCCACAAATAGAGCTTTCTTTTGGTGGTATTTGATCACCTTTGCGGTTTTTATTTTTTGCGCTATAAACAAAAATAGAGCAACAATTTTGAAAAAAATTCAATATTTTTTACTTTTTGCTGTAATAAATGTCCCCCAAAAACATATATAACATTTTTTTTCTTCCTCAGTTTAGGCCGATACGTATTCTTCTACCTATTTTTGGCAAAAAAAATCGCACTAAGCGTTTATCGATTGGTTTGTGCAAAATTTATAGCGTTTACAAAATAGGGGATATTTTTATTGCATTTTTATTAATTTTTTTTTTTACTACTAATGGCGGCGATCAGCGATTTTGTTCGTGACTGCGACATTATGGCGGGCAACACTTCGGACAATTTTGACACATTTTTGGGACCATTGTCATTTTCACAGCAAAAAATGCATTTAAATTGCATTGTTTACTGTGAAAATGACAGTTGCAGTTTGGGAGTTAACCACAGGTGGCGCTGTAGGAGTTAGTGTTCACCTAGTGTGTGTTTACAACAGTAGGGGGGTGTGGCTGTAGGTCTGACGTCATCGATTGTGTCTCCCCTATATCGGACCCCCGACCCGCGCAAAGGCAAGGACGTATATATACGCCCATCTGCCTGTCCGTGCCATTTTGCGGACGTAAATAGTCGTGCGGCGGGCGTTACGTGGTTAAAGTGTTACTAAACCCCCCCCCCCCCCGATTACCTGATCTGACAGCTAGTGGGGATCCCCCCCCCCCCATTAGCTGTCACAATTTTAAAAAGAGGGGGCAGAGCCCGTTCGGCTGCTTCACTCATTTGCATGTAAATGGAAAACTACAAGGTCCAGCAGCCTTTGTAGTTGTTGGCTTGTAGTTTTCAATGAACTACCACTGTGCTGTGGAGCGCCATGGTAGTTTATTCTCTCTTCTTGTCAGATTCTATCTGCTTGCCCACATGGGATGTACCGGCACACAGATACACTGGCAGATCTGCTGGAGACCTTTATAGCATCATCTGCTGATCGCTGGCACAATGCTTTACAGGCTCAATAAAAAAAAGAATAAATGCACAGTTTTACCAGCAAAAAATGTGCGTTTATAATTTTTTTCTAAAAAGTGAACTTATCCTTTAAAGCTTGTAGGAGTAGTTTTTTATTCTCCACTGACCGTCCTATGAGGCTACATAACCCCTGATTTTCTGTCTGGACAGTTCTGATTGGTCCTGTGGTGATTGCAAAAAACTAAACAGAGTGATAGTTCACCTTTTTATTTTCTGTTAATAGATGATCTAACACTTTATATAATTGAAGTAATTTAGCTACCATTTTCAAATGGAGGTCAGAAATAACAGCCAACATATTTATCTCAATATAACCTTGCTTTATAAGTAAATTATATGAAGCCAGAAAGCCTTTTCCACTTTTTGCCCTATTAGCTTCACTCTGGGAAACAGACCCATCTGGGATTGTCAGTCTCCTGGGACCTCCTACTGACCACCCCAAATTATAGGAGATAGTACAGGATGTGGAGATCCGCAGGAGGAGCCAGTAAGGCCTCGTACACACGATAGGTTAAGCAGAGGACAACGGTCTGATGGACCGTTTTCATTGGTCAAAACCGATCGTGTGTGGGCCCCATAGGTTATTTAACCATCGGTTAAAAAAAAGCCAACTTGCTTTAAATTTAACCAATGGATTCCTAACCGATAGGTCAAAACCGATCGTTAGTAGGCACAACCATCGGTTAAAAATCCACGCATGCTCAGAATCTAGTCGACGCATGCTTGGAAGCATTGAACTTTTTTTTTTCAGCACGTCGTTGTGTTTTACGTCACCGCGTTCTGACACAATCTTTTTTTAACCGATGGTGACCATCAGTCAGCTTCATCGGTTAACCGGTGAAAACAGTCCATCAGACTGTTCTCATCGGATGGACTGATCGTATGTACGCGGCTTAAGAGCTGCTGGGCATTCAACATATCCACACTCCAGATGTATCGGTTTCCCAGCAGACTATGGTGGACCTTTTTTCACCAACAGAATATCGTTCACCAGCTCATGTGGTGGTAAAAATAAAGTATTCCCTCTCTTCTTTATAGGTAGGGGCTGGCTTCCTACCTATGAATATAACATGATTGTGTTAATGTGATACAGATTCTCCCATCATTTGAATTGCATCTACTGCACACAATGAATTTAAGGTGTTCACTTGGCTTTTAAATTCTCCAGATCAAAATCTATTTAAGCATCTGTGGGATGTGCCGAAAAAACAAGGCTGACCCACCTCGCTACTTACAGAACTAAAAGGATCTGTACTAATGGTATGATACCAGATTCCACAGTATACCTCCAGAGGTCTTGTGTACTCCATGCCTCAATGGGACAGGCTGTTTTGGCGGCTTGCTCAATATTAGGTGGGTGGTCATAATGTTATGGCTGGTCAGTGTACATTTTTTCAATGTATTCACAAATGTTACTTACCCACAAAACTAATGTACCATATTTTCCGGCGTATAAGACGACTTTTTGCATCTAAAATCATGCCCCAAAAGTCGGGGGTCGTCTTATAGGCCGGGTACCTGTCTGTCAGACGGCGGCCATCCATTATTCAAAAGCCGCGCCTCCTCCTCAGACTGTTCCGTGATAGGCGGAACACAAATTTTCCCAGCAGAGCCTCTGTTCAGTGTTCCGCCTATCACGGCCTCGGGCGAGAGGACATCCGTGATAGGCGGAACACTGAACAGAGGCTCTGCTGGGAAAATTAGTGTTCTGCCTATAACGGAACAGCCTGAGGAGGAGGTGCGGCTTTTGAATAATGAACGCCCGCAGCCTGAGAAACTCTGCAAACAGGGGAAGGTAGGAAGATCGTCGAGGCAGGCATACTGGCACAGTGAGGCAGGCATACTGGCACAGTGAGGCAGACATACTGGCACAGTGAGGCAAGCATAATGGCACAGTGAGGCAGGCATAAAGGCACAGTGAGGCAGGCATACTGGCACAGTGAGGAAGGCATACTGGCACAGTGAGGCATGTATAATGGCACAGTGAGGCATGTATAATGGCACAGTGAGGGGTCATCTTATACAGTGAGTATATCCCAAAACCAGCATTTTAGCTGGAAAATTAGGGGGTCGTCTTGTACACCCAGTCGTCTTATATGCCGGCAAATACGGTAAGAACTATCTGGTAATCAATTCTTAGTAAATGCGGCAGACTTGGAGTATTGGCTAAGTCAAATGTAGCTGTTTGAACTTCAATAATGAATCTGTAAGCAATTATATTATTGGATGCAGATCTTTTAAAATACACATTTTCTAATTTTGCAATTTTTCACAGAATTCCTGGGAATTATAGTTGAATGTTTTCTAAAATGCTACCCATTTGACCTGGTCCAAGAGCTGCCAGATCAATTATCCATGATATGATCAGTTAGCTCATTCAACATTTGTAAAAAAAACACAATGTAAAAGAAACAGATTAAAACACAACATTTTTCATTCGTTTGAACACATTTGGTGTGTACACATACGTTCTGTATAAATATAAGTACCTAAAAAAAACGTACAAAATAATTGTACATTATTCTCAGATGGACAAAAGAGAATCTCTTTAACTCGGAACATCATATCCATTTTTTTAAATACAATGATGTCATTGCATACCTTTTAAAGGAGCCCATTGTTAGCAATTTATTCATCACAGCACCTTCTACTTCTCCAAAAAACTGTCCAGTCTGGTGGAAAATAAAAAATGAAATTAGTAGGAATACTTGTGGAGAGAGTGACATACTGCTACATAATACAATGCATTATATCTGATGGGTTGACCTGTGATCTTAAAGTAATTGTAAATGCTCAATTTCTTTTTAAAAATTAGAAACATGTTCACCTTCTCTGATCCTCTGACCCTCCTCTTCCCAGCGGCGCTCCTGGCTCCTCCCCTCCTCTGCCGGTGCCCAAGCCACTCGCTCTGGGGGCACTTGTGCGGGCTCGTTCCAGAACCCTGTTCCCGCCTCATTGGCTGTGATTGACAACATTGGAAGCCAATGACTCCTGCTGCTGTATCTGAGCCAATGAGCAGGAAGAGAACTGAGAGAGCCTCTGGTATAAGGGGGAGGGGGAGCGGTGGTTGGGTCAGTGGAACTGCAGCATGCAGATGGTTTTCTACCTTAAAGGATCACTAAAGGAAAAAACATTTTTTGCTGAAATGACTGCTTATTGGGTATCGAGACATAAAAGTTAACTGATTCCTTTTAAAAATTATTAAAAATTTAATTTAATCTATCATATAATGTGCCTCTAGTTTCACTTTGGGTTTTAAAGTTACATACATGAAGTTCCGGGTGAGAGGTGAGTCGGGAAGACTCACAGAACAAAAACAAACAAATCCAGGGCAGTGTTTTGTTTTTAAAATGAATCTGATTGGTTCTGAGGAGTTTTAGACACACAGTAATGACAGCTTAGACCACCGTGAAAAGCTCCCAGTACTGTGGTTATAAGGAAACAGGCAACCAGGAAGTGTGGAGATCACAGCAGAATTACAGCTACTTCAAAGCAAAAACAAACAATGAGGACATGAAACCAGTACTGCAGTAAGGTAAAGGAAGCTATTTAGCTAAAAAAAAAATCATTTAGTGACCCTTTAATGCAGAGAATGCATTAGGACAAAAAAAAACTTCTGGCTTTAGAACGCTTATTAATAAAAAGAAAAACACCAACTTAACTTTAGTAGTGTAAAGTGTAAAGTTTATTTTTCTAGAAAAAGTTGTCCTCCAGATGGAGACCGCAACTCTTTAGGTCGAAAGGCGTCAGAGTTTCTAGCTTATGCATCACTGTAATGTAACGTCATTTGCTCACATTGCTGGTTTTGGATTATGTGATTTTGGATATGTACTTTTACCCTTATACATCAAGAGCTCATGTTTCAATGTTAATAAGTGTTTTTTACAATAAGATTTGTATTAAAGACCTTTTATATATATCTAATATGTTGTAATATTATAATATTCTTTTTCTCTATAAGTTTATTTTTATTGCCTCTGCTTGCTACTGAATTACATTGCATCTAATCCTAAAAAAATGTACTTCAGCTTACCAGTCCTTGGATGGGGTGACTACACTAGTTTCCTTATTGTTATGCTCTATTTCACCTGGTGATTCTACCAGATACACATTTTTTATCCTAGGGTGACAACACTCATTTAGGGGTTATTTACACATGTTTGACAGGCGGTGAGGAGGCTTTATTACGACTTTCAAATATAGTAGAAAATAAAATACCCATAGTAATTCCCAGAGGTGGTAAGCGGTCAGTGCACTAGCTTGCAGTGCCATCCTATCACCCGAGAAAACATTAGATGAGAGAAAGCTGGCAGCTTGATCTTCCGCAATGAATATATTTATTAATCCAGGTGTGGTACAAAATAATATAAGGCTTACGCGTTTCGGCATGTAGCCTTAATCATAGCCTTGGTGGCTATAATTTGGGCTACACAGTGAAACGCATGAGCTCTGTATTATTTTATACCACACCTGGATTAATAAATGTATTAATGAGACAGATCGAGCTGCCAGCTTTCTTTCATCTAATGTTATTTTGAATTTGCTTCAAAAGCTCCCATGCTCTGCAAACTCTTCTTGAATCTAAAAGCAAACTGTATGAATAAAAACTTTCACCTTCAACCCTAAAGATGCTGACAAAACCAAGTACTAAAGAATAGTAAAAAAGCTGAGCTGCGCTAAAAACACTCTTAATAGGTGCAAAATACATACATACCAATATATAATCATATATATATAATACATATAATCATGAAGTGTTAACACTTGTGTAATCTACAGTACATAAATAACAAAGTGCGGTCGAATAGAGTGCAATAAGTCCAAATATCACATGCAAAAATAGAATAAAAAATGTATCGTATTTTAAAGCAGTGCTTCTGAAATAAAGTGCCAAAGTTAATCTAAAAAGAAAAGTGCTCTGTGCGTCTCTGGATTGGTCACACATTGTACTTCCACTTTCCTCCACCAGGGTTGAAACGTAGGTCACCAGATAAGTATCAATTTCCTCTCAATTCTAATCACTAATCCTCCCAGGACACCATTGAGATAAAGTGCTCAATTTCCATGTATTATAAAAAAGCAGATCAGGAAAATATTATAGCATGATTGATATGTTTTATTAATGTTAAGCCCCAGAAACAATAAAAATATGTACATTCATATAATAAGGTGCCTCCCCTGGCACCCAAAACGACCTTCGGATACTCTGTACAGGAACTGCTGAATGATCTGGAGCCAGCATACGTTCTAAATGGCGTAAGTGACACCACCATTTGAAGTCCAGCCTCTATGTGTTTCGTCACATCCAAGACATCATCAAGATGGTGTCCTGGGAGGTTTAGTGATCCGAATTGAGAACAAATTGATACTGTGCTGTCACCTACTTGTTACAAGTAGTCTCCTCCAGCAGATGAGTGGGAACCCTGGTGGGGAGAGTTGAAGTGCATAGTGTGACCAATCTAGAGATGCACGGAACACTTTTCTTTTTGGAGGAACTTTGGAACTTTATTTCAGAAGAACTGCTTTAGGTTAAAAACGAGCCTCAACTGCATGCTTTTACTATCCCCCCAACCACAAGTGTAAACTAAAGCCGTGTACACACGATCGGGTTGTCCGATGAAAACAGACCGATGGACTGTTTTCATTGGATAAACTGATTGTGTGTGGGCCCCATCGTTTTTTTTTCCATCGGTGAAAAAAAAACAGAACATGTTTTAAATTTTTCCTATGGTTAAAAAACGATAGAAAAATCCGATCGTCGGTGTGGAACTCTATTGGACAAAAATCCACACATGCTCAGAATCAAGTCGAGGCATGCTCGGAAGCATTGAACTTTATTTTTTTCGGCCCGTCGTAGTGTTGTACGTCACCACGTTTTGGCACAGATTTTTGACTGATGGTGTGTAGGCAAGACTGATGAAAGTCAGCTTCATCGGATATCCGACGAAAAAATCCATTGGATTAGATTCCATCAGATATCCGATCGTGTATACAGGGCTTAAAGGAGTTGTAAAGGAAAAAAAAATTGCCTAAAATTAATGTCTGCAAGGTAGACAGACAGACAGAATAGTGTAATGATTCTGTTAAAAACGAGTAAATACCTATTCAATTCCTTCATCTATATCACCTCTGGCATTCTAGTTTCTGTTCTCTCATTCACTTCCTGGTTTGCGGCGCTCATTCATGTAAGAACTACATTTCCCAGTATGCATTGCGGCACGCCCAGTAATTCACACCTCCTTGAAGTCTCTAACATGTAGAGAGCGTCCTGCCACACAGATGTAGTTCCCAGGAGGGGGTGAGCACGTTGCTGACCACCGCAGTAAAGCCTCCCATCACGGTGGTCAGTAACAATCAGACAAGCAGGAAGTGAACAGAACAGAGAAGAAATAGAGCAACTTCTGAGCAAAAACGAACAATGAGGAAGTGAAAAGAGGAATGTCTGCAGGTAAAGGATGCTTATTATGAACAACATTTTTTTTCCTTTACAACTCCTTTAAGCCTTACTGTACTGTGTTCATAGAGGAGCAGCTTTGTCACCCTACACTGTTCTTCTGATTTGGACTGCAAAATTCCCCATATCTTCTCATCTCCAAAACAAATAGGGGAAGGTGATTTTCAGTTCACAAAGGAAATTAGGAAGCTGATAGCATTGTTTGAGATTTCAGTATAGTGCACATTGGATTTATGGCAGGTATGGTTTATGTACTTGCAGAAAAATTACAAAAAAGGAAATGAATACAGTACATCCATCATATCTGGTAAACTTCAATATTTAAAGTGTTATCTCTTGGGTCTAGACATACTTTAAAATTAACTCCTAAAAGGGGTGCTCACCCTGGAACCTATTAGTGCATGACTACTGTCACTGAACAAATCTATAGTGTGTGCAAATGGAGTTCCTCTGACACTTTGTATATGCAGTATATTTGTTGGTAGACTCCTGCGTGCTCAACCTACGGCCCTCCAGCTGTTGTAGAACTAAGTCCCATGAGGCATTGCAATGCTGACAGTTACAAGCATAACTTCCAAAATCAGAGGCATGATGGGACTTGTAGTTTCGCAACATCTGGAGGGCCGATGGTTGAGCACCCATGCCTTAGCACATTGCTTTATTACATTGAACTCAAAAATGTTTGCTTGCGAAACAGCTGGGGAGGGCTAGAACCTCTGCCAGGTCTTCACTTTCTTTGAAAAAAAGGGGAAAAATATTGCACTAACAAAAACAAATTAAAACTAAAGCAGCCGCACTACAATATGACAAATATTGAGTAGTGATGTGAGAAAAAAACTTTGATGCCCCAGTTGAAGTCCCTCTAGGACGAAACGCGTAGCGTTTGGTTTTTTACCATTTTCTCATATTGCCCCTTTTATACCATGTGATCACTTTTTTATGTATTTGTTGGTTTTATTCAAATAAAACCTACATTTTGACCTGCACCATTGGGGCTGCGTTTTTCTTCTCTCTCCCCTGCATGTTGTTTGGAGCCTTCCATTTTATTCCATCATACCCCACACAGGGTTCAACACCATCCCTCCCACCCACTCTTGCGAGTGGACATCTTGGGACAACCAAGACAGCTATCCGGGATATCGTATACCTACGGCCCTCTACTGAAGATCCATTCCATCTTCGATCCAGTCTGAGGAAGCCCAGCAGAGTATGCCCCGTGATCGTTCATGCTTCATTGTCGCTGACAGGCAGATCCACGCTTTCTGGTAAGCACAATTCAAGTCAATGGTGATAATCTGTCTCTGAGGATCCACGTGGTCATTCATCATCTATTCATCTCACTTGTTTTGGATGGACTCTTCAGTGTTTTATTATCACATTTTTTGGTTTTGTTTCACTACAGCACCTTTTTTACTTTTGAATTTTCACTGTGGTTGGTACTTTATCCTTGTCCCAGCACAGTGATCATCATCACTTTCCTAGAGGACTCACTGCCTTTATGGTTTACAGCGCTGCATTTTTTTCTCACTTCACTGTCTTTGTTGTAAATATCTCCGTTCTTCCTGTCACCAGTGGCATCGCTATGAGGGTGCGGACCGCAACGGGGTGACACCATCCCATCCATGATAACGCATGGATCGGCGCACCGGCACCGACCGCATGATTTGGAAGGGGCCTGTTTGGGGTTTGTACCGTGGGCGGGGGGTTCCCCTTAAAGCCAGAACAACTACAGCTAAAAAGCTGACCTGCCATCAAAGCCAATTACTGCCTCACCCAGTTTCTGGTGAACACTAAAGTGTTAAAGAGAATCATTCAGTTTTAATAAGGACATACAAGTCTTCTCATACCCCTAAACAATGCAAACGGCACATCCAAGAATTTTAGATTACACAGGGAAAAAAACAAATGTCTTCAATTTTTATTCTTTCATGTACAAATGTTCAACATTTCAATGATGAAGGAATGTTCAGTATGATGACCAGAAGAAGGAGAACGATCTCATGCTGTCATCTTACTGTCACATTGAATTGCGATTATCTGATTTGATGGTAGACGTTCTCAGCATGATTAGCGGAACATTCTACACACTGTGTTAATGCAATACACTTCAAGAAAGAGAATAAAAATCTGTTGACAACGTTTTCTGTGTGTATTGATGATTATGAAGCCCACTGTAGTGGTTTCTCTACAACGTATATCACCCCACTGTACACAAGCCCCAAATAAGAAAAAAAAAGGGGAATTACAGGGTATGCAGACATTTTGTTATATTTGTTTAAGACCGCGTACACACGATCGGTCCATCCGATGAGAATGGTCTGATGGACCGTTTTCATCGGTCCAAACCGATCCTGTGTGGGCCCCATCGGTTAGTTAACCTTCGGTCAAAAAAATAGGAACTTGCTTTAAAATTGAACTGATGGACGCCTAACCGATAGGTCAAAACCGATCGTTAGTATGCAAAAGCATCGGTTAAAAACCCGCGCATGCTCAGAATCAAGTCGACGCATGCTTGGAAGCATTGAAAAAGTTGGCGCATGCTTGGAAGCATTGAAATTAGTTTTTTTCAGCACGTCGTTGTGTTTTACGTCACCGCGTTCTGACCCGATCGGTGTGTAGGCGCGACGGACCATCAGTCAGCTTCATAGGTTAACTGATGACAACGGTCCTTTGGACCATTGTCCAAAGGAACTCGACAAGGCAAGTTTCTCCATTCCTGTCAAGGAAATAGAGAACTTGCTCTCTTTTTGGCTCGTCGAGTTTCTCAACAGTTTCCTCAAAGAAAATGTACACACGACCGGTTTCCTCGGCAAAAAAATATCTCCCAGCAAGTTTTTTGCTGTTTTTTGCCGAGAAACTCGGTCGTGTGTACAAGGCCTGAGAAGGGCAGAAAGTCCCTGATGACCCAGCCAAAATTCTTGTCTTGCCTAATTATATATATATTGCTCCTAATTGATATGCTTTGTTAAGTAAGTGTTGCCAACCTAGGACAGAAACTGTTAAGCCCTGTGCACACGATCGCTCCATCCGATGAAAACGGTCTGATGGACCGTTTTCATCGGTTAACCGATGAAGCTGACTGATGGTCAGTCGTGCCTACACACCATCAGTTAAAAAAACGATCATGTCAGAACGCGGTGACGTAAAACACAACGACGTGCTGAAAAAAATGAAGTTCAATGCTTCCAAGCATGCGTCGACTTGATTCTGAGCATGCCTGGATTTTTAACCGATGGACGTGCCTACAAACTATCGTTTTTCTTCTATCGGTTAGGTATCCATCGGTTAAATTTAAAACAAGATTGCTTTTTTTAACCTATGGATAAATAACCGATGGAGCCCACACACGATTGGTTTGGTCAGACCGTTCTCATCGGTTAGACCGATCGTGTGTACGCGGCATAACTGGTAGGATCATAAAGGACTAAAAACTGAAAAAAGAAAACAAATTCACATCTAATTACAGGTAAACTGCATATATTTATATATTATTATTATTATTATTATTATTATTATTAATATTAATATTATTATTATTTATCTATTTATCTATTCATATAATATTATCATTCATACAGTATCTCAGAAAAGTAAGTACACCCCTCACATTTTTGTAAATATTTTATTCTATCTTTTCATGTGACAACACTGAAGAAATAAAACACTTTGCTACAATGGTCTTGGCCACTGTCCTGCAGCTCAGTTTCAGGGTCTTGGCAATCTTCTTATAGCCTAGGCCATCTTTATGTAGTCCACCAATTATTTTTTTTGCAGATCCCCAGAGAGTTTTTTGCCATGAGGTGCCATGTTGAACTTCTAGTGACCAATATGAGAGAGTGAGAGTGATAACACCAAATTTAACACACCTGCTCGCCATTTACACCTGAGACACTAATGAGTCATATGACACCGGGGAGGGAAAATGGCTAATTGGGCCCAATTTGGACATGTTCACTTAGGGGTGTACTCACTTTTGTTGCCAGCGGTTTAGATATTAATTGCTGTGTGTTGGGTTATTTTGAGGGGACAGCAAATTTACAATGATATACAAGCTCTACACTCACTACTTTACATTGTAGCAACGTGTAATTTCTTCAGTGTTGTCACATGAAAAGATAGAATAAAATATTTATAAAAATGTGAGGGGTGTACTCACTTTCGTGACATAATGTATATTAATATTCAAAATTAAACAAAACAGTATAAATGTGTTTAAAAGTCAGTGTGAGATCAGAGAAATCCTCTCCATACAACAATGCATACAACTCTCCACAAAGTTGTGCTATACTTCTATCCCAAGGGAATCACACATGTAACAACTCATTACAACCTACAGGCATTCATGCAAGCTGTGGTGTAGTGATTGCTGTAAAGATTTGAATGTCTACCTGAGAATATTGTACGTTTGTTTTATCCCTGCTTTTATTGCATTATTAAATGATATTATGCTATGTGGATGGATCTCTCTCCTTGGTTTTCCGTTTGAATGATGGAATGCATTGTGCATTTGACAAGCATTGTCTGACCTTCTTCTAACTATGGAGTTTGACATTTCTGGTGAGTCTGTTTCCATCTGTTTGCAGCTGACTGTGACTTCCTTGGGAATAAAGGACACGCTATTGGTTGTATTTATAAAAAAATCCCCATGGCAAAAAAATTGCCTAAAATTAATGTCTGCAAGGTAGACAGACAGACAGAATAGTGTAATGATTCTGTTAAAAACGAGTAAATACCTATTCAATTCCTTCATCTATATCACCTCTGGCATTCTAGTTTCTGTTCTATCATTCAATGCAAACGGCACATCCAAGAATTTTAGATTACACAGGGAAAAAAACAAATGTCTTCAATTTTCATTCTTTCATGTACAAATGTTCAACATTTCAATGATGAAGGAATGTTCAGTATGATGACCAGAAGAAGAAGAACAATCTCATGCTGTCATCTTACTGTCACATTGAATTGCGATCATCCGATTTGATGGTAGACGTTCTCAGCATGATTAGCGGAACATTCTACACACTGTGTTAATGCAATACACTTGAAGAAAGAGAATAAAAATCTGTTGACAACGTTTTCTGTGTGTATTGATGATTGCGAAGCACACTGTAGTGGTTTTTCTACAACGTATATCACCCACTGTACACAAGCCCCAAATAAGAAAAAAAAAGGGATGCCATGTCCAAAAAAAGGGGAATTACAGGGTATGCAGACGTTTTGTTATATTTGTTTAAGACCGCGTACACACGATCGGTCCATCCGATGAGAATGATCTGATGGACCGTTTTCATCGGTCCAAACCGATCGTGTGTGGGCGCCATCGGTTAGTTAACCTTCGGTCAAAAAAATAGGACTTGCTTTAAAATTGAACCGATGGACGCCTAACCGATAGGTCAAAACCGATCGTTAGTATGCAAAAGCATCGGTTAAAAACCCGCGCATGCTCAGAATCAAGTCGACGCATGCTTGGAAGCATTGAACTTCATTTTTTTCAGCATGTCGTTGTGTTTTACGTCACCGTGTTCTGACACGATCGGTTTATTAACCGATGGTGTGTAGGCGCGACGGACCATCAGTCAGCTTCTTCGGACCGTTCTCATCCGATAAAGCTGACTGATGGTCAGTCGTGCCTACACACCATCGGTTAAAAAAACGATCGTGTCAGAACGCGGTGACGTAAAACACAACGACGTGCTGAAAAAAATGAAGTTCAATGCTTCCAAGCATGCGTTGACTTGATTCTGAGCATGCGTGGATTTTTAACCGATGGACATGCCTACAAACTATCGTTTTTTTTCTATCAGTTAGGTATCCATCGATTAAATTTAAAACAAGATTGTTTTTTTTTAACCTATGGATAAATAACCGATGGGGCCCACACACGATCGGTTTGGTCCGATGAAAACGGTCCATCAGACCGTTCTTATCGGTTAGACCGATCGTGTGTACGCGGCATAACTGATGCCGCGTACACACGGCATCAGTTATGGACCAAAAACTGAAAAAAGAAAACAAATTCAGCCATCACATCTAATTACAGGTAAACTGCATATATTTATATATTATTATTATTATTATTATTATTATTATTATTAATAATAATAATCTATTTATCTATTCATATAATATTATCATTCATACAGTATCTCAGAAAAGTAAGTACACCCCTCACATTTTTGCAAATATTTTATTCTATCTTTTCATGTGACAACACTGAAGAAATAAAACACTTTGCTACAATGGTCTTGGCCACTGTCCTGCAGCTCAGTTTCAGGGTCTTGGCAATCTTCTTATAGCCTAGGCCATCTTTATGTAGTCCACCAATTCTTTTTTTTGCAGATCCCCAGAGAGTTAATTTTTAGCCATGTGGTGCCATGTTGAACTTCCAGTGACCAATATGACAGAGTGAGAGTGATAACACCAAATTTTAGACAACTGCTCCCCATTTACACCTGAGACACTAATGAGTCACATGACACCGGGGAGGGAAAATGGCTAATTGGGCCCAATTTGGACATGTTCACTTAGGGGTGTACTCACTTTTGTTGCCAGCAGTTTAGATATTAATTGCTGTGTGTTGAGTTATTTTAAGGGGACAGCAAATTTACATTGGGGTTAATTTACTGAAGGCAAATCCGCTTTGCACTACAAGTGCACTTGGAAGTGCAGTCGCATTAGATCTGAGGGGAAGATCTGAAATGAGGGGAAGCTTTGCTGATTTTATCATCCAATCATGTACAAACAAAAATTTAGTTTTTTATTTTCCTTGCATGTCCACCTCAGATCCACAGCGACTGCACTTCCAAGTGCACTTGTAGTGGAAAGTGGATTTGCCTTTAGTAAATAAACCCCAATGATATACAAGCTGTACAGTCACTACTTTACATTGTAGCAAAGTGTCATTTCTTCAGTGTTGTCACATGAAAAGATAGAATAAAATATTTACAAAAATGTGAGTGGTGTACTCACTTTCGTGAGATAATGTATATTAATATTCAAAATTAAACAAAACAGAATAAATGTGTTTCAAAGTCAGTGTGAGATCAGAGAAATCCTCTCCATACAACAATGCATACAACTCTCCACAAAGGTGTTGCTATACTTCTATCCCAAGGGAATCACACATGTAACAACTCATTACAACCTACAGGCAATCATTCAAGCGGTGGTGTAGTGATTGCTGTAAAGATTTGAATGTTTACCTGAGTGCTGGGCTGAGAATAGTGTACGTTTGTTTTATCCCTGCTTTTATTGTATTATTAAATGATATTATGCTATGTGGATGGATCTCTCTCCTTGGTTTTCCGTTTGCATGATGGAATGCATTGTGCATTTGACAAGCATTGTCTGACCTTCTTCTAACTATGGAGTTTGACATTTCTGGTGAGTCTGTTTCCATCTGTTTGCAGCTGAGGCCTCGTACACACGACAGAGTTTCTCAGCAGAATTCACCGAGAAACTCGGTCAAACCCGGATTCTGCCGAGAAACTCTGTCGTCTGTACACTTTTGGCCCGATGGAGCCACCGAGGAACTCGTCGAGAAAATAGAGAACATGTTCTCTATTTTCTCGTTGTTCTATGGGAGAAGGCGTCCCGCCGAGCTCCTCGGCGGCTTCATCCCTGAACTCACCGAGGAACTCGACGTGTTTGGCACGTCGAGTTCCTCGGCCGTGTGTACGGGGCCTAACTGTGACTTCCTTGGGAATAAAAGAACACGCTATTGGTTGTATTTATAAAAAATCCCCATGGCATTTAGTCCAGTGAAAGTACAAGTACATTCGATCTGTGTGAACGGGGCAAAAAACAAATGTTATGAGGCTGTTTTCTGTGCTGGTCCATTTTTTTTTTTATTTAAAATAGAAAACGCCACATTTGTCCAGTAGATGGAGCTATGTGTCATAAGAATTTCCTATGATACTTAATGCCATCTACTGGCCAAATGCAGTATTTTTAATCAAACCAGCACAGGAAATAACCTAATAGCATTCTTCTTCTTTTTTTTTGCTCCATTTGCACAGAATAAAGGTTCACACCCTTTCACTTTGAAAATCGCTATGCATTTTTTTTTTTATAGATACACCCCTTTATATAGCAACATTTTGTGCAGTTTTGAGAACTGTATGGAACTTTGTGAATTATTAAAGTGCTTGGATTTAAAAAAAAAATATGGCATACTTACCTGCTCTATGCAGTGGTTTTTGCACAGAGCAGCCTCGATCCTCCTCTTCTCAGGTCTTCTGCCAGCGCTTCTGGCCCCTCCCCCCTGCTGAGTTTCAGAGTAGCCTGTAGCCTGCTATGGTGGAACCCAAACAGGCTTTTTCCCGAGCCACTGCTCTGTGTGTCCACATTAAAGCGGGAGTTCACGCAAAAAAATTTTAACATTAGATTGAGGCTCATTTTGGGCAGCAGAATCGGGTATTTTTTTAAAAAAACGAAGCAGTACTTACCGTTTTAGAGATAGATCTTCTCCGCCGCTTCCGGGTATGATCTTCGGGACTGGACGTTCCTATTTGATTGACAGGCTTCTGACAGGCTTCCGACGGTCGCATACATCGCGTCACGAGTAGCTGAAAGAAGCCGAACGTCGGTGCGGCTCTATACGGCGCCTGCGCACCGACGTTCGGCTTCTTTCGGCTACTCGTGACGCGCTGTATGCGACCGTCGGAAGCCTGTCGGAAGACTGTCAATCAAATAAGAACGCCCAGTCCCGCAGCCCATACCCGGAAGCGGCGGAGAAGATCTCTCTCTAAAACGGTAAGTACTGCTTCGATTTTTAAAAAAAACACCCCATTCTGCTGCCCAAAATGAGCCTCAATCTAATGTTAAAAATTGAGTTTTTGGGTGAACCTCCACTTTAAGATAAAAAAAAAAAATTCAGCCTTTAGAACCACTTTAAGCAATTTGTACTTTATTATTACATAGGTACATAGTTGGTCAGGTTAAAAAAAAAAAAAAAACACACAAGTCTATTTAGTTCAACCAAAAGAAAATATGAATAAATTGAAAACTTTCGTATCCACAATCCTACTCATAGTTGATCCAGAGGAAGGCAAAAAAACCCTATGAAGCATGGTCCAATTTGCTCCAGCAAGGGGGGGCATAATTCCTTCCTGATCCTCCCATCGGATATTCCCTTTATCAACAATCCCTGGTGCTATTACATATAAATGCTTGAGTGATTCATTTATTATTGATTGAGTATTCATGGGATGGATTTTTCACTTTATTAATATTATGTATTCATTTATTTTAAATAATGAAATGGGCATTAAGTAACAACATTAAAAGAAGTATGGAAGGGGCGTGACCGGAAGCCGACTCGGATGCCAGCCTAGCCTTGCAGCTCTCTCCCAGCCCTCAGCATCTAGGCACTTTTGGGGACTTTCCACCCTTCAAATATGGGCCGCTCCAGGGCGACTAGATCCTCCACGTCCAGGGGATCATCCCAGCCCCCTCCGGGAACCTCCACGGATCTCAGGGCGTTTTTCACACAGCCCGGGCCCCAGCAGACCAGGGATTCCAAGATGGCGCCGGACACAGACGCGGCCGCCATGCGTTCCCCCCCGCGGCTCTCTCACTCCATCCCGGAGCTGCTCCGGACACCCGAAGATCGGAGGGACACCCCGCAGACGATCGGGAGCGGGCGCCGCTGGTCGGGTGAGCAAACACCCCCTGCCTGGCCCCCACGCACTACGGAAGCCTCACAGCCTGCCTCGAGGGCCGCCGCCATCTTGGGACACCCGGAGCATTACACACAGTGCTCCGAGGCCTATCCCCAACTGCTCAGGACTGCCTCAGACCCAGCCATCAGCGGGCTGGGATTCAGCTCCCCGGAGTCTACAGGGGGAGCGGAGGATTTCCCTGCACTGCCCAGCCCGATCCACCCTGGCTCCCATCCATGTGCTCCAACCAGAGCAGGCCGGAACAACAGCCCCAGGGAACAGCCAGCAGGGACACCATCCATCCCTGAGCAGCAGCACACACAGCACCCAGGACCCCTCATCCGGGCTGCATCCCACCCAGGGCCACCTGCATCCTATGCCCAGATAACTGAGCCGCAGCACACGCAGTTCCCTGGGCCCCTCATCCGGGCTGCATCCCACCCAGGGCCACCTGCATCCTATGCCCAGACCACTGAGCCACAGCACCCTGGACCCCTCATCCAGGCTGCACCCCACCCAGGGCCACCTGCATCCTATGCCCAGATAACCGAGCCGCAGCACACGCAGCTCCCTGGGCCCCTCATCCAGGCTGCACCCCATCCAGGGCCACCTGCCTCTTATGCCCATATGACATGCCCCCCTGTCCCCTCCTTAGTTCAGGACAGGGAGGGGGAGGCCTCCCAGCCCCCGCAGGCCCAGGCCAGGGGTACACAGGAGGCCTGGAGATCCGAGGGCTCCATCTGGGGGCCATCACAGCGGGCTCAGGCACACCCTCCCCCGCACCCCCACCTGCCTCCACTACCGCTGGATACTGCTCCGAACCAACCCATCCCACCACAATGGCTTGTATACCTGCAAGCAATGCCTACTAAGGAGGACTTTCGACAGCTTATACTTGATGTGAAATCCACTTGCAGAACCGAGATCCAAAACCTCCAATCGGGCCTTAAACATCTGGCTGACCGAGTGGAAATGGCGGAGGAGGAAATTCAGGAAACCAAATTGGCAATTCACAGAACACAAACGCAAAGTACGGAGCATCGTACCCTCCTCAGAGACATGCAGCGCCATTTAGAAGACCTGGACAACAGGGGGCGCAGGAACAACATTCGCGTTCGGGGGATACCAGAAACGGAGGGCCCGGAAGATGTCCACTCCACCTTACACACCCTATTCAATAACCTAATCGGGGAGCCCCCGACCAAGCCCATAGACATGGACCGAGCTCACCGGGCGTTATGCCCCAAGGGGGCCAACTCCAAACCAAGAGACATAATTTGCAGGCTAAGCTCTTATCCCTTGAAGGAGGAAATAATGCGCCAGGCCCGCCTGGCCCGGAGGGTGACCCTGGATGAGGTCCCCGTACAGCTTTTCCCCGACCTTTCGTGGATCACATTACAGAAGCGCAGACTACTACAGCCGCTACTACGCACCCTGCAGGAAGAAAATATACTGTACCGATGGGGCTTTCCGTTTAGCCTTACAGCGACTACAAAGGGCAAGTCAGCAGTCCTGAGATACCCAGAGGACCTGCAAGCATTTTGTGATGATCTGGACATTCGTACACCTCAGTTGCCAGATTGGGATCTCGTGGCCACGCCACCCCCGCCACCCGTAGTGTGGCAGAAGGTCTCATCGTCCAAACGCCCCAGAGCCTCAGAGGGATCCAAGCGGAGCCCACACGGACAGCACAGGAAGAACTGACCCGACCCTCCTGGCACGGGCCCCTACACGAATGACGCTCTGCTGTGTTTTGCCTGCCAAGGCCCCCGCCCTGGAAGCTCATCTAATGGCAAAACCCACTCCCCATGCCCTAGCAGTTAGTTTAGCTTAGCATAAAGGGCAAGTCTCGGCCGAGACTTCAGAGAGAGCCCCCTCATGTCCCCTCCTCCCCCACATGTCCTTAGTTAGCCTCCAGATTTTTTGGACTTTAATTTTGGCGGTCTTGTTGTTTGACGTGACCGCTTCAGGGTTCCCGTGGGCTCCCCTGGCGCGGTCCCTAGGGGCCGGGCTGGAGGGGCCCGCGGGAAGCCGTTCAGACCTGGGCCAGTTGGCCCCAACAGGTCGTGACTTACAGTTATTGGTTTGTAATCATTGCCTTACACTAATGTTTTTCTTTCTCCTTCTCTCTCTTCCTTTTTCCAGACTCCTCTCTCCCCCCCTCATCCCTCATCACCGTGTGGCTCTGCTCAGCACTTCTGGCATACTCGTGGATCTCCTCCTGCGGTGTCTGGCTCCCGACCTTTGGCGCCTGATTCTTCTCCATCCACATCAGATAAGTACAGCTCCCTTAGACACCACACATCCTCATGGCTAAGGTACTATCCCTAAATGTACACAGATTGAATTCCAATAGAAAACGGCATCTGGCTCTGAGGGAGTTTAGGCAGTCGGGGGCGGATGTAATTATGGTCCAGGAAACACATCTAGATAAAGGGGGCTCCTTTGCTTTTGCAACACGGTACTACTCACAGGTGTACCTTTCCTCAGGGCCCCACAAAAAGGCCGGCGTGGCCATACTCATTAAGAAAGGGTCACCCTTTGTCAGCTCCCACCACTATAGTGATCCACAAGGTCATTACATAATCCTCCAGGGCTCGTGGCAGGGTCAAGAGGTGACCTTCTGCGCCATCTACGCCCCAAATGCACGCCAGCTCGGGTTCCTGTCCAAGGTGTATGCGCGCCTCTTCCGCACAGAGCATGGGATCCTAGTGATCGGGGGGGACTTTAACCTTATCCAATCGGCCACTTTAGATCGCCATGTGGTGAACCCCAGGGCACCTTCGGATCGAATACTCAGGGACTCGAGGCTGTTCCGACAACTTTCCAGACGCTATGCACTTTTTGATGCCTGGCGAGCTCTCCATCCTGGCGATCGTCAGTACACGTTCTACTCGGCCCCCCACCACACACACTCCCGAATCGAATATTTCTTTGTAAACAATTCTACCCTACGGCTGGTCAAGGCAGTGCAGATACAACCGATCTCCTGGTCGGACCATGCCCCAGTCCTGTTAACTCTGGCAATAGGCCCCCCAGCCCCCAGACCCTGCACCTGGCACCTGAACACATTTCTCCTTCAGCACCTCCCTTCTAAAATGGAACTGGAATCCACCTTGAGGAATTACTTCGAGGAAAACGATACTCCCGATATAACCCTACCCACACTGTGGGAGGCCCACAAGGCGGTGCTGAGGGGGAAGTGTATAGGCCTGTCCTCAGCCATGAAAAAAAACGCTCAGGCACTGAAACAGCGTACAGAGGCAGAACTTGAGATCTTGGAGCGACGGTTGCAACTGTCTCCTACGGTAACGCTGCTAAAAAAGATCTCCACACTGAGGGCAACTCTAGGTGAGATAGCGCTGGGTAAGGTGGAGAAGGCACTGCTTAGGATTAGACAATTGTTTTACGATAAGGGTAACAAGGCCCACTCCCTCCTGGCCAGGAAGCTCCGTGACAGCGCACAAGCCGCGACCCCGCATCAGGTCAAGAATAGGACAGGAGACCTGGTTTCCCATCCTAAGGACGTAGTCCACTCTTTTGCGGAATTCTACACAAACCTGTACAATAATCCGGACATCCCCAGTAATCCACCATCCCCTGAACTCGCTCAGCGTATGGCGTGCTATCTGGAGCAGAGTGGTGTCTCCAGACTCAAACCCTCGGATCTAGCCCCACTGAACGAACCGATCACAGTGGAGGAACTAGAACAGACCATTAAATCATTACCCTCACACAAAGCCCCGGGACCCGACGGTTTCCCATATGAGTACTACAAAACATTCCTCCCCTTGCTACTACCTCGCATGTGTAAACTGTTCAATGCATTTCTTGGGGACACATCTGTCCCCGGGGACATGCAACGCTCCTTCATCACGGTGATTCCAAAGCCGGATAAGGACCCCTCCTTATGCGCTAACTACAGGCCCATCGCCCTCCTAAATTCGGACTTTTCACTAAATTGCTATTCATCCGACTGAACTCGGTCCTACCCGCCCTTATACACAAGGACCAAGTGGGTTTTGTCCCCCTTCGTCAAGCAGGGGACAATACTAGGAAAATAATTGACCTGGTAGAGGTGGCGAATAGGGAGGGTCAAAGGTCCATATTATTGGGCCTAGATGCCGAGAAGGTCTTTGACCGCTTGGGGTGGCCCTTTCTCTTCGCTACGCTCCGCCATGTGGGCTTTAGAGGGCCATTCCTGCGGGCCATCCAGCACCTTTACTCCGACCCATCCTCCCAAGTCAAGACCCCCTTTGCCCTCTCACCCGCGTTCCCGGTAACTAATGGCACTAGGCAGGGGTGCCCTCTGTCCCCCCTGCTGTTCGCGCTCTGTGTGGAACCCCTGGCCGCAACCATCCGTCAAAACCCAGATATTAGAGGGATTCTAGTTAGAGACCAAGAGTTCAAAATCTCGCTATTTGCAGACGATATCATCCTCACGCTCACCCAACCTAGAATCTCCCTCCCGAATCTACATGTGGAGCTTGATCGCTTTGGAGTGCTCTCAGGCTACAAAATAAACGCGTCCAAATCAGAAGCGCTCCCAATTAACATCCCCGACGGGGAGGTGGCTCATCTACGATCCAATTTTTCTTATAGCTGGAAAGCCTCCTCGTTGAAGTACCTGGGAATCCACATTACCCCCTCCTACACCACCCTCTATCAGCAGAACTTCCCCCCCCTTTTCAGCAACATTAGGGCCCTTATACAACGGTGGAGAAAGCACCACATCTCCCTTTTGGGGAGAATAGCAGCAGTAAAAATGGCGATTCTCCCAAAAATACTCTACCTGTTCCAAACCCTGCCCATCCCAGTACCCTACGCCCAGTTGAGAAAACTCCAAACGGACTTGCTCCAGTTTACCTGGAATTATAGGCGTCATAGAATCCCCCGGTCGGTGTTGCTGGCGGCGAGGTCGGAAGGGGGTTTGGCTTATCCAGACCTAGTTAAGTACTACCAAGCGGCCCAGCTGAAGGCAGTAGCCTCCTGGTTCACATTACGCTCCTACAATAAATGGACGCAAATAGAGAAGCTGTGGCTAGCCCCGGTACATCCAAATAACTTGCTATGGAATGCGAAGGGGGAGGTGGACCCGGGCCGCATGTTAGGTCCTATGACCCAGCTCAGACGCACGTGGCGAAAATTGAAACGCCAACACAAGCTAGCCTCAGACAGCTCCCTCTTGACCTCTTTCGCCGGCAACCCTGAAATCCCGGATAGTCTCACCCACAGAATGTCAGCCCCATGGACAACGAGGAACCTCTTTCATTATGGGAACCTAGTAGACCCCCTGACCCGTAAAATACGCACATTCGAGGACATACAGGCCAAACATGACATGCCGCGCCAGGAGTTCTATGGATATCTCCAGATACGCCACTATGCACTGACGTTCGCTCCAAACTTGCAGTTCTCCCCCCCAACGGCTTTTGAAAGGCTGATATTGGCGGGGACAGCGCAGAGGGGCTTGATCTCAAATATATATAAAATATTGAACTCTCGGCCGACGGACACTGGGAGCAAACATGCATATATGCTTCGGTGGGAAAAGGCCCTAGGCCAGGAGATATCCATGGAACACTGGCGGACGATTTGGTCCCAGGCAGCAAAAAGCTCGATCTGCACTCTCTACAAGGAGAACATATACAAAATCCTCTACTTCTGGTACATGACACCGGATGTTCTCCATGCCATCTACCCGAACACTTCAGATCGCTGCTGGCGCTGTCAGCAGGACAAAGGAACGCTTATCCATGTATACTGGAGTTGCCCACTGATCGTCCCCTTTTGGAACTCGGTCCAGCAATTATTGGACCGACTTCTAGACAGGACGATCCCCCTGACTCCGAAGGTTTATCTGCTAGGATTCCCCCCACCAAACATCCCAGTACCCTACAAGAAATTGACCAGGCATGTACTTACGGCAGCGCGCTGTCTGGTGGCTTTGCACTGGAAGCGTTCTGCCCCTCCCCCCCCTGAGGCCCTATATGCCAGAATAAAAGATGTGGAAATGATGGAGAAGATGACGGCCAGAATGCTAGACAGACTGGAGGCCCACGACAAGGTCTGGGAGCTTTGGCACCGCCGAGAGGAGATAACCTGATCAGGTACTTGAGCCGCTCGGATGATTTCCCTCCCCATTCCCATACCCTCCACCCCCCCTCTCCCCCTCCCCCTTCTTCTTTTTACAGTTTCTTATCTTTCCTTCTTTTTGTTTTTTCTTCCTCTTCCTCTTCTTTTCATCTCCAGTGAACCCACTGGTGATACGAAAATGTTCACTAGTACAACACTGCACTGAAAGGTTTGCCTAGTTCATAGCAGTTAACTAGCTTTAGTAGCTGATACTCGGTACGAAAAGTCCGCTACTACATGAGTGGACACATAACTGGTTGAGTAGACTATTAGATATTATCCAGTATGTTAATGACCATTCCTCTAGATATTGTTATCGAGATTGATCCTACATGTATACGTGTATTGAAAATTTTCTGAATAAAACTGTTATTGGAAAAAAAAAAAAGAAGTATGTTTTGTTTTTTTTTTGCTGCATCTGTCCCCCGTCATCTCTTCATTGAAAATTGAGCGATCCAACACCGCCGATTACTCAGTTTTCAGAGCTCTGTGAGGAGAAAGCTGCAGACTATCAGTCACAGCTCTCTGCTCATCTCCCTCCTCGCTCATTGGAACGCTAAGCTGTGGTGGGGGCGGAGCCACCATCTCAGCCTCTCAGCAGCTCACTGAGAGACTGAGACGGGTGTCAGTCCAGGCATCTGGCGGATCCAGACTCCCATTGTCAGGATGACATGGTGTTTGCACTGATATCCATGACGTCAGTGGAGAGCGGACTTCAGTCCACTCTCTGCTGAAAACGGGTCACAAAACGAATTGCACTCCTGTGATCCAAAGGAGAAGCCAAGCCAAACGAGCTCAGGCTGGACTTCTCCTTTAATGCTGACAAAGACATGCACCTATGATGTACATATAGTAATCAGTCAAAGGATTTGATGAGATAAGGTCTCAGTCTGCAATATAGCGTACTAAGAAGAAAGGTATTACAATTGGCAAATTGAAAGACAAATGAAAGACGAGAGCTAATCACAACTATAAGCAGTGGTAAGTTCAAAATAATCAAGTAAAGTTCCTATGATTAGATTATAATCAGTTAAAAAAATCACAGGTCACCAGTGGACATTGAGTCCGCAGGACCCGTGGGCATGCTCCCGCACCAGGCGCGAGCCCCCTATCCTCCTTACATGGACCGACGTACCGGTACGTCGGTTTGCGCAGGAGAGCCGACTTGCCTCAGTAAATGTACGTGAGCAGGTCGGCAAATGGTTAATGAAAAAAATGTAAATGCAAGAAAAATAAGGAAATTTGTGTAGCGGAAGTGGGAGGGGTTTAGGTCGAGATGAAGATGAACAAACTTGCTATAAAGCGTGAAGAAATAAAAATACTGTTGTATCTCTGTTATGCCCTGTACACATGATCGGTCAATCCGATGAGAACGGTCTGATGGATTTTTTCATCAGTTAACTGATGAAGCTGACTGATGGTCAGTCGTGCCTACACACCATCAGTTAAAAAAACGATCGGGTCAGAACGCGGTGACGTAAAACACAACGATGTGCTGAAAAAAACGAAGTTCAATGCTTCCAAGCATGCGTCAACTGGATTCTGAGCCTGCATGGATTTTTAACCAATGGACGTGCCTACAAACGATCATTTTTTTTTCTATCGGTTAGGTATCCATCGGTTAATTTTAAAACAAGTTTCAAATTGTTTAACCGATGCATAAATAACCGATGGGGCCCACACACGATCGGTTTGGTCTGATGAAAATGGTCCATCAGACCGTTCTCATCGGATTGACCGATGGTGTGTACGCGGCATTAGAGGGACAACAATGTCAACCAGACAGGAAGTGGGGTAAAATATCTCAAATGAGGTCAAAGACTGCAAAATAGGTTCTAACCTTTTCCTACACTATCCTAAAAACAAAAATTTGGATAGAGATACACTTCTTGGGTGGTCACAGCTACCAGTTTAACCTTAGGCATATGGATTTTGATTTCTGTTCAATAATACATAAAATTTCAATTTTTTACAGAATTCTGATTCACGAGGAAGGTGTGCCATAAACGATAGACATTCCGGCATATCAGAGTACCCCGAGTTCTATTTGATCTGATTTATACTCCAGCACAGTTACACACAGAAAAGCCTATAGGGTACAGTGAGCGGCAGACATTGAAGATTTCAAAGAGGAAGAATTATCTCTTTACCAAGAAAGATCTTAGAACCTTTTCCAAATTATTTGGGTGTGTGCAGGTTGCTGAAAGCAAGAGGAGTTTTTCTCTTTTATGGCCAGTACTTTTGAACTTGTCGATGTTTGAACACCGCATATTACTCTAATTGAGGAAAAGGCGCCAGGGAACATAAATCAAACTGGCGCATGTTAAGTAACTAATTGCCATTATTAAATACTATTTACGGAGGTGAATAATGTTATTTCACATGTACATTAAAGGGAAATTATCAGAGATACTGTATTTCCAATTATTAAGGCTCCATATGGGAAAGGCTGTCTGTTTCACATGGCAGATTGTCCTTTGAATTATAAAGTGCATTTTAAGGCTTCATTTTCATGGGCATAATACCTATCCATACACCCTAACGAAGCGTCATCTTCTGTGATGCAGGATGCACAAGTGTTTCATGCAGACCTGTGGAGGCAGCGTGATGAAATTATTGACAGGTGGCTGGCTGAACTGACCTTCATAAATCTCCAAGCGCATATTGTGTCATTTTTTAATGTTTTTCGTTTTCAAACTTTTTTTGGCAGCCTTTAAATTTATAGGTGTGATTTTGAATGAATTTTGTGATTTTTGCTATTGTTGTGTATTTATTTCTGTTTTCTAAACTTTACTTTATCCATTCTTCCCATACCATTTAAATTTGAAGTTTGGGTTCTGTTGAAGTTTTAATGCCACGTACACACGGCCGTTTTTCCATGACGAGAAAAATGCAATTTTTAAAATTGGTCATTAAAAACGATCGTGTGTAGGCTCCAGAGCACTTTTCTCGACGTGAAAAATGGGCATTAAAAATTTAGAACAAGCTCTATTTTTTCTCGACGTTTTTCACGTCATGAAAAATGGTCGTGTGTAGGCTTTAACGATGGGGGAAAAAACGCGCATGCTCAGAAGCAAGTTATGAGTAGGGAAATTTGCATAATCAGCCCAAAGGGTGGCGCCTTTCGAATGGAGCTTCCCCTTTATAGATTAAAAAAAAGCAATCTTGTTTTAAATTTAACCGATGGATACCTAATCGATAGAAAAAAAAACGATAGTTAGTAGGCACAACCATCGGTTAAAAATCGTTGCATGCTCCGAATCAAGTCGGCGCATGCTTGGAAGCATTGAACTTCGTTTTTTTCAGCACGTCGTTGTGTTTTACGTCACCGCGTTCTGACACGATCGTTTTTTTAACTGATGGTGTGTAGGCACGACTGACCATCAGTCAGCTTCATCGGTTAACCGATAAAAACGGTCCATCAGACCGTTCTCATCGGATGGACCGATCGTGTGTACGCGGCATTAGTTGAAATCTTTACTACTCTGCCCCCTCCCATGAATAAATAGATAACTGGTGGATGAATACAAGGTGCATCTCCTCCATTCATAGAGAACTTTAATTGATGGAAATTATAGTAGAGCTGCTATTCGAAGAGGAAGGGAGCAGAAAGGCCCAGGCACTTGACGAGTGCCTATGACAGGTCCAGTGGCTGTTATAATTCCAGGGTCGAATGTAGCCAATGTGATCTGGGGTTGCAGTATAAATAGTCAGGGGGCATAAGATCAATAGTGTGACAGATATGCAGGGCACCAGCATTTCCTGTTCACTTCTGTACCGCTAATTACAACCTGTAATTAACGTCAGACAGAGGCAGAGCAGGAGTGAACAAGAAACACTAGTATGTATTAGGCTGTTTCTAGATTAGGATGATTAAACAGAACCTTTACCCCTTTATATCAAGTGTCCCCATCAGAGTCCCCCTTACATCGGAGGTCCTCATAAGAGTCACTCTTTACATCAGGTGTCCCCATCAGAGTGCCCCCTTGCATCAATCACTTTAACCACTTCCATACAGGGCAGTTATACACCCATCCATACCGGGCCTATTCTGGCACTTCTCTCCTACATGTACAAATCATAATTTTTTTGCTAGAAAATTACGCAGAACCCCCAAACATTATATATGTTTTTTTAGCAGACACCCTAGGGAATAAAACGACGGTCATTGAAACGTTTTATCTTGCACGCTATTTGCGCAATAATTTTTCAAACGCCTTTTTTTTGGAAAAACATTGTTTCATGAATTAAAAAAATAACAAAACAGTAAAGTTAGCCCAATTTTTTTGTAAAATATTAAATATGATGTTACACCGAGTAAATAGATACCGAACATGTCACGCTTTAAAATTGCGCACACTCGTGGAATTGCGCCAAACTTCGGTACTTAAAAATCTCCATAGGCAACGCTTTGAAATTTTTTACAGGTTACCAGTTTAGATTTACAGAGGAGATCTAGTGCTAGAATTGTTGCTGGCACTCTAACGCACGCAGCGATACCTCACATATGTGGTTTAAGCGGCGTTTACATATTTTGGCGGGACTTGCGTGTGCGTTCGCTTCTGCGCGCAAGCTACTGGGGACAGGGGCGTTAAAAAAAATATTTTTTATTTCTTTTTTTTTTTTTACATATTTATTTCTTTTTTTACACTTTTTTTTTTTATTTTATTTTTTTATTATCACTTTTATTCCTATTACAAGGAATGTAAACATCCCTTGTAATAGGAATGTGTGTGACAGGTACTCTTTATGGAGAGATGCAGGGTCAATAAGACCCCACATCTCTCCTCCAGGCTGGAAAGCATGAAATCGGTGAAAAAAAATTCACCGATCTCATGCTTGCTGTTGCTTAGCAGCCGCAATTGCGGCTTTGTTTACTTACGGGGACCCGGGCGTGACGTCATCACATCGCGCCCAGGTCCTCCGACGGTCATAGAGATGACTGGTGACCATCTGGTCACCAGTCATCTCTATGCTTCCTGCGAGCGCCGGACGATTCGTTCTCCGGGCCCCCGATGGCACGGGAGAGCCCGGAGAAGCCCCGGATGGCGGCGGGAGGGGGGGGATGTCCCCTCCCGCCGCCTGTAAGAACGATCTAGTGGCGGAATCGCCGCTATGATCGTTCTTACGTTGTGCAGAATCGCCGGCACAAGAGAAGGATATCTGAATGATGCCTCTAGCTGCAGGCATCATTCAGATATCCACCCGCAAAGCCCAGGACGTCACATGACGTCCTCCTGGATCGAGGAGGGGTTCCTGCCGCCGTCATTTCACAATGACGCGGTAGGGAAGTGGTTAAGGAAAGTTTAAGGAAGTTTCAGGAAAAAAATTACATTTTAAATAACTGTGAAGCAAAATAAGGGTCAGTGCCCATCAATGCAGCCTCATCAGTGCCCATCTGAAGCCTCACCATTGCCATGAATGCAGCCTCACCATTGCCATGAATGCAGCCTCACCATTGCCATGAATGCAGCCTCACCAGTGCCATGAATGCAGCCTCACCAGTGCCATGAATTCAGCCTCACAATCGCCATCAGTGCAGCCTGATTGATGCCCATCTGCAGCCTTGGAGAGGACAGGCAGGGTGACGGGACGACCGCCGACTGATTAACATGGCGGCCTCTTTAATACAAAGTCCCGCCTCCTATGATAGAGAGAACAGTCATTCAATGGCAGCCCAGGAGACAGGACTTCCAATTACAGACGCCGCCGAGTAAACAGGAGATTCTCCTGTATGTAATCTGACGGCGCTCGTCCCGCCCCCCTCCCTGTCCCCTCCGAGGGGGGGCCACAAAAGATATGTATATACAAATTACCAGGGGGGCCACATTAAACCGGAAAACGGGGCGCAATTGGGCCGCGGGCCGGACTTTGGACATGCCTGACCTATAGGATGTGGACAATGGTCCGGATTTGGAAAGGAGTTACGACGGCATATCTCCGAGTTGCGTGGTCGTATCTATGCGACTGATTCAGAGAATCAGTTACACATAGATTTCCCTAAGATCCGACCGGCGTAAGTGTCTTACACCGTAGTATCTTAGGCTGCATATTTACGCTGGTCGCTAGGTGGCGCTTCCGTATATTTACGCAAGGAATATGCAAATTAGGTAGATACGCCCATTCAGAAACGTACCTCCACCCGGCGCTTTTTTTTTACGTTGTTTACGTTAGGCTTTTTCCGGCGTAAAGTTACCCCTGCTATATGAGGGGTATCCTATGTTAAGTATGGACGTCAGTCCCGCGTCGAATTTTGAACATTTTACGTTGTTTGTATAAGTCGCTCGCGAATAGGGCTGTACGTAAGTTATGTTCACGTCTAAAGCATTGACGCACATGCGCCGTTCGTAAAAAACTTCAAAAACGTGGGGTCACACAAAATTTGAATAAAACACGCCCACATCATCCACATTTCAATTAGGCGGGCTTACGCCGGACCACATACGTTACGCCGCCGTAACTTATGGTGCAAGTTCTTTCTGAATACGGAACTTGCGCCCTAATTTACGGCGGTGTAACGTATCTGAGATACGTTACGCTCGCCGAGAGATAGGCAGATCTCTCTGAATCCGGGCCCTGGTCTCTTTTGTTGTTATGTAATTTAAATTCAATGGGCCATATTCTCCTAGGTTTCCCGCGGGCGGCGCGTAAGCCATTTACACTCCGCCGCCCCAACCTACAGGAGCAAGTGCTGTATTCCCCAAACACTTGCTCAGTAGTTTGGGGCGGCGGAGTGTAAATGGCCCGGCGTAGCCACGCGTATCTCCAAGGGGGCGGCTTCTATTTAAATTAAGCGCGCCCCCGATTATAACGAACTGCGCATGCGCCGGGCTTAAAATAGCCCAGTGCGCATGCTCCAGTTCTCGGCGTAAAACGTCAATGACGCCGACGTGTGCGTCATTGACGTAAAGTCGTATTCAAGAACGACTTAGGGAAACGACGTAGCCGACGGAAAAACACGACGCCGATCCGACGCCATACTTAACATGGCCTACGTGGGACTTGCGTAAACTTACACCTCATATAGCAGGAGTAAGTTTACGCTTACACAAACGACGTTAGCGACGGCTACGCGACGCGAATTCGTTCGGGAATCGGCGTATCAGGCTCATTTGCATAAACAAATGAGACCTGAACGTAAACGCCAGCTAGCGGCGGCCGGCGTAATTACATTTAAGATCCGACAGTGTAAGTGACTTACACATGGCGGATCTTAAGTGTATCTATGCGAAAATGATTCTAAGAATCAGTCGCATAGATACACGGGCCAAAAAAGAGAGATACGATGGAGTATCCTGAGATACTCCATCGTATCCTTACTCAGAATATGGCCCCATAAAATTAGAGTTGAAAGAAATAGTGTTTTTGTTTTGTGGCGCTCAGATGCAGCGTTGTTCTGCTTTAATATTTATGCAGTGACTCACCAAAAAAAGGTGTCGATCCGATCAAATTTCTGATTATTTTTTATCTTTTTTATTTTTGCTTCCAAAAAAAAAAAAAAAAGGAATAAAATAAGAAGCATAATGTTTATTCAAGACTGTTTACAGTTTATGTCTACCCCCAAATGCCAAAAGTATGTGACTCTCTAGCAGGCTCTATTTCTAAGAAACTGGTCAATGAGGTATTTTCCAAGAGACCACCTGAGATGCTTGCATCACTCACATCCAGATTGCATACAGCCCTTTGGTGTTTGCCCTCTCCGAATTCCATTTGTGAGCTCTAGAACGAGTCTTTTCTAATTTGGCATCCATCATCTTAGAGCGCAAATGTTTGTTTTAATCAAGGTATTTATACATATGTCTGCTGGTGCATGTTTGTAGATAAATGTATTGCTGTGTGTGCCATGCCAAAACGGAAGTGCCGGAGCAAGTATGACAGTGAAAGGTATGAGAAGCAAAATAATATCGTGCTTGCCAAAGGAATCACACGAAAATCAGTCATTCCTCGGGAAGAAAAGCTCAATATTGTTAATGTTTTCTGAAAGAACTATTGTTTCCGTCCAAGAGATCGCATTTCTCCTAATTTTTACAGGAGGAGCCCAGAAATCGAGAAGACCACCAAGTTTTGAATTGTTTATTAGTGACTGTCTGAGTTACTGCCCTTTGGCAAAAGGAAACTTCCCCAAAACCGCTAATAATTGGATAGAAAACATAAATGGAGAGATTGGGTTTCCGTTGCACTGTAATGTCACTAAATGAATCTGCTCCATTGTCGTTACGGAAACTTCCAGCTCCTGACACAGCCGTGATTGGACAGTGTAATTAAAGGTCTAAATTATTCACATAATCCTAAGGGGAGGCTCCTTAAATGTAATAATTAACGTCTTGTTGACTTTAGCTAAGGAATGCTATTTCAAGTTGTTCTTCCATGTTTGACACTTCCTCTATGCGCTGGGTAAATATTTGGGGTCTTGTAGACATTTCAGTTGACATTTTGAGCATTTTGGTGATCAAATCAGCTACTTGTTATGGCTCCCGTGCTTAGGGTTGTTTCTATGTTTTAGTGGTCTCCACTTTTATTATTAAGGTGGAATGCAAATGAAGATCAAAGAGAAACACAATGGGGGAGGCTACCTTAGCTGGTACAATTCAGGAATATTAATTGTTTGGAAATAACAAAACTAGTAATTGGTACTAAATAAACAAACAATTACCGTATTTATCAGCGTATACCGCGCACTTTTTTCCCCTTAAAATCAGAGGGTGCGCGATATACGCCGATACCCCACGATCCTTGCTATCTCCGACATTGTCTCTGACATCTCCAACATTGTCCGAGCCGGGTGTACTGCGCACTCGGCTAGGCTCGGCTCGCAGCCACGCGAGAGGAGCCGAGAGAAGCCGATTGAAGCCGAGTGCGCAGGAAATCGGGCTCTGCACAGCGCGCCCAATTTCGAACACATGCCGTTGCAACCCCTCGACGGACCCTGCCACAGACGGACACCCACAAGGCCGAAGACGGATGCCAGACAAGGCCGCCGATGGACGCCGGGCAAGACAGCAGACGGACCACCGCGCAAGGCTGGACGGCCCCGCGCAAAAGGCCGCAGAAGGCCGCCGGACAAGGCCGCCGGGCAAGAAATCCAAAATGTAGGTTTTTCCCTAATTATTTAGGTGCCAAACAGCTCAAAAATGTATAACCAGCTAAAAGGTGCACATAGGACGGCAGGTCACTTCTAGTAAAAAAAAAATCCCCAAATTTAGGGGGTCTATTTATAAAAAAAACAAAAAAAAAAAACAGTGGTTGGAGGGAAGCTTCAGAATGGCAAATATGTTTTTATTACAAATTATGTGAGCAGACTGCAGTTCCTCTTTAAAAAAACAATTCAATACCGGGCATTTTCACCGCCTTCCTGCACAGGCCAATTTTCAGCTTTCAGCACTGTCGCGCTTTGAATGACAATTGCGCGGTCATGCGACGTGGCTCCCAAACAAAATTTAAGTCCTGTATTTCCCACAAATATAGCTTTTTTTTTGTGGTATTTGATCACCCCTGCGTTTTTTATTTTTTGCGCTATAAACAAAAATAAAGTGTCAATATTTATTAATTTTCCATTTATTCAGGCATAAGTAAATTGCCCTTTAACCAATTTCTACCAAAATAAATAAATATAATAAAACCAGGGAAATAATTCACCACCAGCCTCAACTGCTACCAGGCTGAGGCCTCCTGCATCTCACGGTAAGTCTGGGATCGGAGTCACTGGGGGATTCATAGAATTATTTTCAACAATATTGCGTGTGTGTCGGTATCAGTGCTAAACATTTTCCCTGTACTTAATGAAATCCCCAACAATTTGCAGTTTGTAAATGTCAAGTTTATAGCTCTTAATTTTAACTGCTGTCAATGGAATGTTAGTGCAACAAGATTGAACTGGAGATGTCGTCGTATTAAGGAGACAGGGCACATATAAGCCTCTACAACATATAATTAACCAGCAGAACTTCCATATCACTTATATGTTGGCATAAAGGCATGGAAGAGGATTTTGGCAAAGGAACAGTACATATCCTTTAATCTGCAATCCTGGCAACTAAATAGGACACAATCCAGGGTTCATTTAATACATTAATTGACTACACCTTTAAAAAACTATAAATTAAAAGAATTTCCAAAAACTAATTTTTTCATGCAACTTTTTATTCTAAATACGATAGTGATTACAGTGGAACCTCGGTTTAAGAGTAACTTGGTTTTTAGAGCGTTTTGATTTGCAAGCAACTTTTTTTTTTATTCTGTCTCGGTTTGCGAGTGTTGACTCACAAGACGAGCAGAATTCAAGCAAAATAGGTCTGCAGTACCTCATTTGGCCTGAGGTACAGGGGCGCAGAAGCCGAGCAGAGCTGAAAATAGGCATGCAAGTACCTCATTTGGCCTGAGGTACGGGGGCGCAGGAGACGAGAAACGCCAAACATTGGCATGCATTACCTCATTTGGCCTGAGGTACAGGGGCGCAGAAAACAAGCCGAAGTGTTTTCATATGATCATGAGTAGTGTCAGAACAGTTGATCTGTTGGTCCTTTAATACAGAAAATCGAAATTTATCAAAAAGTATTTGATTTTCAAAATGTCTTTTATGGATGGGCAATGTACAATATCCAATTGTGTGTTTCGCGGGGTAAATGGCTGCTTTCAAAATTCTGCTGGAAAAACCCTGGAGTCTGGACAGGGTGGTAGAGAGTAGTGTTGCTCACGAATATTCGTATTGCGAATATTCGGCTCGAATATGGCATATTTGAGTATTCGCGAATATATCGAATTTCGCGGCCAATATTCGCTATTCCGAATATTCTTATTTTTTCAATTTTATTTTTAAAACAGATCACATCCTAGTGATCTCCATCGACGTCTAAAAGCATTGCTGGTATGATTAGAGACACTGGGCCGAGTAGCCGAAGCGATCATTTTATATTGCCGAATATTCGCAATGCGAATATTCGGCAATAGGAATATTGCGCGATTATTTTCTCCACCCTTCTTTTGCATCGGAGCCAATCAGAGTTCTCCTACCACAGTTGTCGAAATTCCGCAATCGCATTCGCATTTGCGAAATTTCGATAATATATCACGAATATTCGATTTCAGCATGAGCCAATCAGAGTTCTCCTACCGCACTTGTCGAAATTTCGCAATTATTTTCGCATTCGCAATAGCGAAATTTCGCAAAAATTTCATTTGGATAAAATATCACGAATATTCGATTTTAGCGAATATTTCTCGAATATTCGGCTATATATTCGTGATATATCGCGAAATCGAATATGGCGTATTCCGCTCAACACTAGTAGAGAGCTAACTTAGCCTCAAAAAGTGATGAAATGCTGATGAGTATAGTGCATTTCTAGAGAGCCTAGCAGGTAAGGTGAAAACAGATTCCACACCATACGGCACATTGGGTTTTGGCTATTTTATGATCTAATGCCTTGTGTACACACGATCGGAATTTCCGATGAAAAAAGTCAGACGGAATTTTTTCATTGGATATTCTGACCATGTGTGGGCCCATCGGACTTTTTTCCGTCGGAGTTTAGAAATAGAACATGTTTTATTTTTTTCCGATGGTCTGTGTGGAACTCTGAGGCCCCATACTCACGACCAAACATGTCTGCTGAAACTGGTCCGCGGACCAGTTTCAGCAGACATGTTTGGCCGTGTGTAGGCCCGAGCGGACCATTTTCGGGCGGATTGGACAGGTTTCCAGCGGACAACTGTTTCCTGGACTTGCTTTAAAACAGTCCGCTGGAAACCTGTCCGCCCGGACATGTACGGTCGTCTGTACAGACCTACCGTACATGTCCTGCCGCCCACCATCCCTCGCATGCGTCGAATGACTTCGACGCATGCGTGGAAGCCTTTTAAAGGCAGGCCGCCCACGTCGCCGCGACATTGTCGTGGCGACACCGCGTCATCGACGCGGCGACACCGCGGACACGCCCCGCGTATTGTTTACGCGCGGACCTCTGTTCGATGGTGTGTATGGCCATCAAACAGAAGTCCCCGGGCAGTCCCCGGGCAGACATGTCCGATGAAAACGGTCCACGGACCGGTTTCATCGGAAATGTTTGCTCGTGAGTACTCGGCCTGACGGAGAAAAAAACACGCATGCTCAGAATCAAGTCGACGAATGGTCGGAAGCATTGAACTTCATTTTCTTGGCTCGTCGTAGTGTTTTTCGTCACCGCGTTTTAGACGGTCGTAATTTGGTCTGACAGTGTGTATGCAAGACAGCTTGAACGCAATTCCGATGGAAAATTCCATCAGATTTTATCCCATCGGAAATTCCAATCGTGTGTACGGGGCATAAGGCTGTTTAGTGGGATTAACTTCCTGATGTGATCTGATCTTGTCAAGAATCAGTAATAAGTACAAACATCACCGAAATTAGGTCATGTCTAAAAAGAGCGCGTTCTGCGTCAATTACCCTCACCGATTTAGACTGCAAGCTCACAAGGGAACGGAAGGCTGTCTTATTGTCAGTACAAGTTACCGTACTAACACTAAACCTTAACAGACAGCAGAACAGAGATCAACTGCAAAATATAAGTATACATGTCTTGTGCATCGCTCCACATAGATTGGTTCTTAAAGCCGGGTTCCAACCACAATTAGCATTTTTGTCCTTTCACCAATCTTTGTTTTGAAATACATACGGTCACTTATAGCTGGTTTCATAAAGACCGCCGCATCTTTAAGGCGGCGTAGCATATCGTATTTACGCTACGCCGCCTTAAGTTAGATAGGCAAGTACTGTATTCACAAAGTACTTGCCTCCTAACTTACGGCAGCGTAGCGTAAATGTGGCCGGCGTAAGCGCGCCTAATTCAAATTAGGCTGAGGGGGTGTGTTTGATGTTAATGGGGGGTGACCTGACGTGATTGACGTTTTTTACGCCGTCCGTGTACATATCCCAGTGTGCATTGCGGCAAAGTACGCCGCAAGGACGTATTGGTTTCGACGTAAACCACTGCGACACGCTCGGACCATCATTTGCATGGGGTGACGCCCACTTACACTTACGCTGCCCTACGCCGTCGAAAATACCATATGCTGGCGCAACTTGGTGAGTATTGGCTTTCTGAATACACTACATGCCTCTCCGCGCTGCTCCGGCGTAGTGTAAAAAAGATACGCTACGCCGGCATAAATATGCGCCAATGTATCTGAATCCGGGCCATAATGTTTGGGGGTTCTAAGCAGTTTTCTAGCTAAAAATCTGGATATTAACTTGCAAGCAACAAATGTCAGACATAGGCTTAGGCATGAAAGGGATAAATACACCAAAACGCATGGGTTCTACAATCATCAGAATACTGAAAAAAATGGATTGGTGGGTTGATGCACTATGACAATGCCTGGATAAGAACCTAAGGTACTGAACAGGTAAGCTTTGATCTCTGCAGACTGGTAAGTAGGAGAAAATGGCACAAATGAAAGGCATCTACTGAGAGTAAGTTGTCCTCCTTAATGAATGCATACACTTTGTCAGTACAGCAACTATGATAAATACAAATGCCTCCTAAAAGCTGTTTACTCTGCGTCCCTGAACCATTTAATTATTATTATTACTACATCGGATTATAGGGGAGTAATTGGTCACAGCCCTGACTATATGGGCCAATGCTGCTAAACCACACTGCTCTTTATACATTTATCTCTGTAATCCTGTGTTAACGTCAATGCAAAATATTACTGTAGAATGCAGGAACAACCTACTACGTAAAAACCACTGTAACCCATAATCCATCAGAATCAGGCCAGTACAAGATGAATTCTGACTGGTTGCACCAAGTGCTTTGGTCCTTTTTTTTTTTTACTTAAAGGGGTTGTAAAGGTTTGTTTTTTATTTTCTAAATAGGTTCCTTTAAGCTAGTGCATTGTTGGTTCACTTACCTTTTCCTTCGATTTCCCTTCTAAATGTTTTTTTTTCTTTGTTTTCTGAATTTCTCACTTCCTGTTCCTCCTCAGTAAGCTTGCCCCCATCATCCATGGGGCTTAGTCAGCCAGAACAGCTTTCTGAGGAGGAACAGGAAGTGAGAAATTAAGACAAGGAAAAAAATACATTTAGAAGGGAAATCGAAGGAAAAGGTAAGTGAATCAACAATGCACTAGCTTAAAGGAACCTATTTAGAAAATAAAAAACAAATCTTTACAACCCCTTTAAAGCGGAATTAAATCCTCATCTCCTTTACAGCGAAAGAAGCTGCCATCTTAGCCCTCTGTTGGATCTACACTTGTCTTGCTGCTGCACTTAGGGTTGCCACCTGTCCGGGATTCATTCGGACAGTTCAGGTTTGGAATCATGCGTCCGGGTTTCAGACTGCCTGAAACCCAGACACATTATTCAGACCAGACTTTGGCTTTGCAGCAGGGTTGCTGGCTGCAGTTGTCTAAGCGGAGTGTGTCTTCTGTCACACTCTCTTTCACACTGCCCGAAGCTAGCACTAACCTAAAAATGACCCCCCCACACACACACACATAGAGGGCGGGGGGGGGGGGAGAGGGCTCCATCTGCTCCTCTTCCTCCCGCGCCACCCCTCTGTGTCTGCCCACACTTCAATCTCTGGGGCTTTCCTCAGAAATGGAAAGTGGGGGCCAGAAATGTAAATAAATGCTCCCCACTCATCCCTGTCTGTGACTGAAGTCTCCCCCCTTCTCTCTCCTGCCTCTGAGTGAGTACACTACGGTAAATCAGGGCTCTCAGAGCACCCCTTACATCAGAGTTCCCCTTTACACCAGAGGCCACAGTGTTCCCCCTTACATCAGAGCCCTCTCTGTACATCAGAGTTCCCCCTTAAATTGGGGTTCCTAGAGCATCCCATATGTTAAGAGTCCCCAGAGTTCTCACTTACATCAGAGTCTGCAGGCCTCGTACAGACGACCGGACAGTCCGCTGAAACCGCTCCGCCGGACCGTTTTCAGCGGACACGTCCGACCGGAGATTTCTGTCTGTCTGTCATCAGACAGAAATCCGCGCGTACAAGATCCGCGGTGACGTGGCCACGCCGTCGCCGCGCCGATGACGCGGCGACATGCACGGCCCTGGAAGTTCAAAGCTTCCACGCATGCGAGCGATGGCGGCCGATTGGACATGTACGGTGAGTCTGTACAGACGACCGAACATGTCCGACGGACAGGCTTCCAGCGGACATGTTTCTTAGCATGCTAAGAAACATTTGTCCGCTGCAAAATGGTCGGCTGGACAAATGTCCACTGGAAACCTGTCCGGTCGGCCGTACACACGACCGAACATGTTTGCTAAAACTGGTCCGCGGACCAGTTTCAGCAGACATGTTCGGTCGCGTGTACGGGGCCTTACAGTGTAAGTGAACACTACAAGTTCAGATGTAAAAGGGAACACTGGGGACTCTGATGTTAAGGGGACTCTTGCTATTACCTTCATATGATTAGAAATGTTATTTAATAGCAAAATATATACATAGTTTATACTACAAATAAAAAAATTGCTGTGTGCCGCTAAAGTGTTTGGGTTTGACTTGAAAACAAGGTGGCAACCCTAGCTGCACTTCTCATTTACAACACTAGCCATTTGATGGCTTGACATTGCAGTTGAGAGCACAAGCAACGTGAGAGCACAAGCAAGCACACTGTGCAGGGACCGCCCTGTCTTTTCTCCGCTCCCCCCTATGGGGGGATCGAATGAACACGGACTGTATGTCCGTGTTCACCCGATCCGATCCGCCAGACGGAAGGAAAAGTAGATTTTTCCTCCGTCACACTTTGGAGGATCGGAGCGGATCGGATGTCAGCGGGCATGTCACAGCTGACATCCGCTGCTCCATAGAGGAGCACGGAGCGCCCGCTCAGGTCCGCAAAAAAAACCTGACAGACGTACCTGTACAGGCGCTTAGTGTGAAAGAGCCCTTAATACTTAATCGCAAAGGTTTAGTGTACCTTAGATTTTATATATGTAAAAACTACTCTAAAGCCCTTTACACACGATCGGATATCTGATGGAATATAATCCGATGGATTTTTTCGTTGGATAACCGATGAAGCTAAATTTCATCTTTCTTGCCTACACACCATCCATCATAAATCCGATCGTGCCAAAACGTGGTGACGTACAACACTACAACGAGCCGTAAAAAATGAAGTTCAATGCTTCCGAGCATGCCTCGACTTGATTCTGAGCATGCATGGATTTTTATCCGATGGACTTCCACACAGACGATCGGATTTTTCTATCGTTTTTTTATCCATAGGAAAAATTTAAAACATGTTCTTTTTTTTTCACTGATGAAAAAAAAAATGATGGGGCCCACACACTATCAGTTTGTCAGATGAAAACAGTCCATCTGTCTGTTTTCATCGGACAAACCGATCGTGTGTACAGGGCTTAAGGCTTCATGTACACTAACCCCCCCTGGACACCGGCTGCAGAAAAACACGAAACACTCGAAAAACACACGTAAACTGGTATTGCGGTTTACACAACGTTTCTCTCCTGAACGCAATTCTTCCGCTTCCAGGAGAGGGAGGTTTAACCTCCCCTAAACGTGGCTGCTTTTAAACTCTGTGTTAATGGACACATAGGGGTTGATTGACTAAAGGCAAATAGACTGTGTACTTTGCAATGTGCGGTTGCACTCTGCAAGTTTAGTTGCTCCAGAGCTTAGTAAAAGTCAGGAGTGTGGGCATGATTGGGATAATACATACCAGGGCTGTACCAAAAGTAAAGAAAATTGGGCATAACTTTTTTATTAACTTACATAGGTTGTTCAAATTTAACGTGTTGGTAGAATAACTCTTCCTCTATAGTAACTCTTTTTCTTCTTTTTAGTGCAGGTAAATAATGGATTTCAAGCAGAAACAACATGCCGTCATTGAGTTCTTGATGAAGGATAGGTGGAGGCTTTCCAACATCAACAGAAGGCTACAAATGTTTACGGAGATTAAACATTGACACAAGCAATTTGCACAGAGGGATGAAGAAGTTTGAAGAAGGGAAAAAAACACATTGAAAACGAACCACGCAATGGGATACCATCAAGTTGGACAGCCGGAAACCCCTCCTTTGTCAAGAACTCAATGATGGCACATTGCTTCTACTTGGAATCCATTATTTGCCTGCAATCAAAAGGAGAAGAGTAAGGCCTCGTACACACGATAGCTTAAACAGAAGACAACGGTTTGATGGACAGTTTTCATCGGTTAACCGATGAAGCTGACTGATGGTCAGTCTTGCCTACACAAGATTGGTTAAAAAAACGATCGTGTCAGAACGCGGTGACGTAAAATACAACAACGTGCTGAAAAAAACAAAGTTCAATGCTTCCAAGCATGCGTCAACTTGATTCTGAGCATGCGTGGATTTTTAACCGATGGTTGTGCCTACTAACGATCGGTTTTGACCTATCGGTTAGGAATCCATCGGTTAAATTTAAAGCAAGTTGGCTTTTTTTTAACCGATGGTTAAATAACCTATGGGGCCCACACACGATCGGTTTTGACCGATGAAAACGGTCCATCAGAGCGTTGTCCTCTGTTTAACCTATCGTGTGTATGAGGTCTTACTATAGAGGAAGAGTGTGAAGTCTGGATGACCTAAGTAAACAAAAAGGTTAGAGCCGGTTCACACTGGGGCGGCACGACTTCGGGGGCGACTCGGCCAGGCGACCTGAAGACGACTTCTAAGGCGATTTGCAAAATGACTTCTGTATAGAAGTCAATTCAAATCGCCCTGAGTCGCCCCCGAAGTCGTACAAGAACCTTTTTCTAAGTCGGAGCGACTTGCGTCGCTCCTATTAGAACGGTTCTATTCACTACAATGGGACGCGACTTGTCAGGCGGCTAAGTCGCCCGACGAGTTGCCCCAGTGTGAACCGGGTCTGATGCTCACTTTTGCACTACTTACAGTACAGCCCTTGTATAATATTACCACTTTGTCAGAGTACCCGACAGCTTTCAACTACAAATTAAAGGGGAGCTAGAGGCTTTTAGACAATTTTATTTATATTTTTAATTATTTACATTATTTATTTTCTTCTTTTAGTTAATTTCTTTCATTACCTTTAGAGTCGGTTCACACAGGGGTAACACGACTTCCAGCGTGACTTTGGGAGGCAACTTGGACACGACTTGAGTATGAATCATCAGGCAACTTACAAGGCAACTTCAAGGACAGGAGGCTTTCCAGTGGCCAATCAAACAACAATCAGCTCTGTGGGAGGGAGGGGGAGGGAGGGGTTTGCATGAGAAATGTATGTTATCTTCCTGTATTGTTGCTTCAGACTTCCATTGAAATCTATGGGTACAAGTTGCCTACAAGTCAATTTGAAGTAGTACAGGAACCTTTTCTGAAGTCGGAGCGACTTCAGTAGTGTACATTAAGACGGCTCCATTCACGTCCATTGATTTTCTCAACAGCGCGACTTGGGGAGACTTTAAGTCGGATCTCAGGTCGCCCCTGTGTGAACCGGCTCTAATAAAATCATTATTGTAGAAATACGCGGTCATAATAATACAGGGTGCTCCACAATGCTTAGTTTATAGTAGACATGTGCACACTGAAATATTTTGTTTCATAATTTCGTTTTCATCCAAAAAATACATTTATTTAGTTACTCCCGAAATTTGTTTTTTGTTAAAAAAATGCATTCGTCCGAAAATCCAAATTAAGGTCGAATCTGTCATTGAAGGCTTATGGTGTCTGTCGAATGTTCCAAGAAGAAGAAGAAGAAGAAGAAGAAGAAGAAGAAGAAGAAGAAGAAAAAAAAAAAAAATTCAACAGAATCTTAAAAAAAAAAAAAAAATTTAGACTTTTCATGTCTCTCTATGTCAAATGTTTTCTCTCTATGTCGACTCTTCTTCATGTCTCTACAATGTTGAATCTTTTCTCTCTATGTCGAATCTTTTCTCTTTATGTAGAATACTATTGGACTAATAGAGTTAAGGTTAGGCACAATTAAGGTCGAATCTGTCATTGAAGGCTTATGGTGTCTGTCGAATGTTTTAAGAAGAAGAAAAAAAAAAGATTCAACAGAATCTTAAAAAAAAAATCGACTCTTCATGTCTATGTCTAATCTTCATGTCTCTCTATGTTGAATCTTCATGTCTCTCTATGTCGAATCTTTTCTCTCTATGTCGACTCTTCTTCATGTCTCTATAATGTCGAATCTTTTCTCTCTATGTCGAATCTTTTCTCTTTATGTAGAATAATATTGGACTAATAGAGTTAAGGTTAGGCACATTCGACCGCAACGAAAACTAAAATAAAGCATTTGTTTATGTCGGATCTTTCGGTTTTAGTTTTCTGTGCTTGAAATACCTTAAAATACCTGAAATTCGGATGAAAATGCATTCGAAAAAATAGAGCATTCTGGGCTTTCAAAACAAGTCCACTCACCCTGTTACCAGTGAGGCTCTAATACCTGTTCAAAGTGGTTAATCCCGTGGGATAGATCAATTACAGTGTTGATATCTTCGGTTTAAAAGCTGTTTTACTGACACTGAACCAAGGAACAGGGGCAAACTGAAGGAAGGGAAGTGCTCAGATCGCACAAGTCCTCTGAAATTTGCCGTCAGTGTTTGAAACTTGATTAGGAAAAAGGATTTGAATATTGACCAATCAAATTTGTCAAGTTTTTTGTGGCATAGACATCCCCCATCAGACCTCTTGGAAGGTTTTGGGAATTATTTGGTACAGTGATCATTATTAAAGGTGGTATTGTACTAAAAAGGTCCTACAGAAGCTCCAGAAGAAGCCACGTTTGTGGTGAAACATGTAGAGTCAACCATTATTTTGTATTATAGCCACAGGGCTTCTTTTGCCCTAATGTTTTAAGTAGTTTTATATTATTTATGTAATAATCATTTTTTTAATATATTTTTTCGTTAATTTAATGTTGTTTGATTTTTCTGCACCTTAAAACCCCATTATTTACTCTTTGGGTATTTCTTGCCTGCCTCTATATGATACTCTATACCAGGGGTAGGCAACCTGGGGCCTTCCAGCTGTTGTGGAACTACATTTCCCACGAGGCATTATAAGGATGGCAGTTACAATTACTCCCAGAGGCATGATGGGACTTGTAGTTCTGCAACAGCTGGAGGACTCCAGGTTGCCTACCCCTGCTTTATACAGAGCCATATAAACTGGAGAGGAGAAAAAGGGGGAGTGCAACCTCCCTTGTGACCACAGGCCATGGAAATGATGAAGCCAGAACAAATTTAGCAGTAACAGTATGTGTCAGTTAACTTGACAATAACTCTAGAACTAATTTGTTAGTCTGACATCATGGTATTTCATCTAGTTCTCTGCTACATTCATTTACATTTTCACTGAACAGGACATCAGCCCCTAGGACTTATATAGGCAAATTGCTGTCATGAATGAGAGTGCCCATATTTCATAATGTTTTTCTATATATATATATATATATATATATATATATACATTTTTTCCATCACATTAGATGCAGTTTAACTTAAGGTAATATTCTGCTACTGGGTGCAAACCAATTGCCTTTGGGCCTATAGTAGCTGACTGTCTGATCTCTGCTATCGTTATTCATTTATAAATCATTTCTATATCTTACCTAAATATCTGGTAGCTGGTAAGTCAAGATCTGGAAGTAAAGCCTCAAACACACTATCAGATTTTCTGACGGCAATTGTGTGATGACAGCCTGTTGGCTCCATCGAACAATTGTTGACGGATTTCCACGGACAAATGTTGGATGGCTGGCTTTAAAATTTTCCGCGGACAACAGTCTATTGTCGGATTTTCTGAGCATGTGTACACAAGTCCATCGAACAAAAGTACAAACACTCATGCTCGGAATTAATGCTCACCAAAAACATTAGCAGAAGGTGCCCAAGGGGTGGCACTCAAGAGCTCAAGAGACATCCCCAAAAGACTGTAATTGCAGCGAAAGGTGGTTCTACAAAGTCTTGACTTTGTGTTGGCGACGTTGCGAGTCCCATAAGTGCAGTTCAAGCTGGTGCCGTGGCTAGCACAAGTAGTGCCCCACAGCCACCAAGAATTAGACTACAGACCTGTAGAGCCCATAGTGCCCTTCCTGACGAGTTTGGAAATCCTCAATGGCTCACCACATTTGCAGCACCCTTACTTCCCCCCTTTACCAACCTGTAATTCAGGTGGAAACAGCGGATTTTACTTCCCTTGAATTTTACTAGCTGTTTTTGAGGAAGATCTGTACAGATCTATTGTGGACAAAAGCAATTTATATGCTGGTCAATTTATCATTGCAAATCCAAATTTGACCCTTGCCAGAGAGTTTGGCTGGAAATCTATAACGTTCACCGAATTTAAGACCTTTCTGGGCCTATCCCTCCTCATGGGCATTACTAAAAAGAGTGAGTTGCGGTCATATTGGTCCACTGACCCAATTCACCATATATATGATACGAGCAAATCTTGCTGTTCATGCATTTTAACAACAATGAAGTCTATCATCCTCGGGGTGACTCTAAATATGATTGGCTCCCCAAAATTCGGTCCCTAGTAAACCACTTCAAACAAAATTTGCAGCCTTGTTTATTACAGATCAAGATGTCTGCATTGATGTGTCCCTGGTAACATTTTCTGGTTGCCTTGTGTTCAAACAGTTTCTTCCCAGCAAGCGTGCCAGATATGGGGTCTTGATGTATAAGCTCTGTGACAGGGCAACAGGCTATACATATAATTTCCTGGTTTACGAGGGAAAAGATTGGAGAGTGGAGCCCCCAACTGTCCAGATTATATAGGGTGCAGTGGCAAGTGTTTGGGACTTGGTGTCACCATTTATACGTGGACAATTTGTATACAAGAGTGCCACTTTTTAGACACCTCTTTAGATTAGGAATTGGCGCATGTGGCACTATGTGATCTAATCCCCGGGGCTTCCACCAACGACTTGTAGATGCCCAACTTAGTCTGGGGATGTGAGCCTGCTTGATGTCCAATTAATTGCAATTCCAATTAATTGCTTGTCGTGCAATGGAAGTACAAACTAAATGTTTTTCATTCAAGCAGACATGGCAGTCCAAATTACTATGGCGACTGGTGTTGTTGAGAAGCCCCTCTGTGTCCACGAATACAACCTTAAAATGGGAGGGGTGGACTTCGATGACCAGATGATGGGGCCGTACTTAATTTCACATAAGCCAGACGCTGGTACAAAAAAGTGTCTGTATACCTATTCCAATTGGCTCTGTACAATGCTTATGTGCAATACAAAGCATATGGACGAACTGGATCCTTACTAAAATTCCAGGAAGAGACGTTTTTCAGGTTGTAAAAAATGGTCGTGTGTGGGCTTTAACGACGTGAAAAATCCGTGCATGCTCAGAAGGAAGTTATGAGACGGGAGCGCTCGTTATGGTAAAACCACCGTTCGTAATGGAGTAAGCACATTCATCACGCTGTAACAGACAGAAATGTGCGAATCATCTTTTACTAACACAAAATCAGCTAAAGCAGCCCAAAGGGTGGCGTCATCCGAATGGAACTTCCCCTTTATAGTGCAGTTGTACATGTTGTACGTCACCGCGCTTTGCTAGAGCATTTTTTTTTCACGATCGTGTGTAGGCAAGGCCGTTTTAATGATCAAGTTGAAAAAAAACTTTGTTTTTTCTAGAGCCTGAAAAACTTTGTTTTTTACAACCTAAAAAATGATCGTGTGTACGCGGCATTGCACTTTCTGTCCTGAAAATGATAGGGTCTAAAATGTTATCAGCAGAAACGTAGTCAGCAGTACAGAAGGTGAGAGAAAATATCCCAAGAGATACCTGTTCAAGTGGGGAGATTTCCCTTTTCTTCTGGCTGGAAATTATGCAGAAAATAACTTTTCAAGGGCACAGATGGCAAGTGAACTAGACAAATACGATTTTTCAATAAAGCTTTGACAATCAGGCCGGGTTTACACTGGTACGACACGACAGTGGATACAACTTTGCCCTGTGACTTGGAGTCCGATATCCGTCAGACTTCAATGAATGGGGATCTGAGTTGTGTCTGGTATCAATCTATAAGGGGAACTCCACGTCAATAAAAAAAGGTTCCCCTCTAAGAGCATACCAGGCCCTTCGGTATGATATGGATTTTAAGGATAACCCCCCCACGCTAAAAAAACGGCGTGGGGTCCCCCAAAAATCCAGAACTAAAGAACTACTTTGGTTTAAGTTACGGTTTAGACGACTACATGTAAGTACCTCCGGCTGCCTGCAGGAACATACAAAAATGTAAGTAAAGATTCCCTGTAAAAGGAGTTTGGCTCCAAGAAACAATAATTTACCTGTGTATTATTTTTAGATAAAGTAGCCAAGTTCTAAGGGGTGCAGCCATTTTGAATAATTATCTTCCGTTTCCTAAACCCTTGCTTATGCATTTTTTTTGTTTTGTTACAAATATTGGTTCAAATAATGTATAAAGTTACTCTCAATGAAATGTCTTACCTGTTTATAATCTTCAGACACCAAAATGAAGCCATTATTGTCAATGAGATAACAGTTCAGTTCCTATGGGAAAAAAATAGAAAATCCAAATAATATTTAAATTTCCATTTTGATAGAAAATGCAACATACAATTAAATATTGTTTACTATAGGTAACAACACTTTGTACTTGGTGGTTTGCTTCTTGCATTTTTTCAAATTAGGCAAATGTGTAACACTGATACATAATGATTTCAAATTTTTTATTAGGTATTATTCAGTGATAAAACTACTTTTACAAATTCTAGTTGTGCTGCCCCAACAGCCTGCTTGTTTTCCTGCCCTTAGTATGTTTACTTGCTCCCCCTTCTGTTTGGTGCACATTAGGTCACTCCCTAGTTAGACACTCTCTACCTTACCTTGCTGTCTTCTTAAACTTTAAAAGACTGGAACACACCCTTTGTATTGCACTTTTATGAAGTTAAACAACATTGAATTTAAAGTGATTCCAAAGGCAGAAGCTTCTGTGTGCAGCAGCCCCCCTCAGCCCCCCTAATACTTACCTGAGCCCCATCTCAATCCAGCGATGTTGCAAGAGACTCGGCTGTCCGGGACTCTCCCTCCGGGTTGTCTGAGACACAGCAGCGGGTGCCATTGGCAAGAACCAATGAGGAGAGAGAGGGGGCAGGGTCTGAATGGACACACAGAGCAGCATCCTTGACTCGGGTGCTTCCATTGCTAGCTGCTTTGCTGTGGGGGCACTCGGCAGGAGGGAGGGGGAAGTAGCGCTGGCGAGGAACCAGAGAAGAGGAGGATCTGGGCTGCTCTGTGCAAAACCACTACACAGAGCAGGCAAGTATAACATGTTTGTTATTTTTAAACAAACAAAAAAAAAACACAAGACTTTAGTATCACTTTAAATGCTGTGTCTTATTGAAGAGTTAGGAAGCCCATACATTGATCATTAAAGAAAAAAAAGACCTTATTCTGCCATCCAGACATTCAAGGTGTATTGAGGACATTTAAAAGCAAAATGGAAGGATGAGGTAAGTGAAGGAGGACCGCACTCAGGTAAAGGAAGCTATTTAGGGAAAAAAAATTGAACCTTTACAACCCCTTTAAATGAACAATCCACAGTGATGCATTCAGTAAACAAGAACTATTTTTCATCACTTGCTTCGAGAATCTTGCAGGCAGCGACCTGATTCAGCAAAGGCATCTAGAAAACGTCTCCTCTGCTTTAATCACCGATATAATAGTTTTCCATAGGTTATGCAGAATGTTTTCAATTTGGCTGCTGGGAGACGAAAGGCTGAAAGCATTTCCTGTCTGCAGGCGTAATTGTATTAAGATATTTATGACTGAGCACTTAGTGCAGAAATGAGAGATAACGTATAATTATAGGATGGGACCGTTTCTGAAAATTCAGTTTCTCTAAATTACAGCAATCTTTATTTTTGGTATTTGACACACGTTGCGCAGTATTACAGCAATGATATTATTTTCTATTCAAGCTTACTAACTACAAAAAAAGCTGTAAATAATATAATAGTATAGTATAATAATATATTATCATACTGTAGATGCAATGTAATATTAGTGTTTTCTAATACTATTGGGAACAGCAGTTGTATCTGAATTTTTAGGGACCCTATTGCTATAGAAAAAAAAAAACAGCCAGCTTGTAAAAGAATAGTAATAATAGCTACCAGTCCCAATACCACTGGCTCCAATCTTTGCTCTTAGAGAGCTGCACCAGCCGAAGAATTGTCAGCATTCAACACTTCTGGGTGTGTCAGATGTTTGCACCCCAGCTGTGGGCTATGCCTCCACTCACCTGAGGGCAGGGCCAAGAGAACATTAGTATCATTCATGTTTCGTCCTCAGGTACCTCCAATGCCGTGTACACATGATCGGTTAAACCGTTGAGAATGGTCTGATGGACCGTTTTCATCTGTCAAAACCGATTGTGTGTGGGCGCCATTGGTTATTTAACCATCGGTTAAAAAAAAGCCAACTTGTTTTAAATTTAACCAATGGATTCCTAACCAATAGAACAAAACCGATCGTTAGTAGGCACGACCATCGGTTAAAAATCCACGCATGCTCAGAATCAAGTCGACTCATGCTTGGAAGCATTGAACTTCGTTTTTTTCAGTACGTCGTTGTGTTTTACGTCACCGTGTTCTGACATGATTGTTTTTTTAACCAATGGTGTGTAGGCACAACTGACCATCAGTCAGCTTCATCGGTTAACCGATGAAAACGGTTCATCGATCCGCTCTCATCGGATGGACTGATCATGTGTACGCGGCATTACAGGCCTCTTAATTTCTGAGTTAGTTTGAGTCACCTGCTCCCAGAGGAAGCAAATAAAGTGTTCAGTTCACCACCACCCCAGATAGCAAGGATAACTTGCCACAAATAAGTGGCAGTGTTCAATTGTAGTGTTGCTCACGAATATTCGCATTGCGAATATTCGACTCGAATATAGCATATTCGAGAAATCGCGCTATATTTCGAATTTCGCGGTGAATATTCGCAATTCCGAATATTCGCATTTTTTCAATTTGATTTTTAAAACAGATCACATCCTATCGACGTCTAAAAGCATTGCTGGTATGATTAGAGACCCTGGGCCGAGTAGCTAAGCTGAGGCGATCCTTTTATGTTGCCAAATTGAAAAAAAAAAAATTGCGATTTTTCGCTATTGCGAATGCGAAAATGATTGCGAATTTTCGATAACTGTGGTAGGAGAACTCTGATTGTCTCTGATGCAAAAGGGGGGGGCTTTGTGTATGTGTATGTTATGAATATTTGTATGTTTGATATTATTATTTTTTGTAAGAAGGAAAAAATTGCGCATACCTTAAAAAAGGGGAGAATACAGCAGCAACTCAAAAATGTTATACAACATAAATTAATACAAGACAGAAAATGGAGTCGCTCTACAAGAATAAAAAATATGTCTAGTGACAAGACATGTGGGCAAATTATAAAATAAGCAAGCGCAAATAACTTGTGAAATACACAGTGAAACAAATATATAAAGAAATATAGTCCCAATAATAGAAAAATAATCTTTCATAAAAATGTCTGATATGTGAAGTGAAAAAAAGTCCAAAGCATGCAGCATGAACGTGTTCAATCTTCAAGGTGTTTGATTGACAAATGGCTGTGACAGATGGATAGAGTAAAGAATCACCACCAATGCAAAACACTTTTTATTTTGTATTGTAAAATATCAAGAATATTCTGAGCCAATCAGAGTGCTCCTTCTGCATTTGCCGAATATTCGCAATTATTTTGTATTGTAAAATATCAAGAATATTCTGAGCCAATCAGAGTGCTCCTTCTGCATTTGCCGAATATTCGCAATTATTTTGTATTGTAAAATATCAAGAATATTCTGAGCCAATCAGAGTGCTCCTTCTGCATTTGCCGAATATTCGCAATTATTTTGTATTGTAAAATATCAAGAATATTCTGAGCCAATCAGAGTGCTCCTTCCGCATTTGCCGAATATTCGCAATTATTTTGTATTGTAAAATATCACGAATATTCTGAGCCAATCAGAGTGCTCCTACAGCATTTGTCGAAATTGCGCAATAAATATCGCATTCGCATGTTGCGATATTTCGATAAAATATCACGAATATTCTGAGCCAATCAGAGCGCTCCTCCAGCATTTCTCGAAATTGCGCAATAAATATCGCATTCGCATGTTGCGATATTTCGATAAAATATCACGAATATTCTGAGCCAATCAGAGTGCTCCTACCGCAGTTATCAAAAAATCGCAATTATTTTCGCATTCGCAATAGCGAAAAATCGCAATCATTTACTTTCGATAAAATATCACGAATATTCGAATTTAGCGAATATATCTCGAATATTCGAATATATATTCGAGATATATCGCGAAATCGAATATGGCATATTCTGCTCAACACTATTCAATTGTAAGTCTGTTAAATTGCTACACATTTTCACTGGTAATTTATACACTTGCAGAGCACTTGAAGCACAAATCTTAGTTGACACTTTTCCAATTTGTATCAAATTTGCGTGGCGAGTCTCTAGCAAGAGCAAAGTTGCAATGGTGAGTCTACAGCAAGAGCTCTGCAAGTCTACAGTATGAAAATTCAGCCACAGTGCCCCCTGTGGTGGGATGACTGACTATTGCACAACATACCTAAACCAGAACTTGCAGCAGACTTGCAGAATGTTTGCAAAGAAAGTTGTCACCAGACCAATATTTTGAATTTCTTCTCTTTATGTTTTGTTTGGTGGCAGTTGATCTAACCAACAGGGCCACAAACAGCAAACAAAAAATGGTAGGGAGATTCTAACCCTCCACTCTTATCAAATACTAGAAAATAATGACTGGTGCTTTAACCACCTGAGGCCCGCGCTATAGCCGAATGACGGCTACAGCGCGGACCTGAAAATCCAACTGGACGTCAATTGACGTCTGTCCCTTTTGGCGCTCCCTTTTGGCGCTCCCTTGGACACAGCCAATCACAGATGGCGGCGAATGGCCAATCAGAGTGGCCGTTTGCTATGCGATCTGTGCGGCCAATGACAGCTGATCTCAAATGTAAACATTTGAGATTATCTCTCATTGCCGGCTCACACAGAGACAGCGTCCTGTCTCTGGAGAGGAGACCGATCTGTGTCCCCTGTACATAGGGACACAGATCGGTCAACTCCCCCAGTCACCCCCCTCCACTTACAGTTAAAACACAATACAGGGAACATATTTAACCCCTTCCTCACCCCCTAGTGTTGACCCCTTCAATGCCAGTCACATTTATACAGTAATTAGTGCATATTTATAGCACCGATCGCAGTATAAAAGTGAATGGCGCCAAAAATGTGTCCAATGTGTCCGCCATAATGTCGCCGTCCCAATAAAAATCGCAGATCGCCGCCATTACTAGTAAAAAAAAAATAATAATAAAAAAAAAAAATTCTGTCCCCTATTTTGTAGGCGCTATCACTTTTGCGCAGAACAGTCGCTTATTGCGATTTATTTATTTTTTTTACCAAAAATATGTATAATACGTATCGGCCTAAACTGAGATTTTTTTTTTTTTTTTTAATTGGGCTATTTATTATAGCAACAAGTAAAAAATATTGTATTTTTTTTCAAAATTGTCGCTCTTTTTTGTTTCTTAGCGCAAAAAATAAAAACCGCACAGGCGATCAAATACCACCAAAAGAAAGCTCTACTTGTGGGGAAAAAAGGACGTCAATTTTGTTTGGGAGCCACGTCGCACGACCGTGCAATTGTCAGTTAAAGCGACACAGTTCCGGAAGCTGAAATTTCACCTGGGCAGGAGGGGGGTATATGTGCCCAGTAAGCAAGTGGTTAAAAAAACACTGACCCCCAACCCAATATAGTCTTACTTTAAACACTTCTGCTCCTTTTTTAAACTTCCCAGCAATGCATGAAACTTGGGCGGAAGTCAAGCTGGAAGCAAAAGCTTATTCTAAATTCTGTGGAGGTCGTCAGACCTTACTAAACTTTTCAGAGGCTACACTGAGCTTGGTGCAGTTCTTCCACCGCCCTCAGCTGCCTGGAAGGACTCTGATGGTGTATTAATGAAAACATTGTGCAGTTACAGGGGGAACTGGTAATATTTTTAATTTGCTTGCTGAATGAGAGGGGTGGCAGAGGTTTATGAAAGGAAAGAGTCCCTTAGGCCTCTTAAAGTCTTTCAAACTGTGTATTTAATTGGATACTGAATTCAATGCTTTGGCTGTTGGCTTCAGGTAGCTCTATAAAGTCTGCAAATGTAGGTGAGCCCAGCAGCACTTTCCATTGCCTCTTATGTGAATTGAGAGCTGGGGTGTCTGTGCAATTAAAGACAAATGAATCATTAGCTAGAGGCCAGCCTCTGGTAGACAAGCTGCAAATAAAGGATTACATTCTGCTACATTGTGACCTGTTTGTGCTGCTGATACTTGCTCATTAATCATTAAATTAAATCACTTAGCATGCTTTTTTTTGCTAGGAAAACTATAGGATGTGTATGTAATACGTTAGGAAAATACAGGAGTTCTAAAAGTTGGGTATTGTGATAAGGAAAGAAAAAAAAAGTTTGATTTTGGGGGGCAAAATGAGGCAGCTAAGGGCAAGATAGTGCAACACATCTACAGTGTTTTTTTAAACGATGGCCTCCTGTTATAAAATATATGAGCTGCTGCACCTAACTTTAGGTCCCTATTCACTTATGTTTTCCCCTAGTCCCTCCTGTAATATCCTACACTTACCTTTTCAGGCTGCCAGTGAAGTCCTCCTCATGCAGCTTCCTGTAATGGTGTGACAACAATTCTGCACTGCTACTGAATTCAGCGCAGAGTTGCCACTCTCATGAAGGCTACAGTGGGATAAAAAAAAAATTGTAGGGGTGGTTGTACAATCATTGTCATTGCTTGTAGCTTGTCAATCGATACCTTGTCACTCCTAATCCTGCCCAATTCTTTCTGGATTGAAAGTACCGAAACCTTAGCACTGTGAGCTACAGTGTCTGGAAGGGGCAGCATGTATAACATACATGGAGGACGATTTGGCTCGTTCATAGAAATTAAATGGATTTGGTATTTGTTTAGACTATTATACAGGAGTCATAAGTTGTTTAAATGCCGCCATTTCATAAAAAAAAAAATCCCAATGCACTACTCACCCTCTCTTTATTCTAGTGCTGCCATCCAAGTCCTACTTTGATCATCAGGTTGATATCAAGACAAGTTCAGGTACTGCATTTAAACTTGTTTAATTACCCCCCCCCCCCAATCAGTATTAGTCCATCCTATTCCTATCATTTGATCTGTGAATGGGAGAGAGAATCCTGTGACTGTTCAGACTCTACCCCATTCATCATGTTTCCGGCAGTGTTATCTGTGAAATAACTTTTTTCAATGGATGAGAGGGTAGAAGGGGTATGTCCCCATCAGATCATCTTTTGTGCAGCTGAGCATTGAGAACCCAAGCTGTCAACCCCACAGCTCCGGAAAATCAGCAGTAGGAAGAGGACAGGGCAGCCATGCCCTGAAGATTTCTAAAGAATATAGCAGTCTGCAGATCAAGGGACATACTTCATTACAAGTCATGTCACTAAAGCTGTGCAAAAAAAAAATGTAAAGAAAAATAACCAAACCTTAGCTTTACCCTTTACTGGCTGTGTCTGGCAAATATGTCTTTGATCACAGCTAACTGAATGTTTCTGATCATCTTTACTGTGTTTTATTGGAGGTCTCAGCTGTTAGGCATCCTGGTTTGATGATAAGCTAGGACGGCGTGCGTTCCGGCTTTATTCCCTGGACACACAACGTGCGGGACAACCCCACCTCTTCAGCAGGGTGACATCTCGCGTTGGGCGTCCACCAGCATGCATGGGGGCAGGAACCTACAAGCAAAGAGCAACACCCCTGGGCTGCTGGCCACAACCCAGGAAGGAGGAGCAGGAACCAAGCCTGCACTGCCCAAGATGACATGACGACCACCCCTAGGTTCTTCCTGCCATGGGGTGGCCATCATGTCATCAAGGACAGTGCAGGCTCGGTATCTGCTTCTCCTCCTGGGCTGTGGCTGTGTAGCTCTCCTGCCCCAATGCGAACCAGTGGATGCCCGACGCATGATGTCACTCCACCGAGAAGACGGGGTTGTTTTTAATGATTTTTTCAATACAACTTCTATTGAACTTTTAATATTTCTCTCGCAAACTATTTATTATGATTTAATGACTGCTACAGCCGTAGTCCCATTAGTGGGTTGTTTCTTTTGTTTCTTCTATTCTGGCCTGAAAAATACTTGCCTACATACTTGAATAGATTTTCTTTTTGACGATTAAAGTGATTGTATGCCCGCAAAAAAATAAAAAAATAAAAACCTGTAAGGCAAAGGCATAATGAGCTAGTATGCACCACATACTAGCTCATTATGAAATAATTACCTTAGAATGAAGCCCTAGCATTGCCTCCCGATCACCACTGAGAGGGCTGACATGTTCCCTCGTCATTTCTTCCAGGTTCCCGGCTCTGGTGCTGTGAGTGGCCAGAGCCGCGATGACATCATTCCTGCACATGTGCGCAGGAGTTCTTTTTTCGGCAAGGAGCTCTGATTTTGAGGCAGCATCCGCCAGACCTTCAGAGCGCATTCGCCGCTGACGTCAGTGGCTGCAAGGTGAATATCTCCTAAACCGTACAGGTTTAGGAGATATTCATTTTACCTACAGGTAAGCCTTATTATCGGCTTACCTGTAGGTAAAAATGTGAAAGCGGGGTATACAACCACTTTAAGGGTTGATTTACTAAAACTGGAGAATGCAAAATCTGATGCAGCTCCGCATGGAAACAAAATCAGCTTTTCTTTTTTCTTTTTTTTGTCAAGCCTAACTGAAAAAGATGAAGTTAGAAGCTGATTGGTTACCATACAAAGTTGCACCAGATTTTGCACTTTCCACTTTATTACACATAAATGCTGAGCAAAGCCTTAGCCTCTGGCCACATTATACAGCAAAAAAATTAACAAGGACCAAATAGCCTTCTGGTGATGCAGAAGTCCCCTTTAGAGACCTGTGAGTACAGTTTAAGTGTAATAATTGTAGGGAATGATTGCCCAGCTGTGAATAAAGCTGGCCATACATGGATTGAAAGTCGGCGGGTGCAGCAGGACCCGCCGGCAGCCCTGATCAGTGTATTCAGATGGCAGTAAAATCTCGGATGTCCCCATTGTCAGAATACAATAGCTCAGTGGGGAGGCTTCTCACATCCACATATTCAATGTTCCATGGGTTGAACAAAAAAAAAAAAATCTCTGGGCTGCTTAAATTGGTTTCAAAGGCAGAAGTTTTTTTTATCTTAATGCATTCTATGCATTAAGATAAAAAACCTTCTGTGTACAGCAGCCCCTCTCAGCCCCCCTAATACTTACCTGAGACTCATTTCAAAACAGCCATGTTGTACGAGAGACTTGACTGTCCAGGACTCTCCCTTCAGATTGGCTGGGACACACAGCAGGCGCCATTGGCTCCCGCTGCTATCAATCAAAGTCAGTGAGCCAACAAGCTGCGAGAGGAGGCGGGGCTGAGCCATGGCTCTTCGTCTGAATGGACACACAGAGCAGCGGCTCAGCTTGAGTGCCCCCATAGCAAGCTGCTTGGTGTGAGAGCACTCGGCAGGAGGGAGGGGGCAGGAACACTAGCGAGGGACCCAAAAAGAGGAGGCTCTGGGCTGCTCTGTACAAAACCACTGCACAAAGCAGGTAAGTACAACATGTTTTAAAAAAAAAAAAAAAAAAAACAAGACTTTAGTATCACTTTAAGTGACTGGTCTTATTTAACAAAGCCTATCAGTTATATCTGAATATTTCAGATATATTTAGGCCAAAGACCTCATAGTACAGTGCTTTGTGCTATACACCACCTGGAAAAATGAAATTGATATCAGATAAAAATCAACCCACTCCATGCCCTCAAATCTGAATCATGATCAGTAAATGTTGCATTATCACCTGATTAATGCTGACAAATAAGGATTAACGTAAAGGATATAATTACACATGATTTGTCCTAATCAAAACTAGATGACAAGCAAAAGACAGACAATACCATTAGAGGGGACGGATTTGCTATGTAACAAGATCTTTCTGTTACGACAAGCCTGATAACAGAACAGAGGACATATAGTACACACCTGTAATGTCACCTACATTATAATAGTCTCATGAAATGACCTTTCTGCACAGTCACTAAGGCTATACTCAAAACTCTGGCTGTAGAAGCAACTTATAATATTGCACTGTTTAGAAAAATCTACTTGTCAATCTCGGAGCCGTTCATATTCTTTGAAAGATGTAAAGTACACCTGCATTAGCCGCATTGGACTGGCAGTCTGAACTCTGCTCCCGTGTATGCAAAGTGCACCTGTCTGTGAATGTGATATACATGCCGAATCATGTGCCTGTCCTTAACTTTACTGCCTGAACAACCTGAAATTCATATTTATATTTCCACTTCATAAGAGTAGACCCGTTCACTTTAATCAAGAGATGGCTGGCAAGGAAGCTAAAAATTCTGTTAAAACGCTAATACACAGCTCTTTTTGTGGCCAAAGAGCACAGGTTTTTGAAAGATGATATATTAGTAATGTTGTCAGTTGTTGAATGTAAAGCTGAGTGCACACAGGCCAAAAATTCGGGCAAAAAAATGGTTGGTTCGACAGAAACCAGTCTCACGAATGAGCATGCTTGAAAACTAGCATCTGGGCAGCACAGTCGCTGGTTCAAATAACGACCACGAAATCATCTGCCTGGAGTTTGCATGTTCTTTCTGTGCCTGTGTGGGTTTCCGCCGGGTACTCTGGTTTTCTCCCACACTCTAAAGACGTGCTGGTACAGTAGGTTAATCGGATCCTGTCTAAATTGGCCCTAGCGTGTTGGGACCCTTCGGGTAAGACCACGCTATATCAAGATACCTCTCAACACTCGGTTCTGGCGGGAAGAGGGGGGCAGTCCCCCTGTCAGAACACAATAGCTCAATGGGGGAGATCGCCGCACTAACATCAAATGTCTTAGTACGGCGATCTGTACATAAAACATATTGTGTGTAACCAGCATTAGCCTCTATCTGGAATGCGTCAGTTTGCCAGTCAACAGCTCACACAAGAACAATGGCTAAATATGGTTGTATAAGAGATGAGTCATCACTGTGCATTATTCAGCTTTGTGTTAATTTATGCTTGAGCTATTGAGGTCTCTATGAACCTACTTGGTCTAAGAAGGAAGTCTGTCTTGAGGCACTGCTTTAGTTATTGAGGTATGTGAACTACAAAGGCCAACTTACTTACTTACCAACACTTTAAACTGCATTATTTTGTTTTATTATTTTGTTTTATAAATGTCAGTTTTGCTATTTTAGGATGTATACAACGTATAAATATGCCAATTAATAGGCAGGTTAAGGACAATTCTGCATTGTTAATGCTGCCCTTAAGTATTATTAAAATTGTTGCTCCTTGTCAGATAGAATAAAACATTTGTTTTTGTTTGGTACATGTTCCCCAGGGCAGTGTCCAGACCCCCCTCCCCCCTATGCCATTTGACCATCCCTTGCCTATTAACAAGTCCATAAAAAAAGTCAGCACTATGGCAGGATCTTCTATACAGATAACTTATTGGCTCATCGGGTTAAAATTGGGTTGAAATTTAACATGACGTGCCAATAAATTGTTACAGTATATGTACAGAAGATCCTGACATAGTGCCGACTTATTTTATGGACTTGTTACTGGATGGCTTACAGAGGTGAGACTTGGAGCACCGACGTCTTTCATATGTGGATTGGGTGAGGGGGTTAAGCGCTGCCTGTTTAATTCTAGCCCTTGCCTATTAGCCTAGAAAATGGGCAATAATCTTTTTTTTAACCTTTGGCTCCCTTTGACTTTAATGGGGTTCGAATTCTAAATCTGAACTTCAGTAACCTATTTGAGTTTAGCTCATCACTACTACTGACTATAATAAATAGAAAAAGAAAATATGATCAAACTCACCATGCATTCCCTTTAAAGCATTTCGGGAATGGGAGTTTACCTCTAAATAAAATATGGTCTTCAGATAATTCTCTAAATAAAATACGGTCTTAAGATAATTAAGGAGCAAAGTTAAAAGCATTAATGTGTCCAAAGTGAATACAATCTTTCCAATCTGCTCATTAGATGACATCAAAGGAATGAAGTAGTTGTGCACTGGGGTTATTTTACTAGCAGTCAAGTATTTTCTCTGTAATTCTAAATGCAATAATTAAGGACAGATGCTCCACTTGTTGCATTCTTTAAGCTCCTTGGGGCCTATGTATCAGGAGTTGTGCAACCATGTCAGATCCTCACAAATCACAACGCACAAGTCTGTCTGTACTAAATGGTACTCAATGGCAATGGATAGTTACGGGAAGTCTGAGTCAGAAAAGCTGTACATGCGGAAACACGTAAGAGCGTGATGCATAGTTTGGGGTGAAAGATGACTATAGGCTGAGTAAAAAGGGGTATTAAGGGGCCATCCAACCATGTCTTGGACTGCCTGTATTGCTAATGATTTCCAACTTTCCACTTTTCTGTTTCACCCTTTAGTTGTCATTTTCATTTATACTTTAGAAACCGGATGGCTGCTATTGAGTAATAATGTCATGAGTAACAAAAAACTGCTAGGAGTAGAGGAAAAAGAAAGCTGGTAAATTGGTGTGCTGGGCCAAGAGTTCCTGGTTTTCTCTAGGATTGCCTTGGTTTGGTTTGTGAACAGTTTTTCAGATTTTACTCAAAGATTGTAAACTTAAAACAAAAAAAAAGCCTATTGAAGGCTAAAGGGGGTGAATCTTGTTCTAAATTCTGCCCATTTGTAGGGCTAATAAGCAAGTCATCATTAAACAGAAAGCATGAGAAGCCAGGCACTGCCTTTAAGAATGTGTACCAATGACAAAATTAAACATTTCTCTCCCTACAGAGAATTATCAGCTTTCCCTAACAGTTCCAACACTCCCTAACAGCTCCAACACTGGCAAAATGGCCGCTGTGACCCTATCCTACCCTATAGAAAGGAGGCTGGGTTATCTATTCCTTAAAATTCCTTAAAATCATTGGCTCTTGTGATTCATCTGAACAAGGCTATTCATTGCATCACAGTTTGTTCCTTATTTCTGGTGACAAACCTAAAAACTTTTAGCCAAAGATTGGTGATTTGCAAACCTGGGCATCCCATGGTAGCAGCTAACCTGAACTTCATCCTAAGTCTTTATTATATCTGTTAAAGGTGCAGACGGTAGGTACAGTATCTGAGATAGGGTTTTGATTGGTTATACATACAAACCTGTTACTAACACTTGTCACTAGCACGGCAAAACTGTTAAAGCAACATCTGTCCTATCCTGACATGCTAGTATTCCACTTAGCGCTACAGCTAATTTGACCATAATTATAGAAACACAAATTTAACATTTAGAATGTACTTACGTCATCATCACAAGTTCTGGAACATTTTCCATCTAAAGATGCACACTGAAATGATAAGAAAAAGGTAATATAACTTTTCTATATGCTGTACATACAGGGGGGGCACATGAATATGACAGTCTGAATGTTAAGCTGGCCATGTACCTTATTCAAGTATTTTTTAAGAGCTCCAAGTACTAACAAGCTACCTGCATCCAATAAAGCTCAAAACACTTTGGCCACTTGTACGATCAATACACAAGATGAGGCTATTGCCTGTATGGACAGTTATGTGAGCCAATGCATGTCCATGTTTAATAAATCCCCAGATACCTTCTTAAAGACCCTCTCTGGGCAATACTTAACTTTAAGGCCAATATCTATATATTTTCTCAAAATTCAGTGAGTCTCTGGCCCAATATAACTTTGTAGATCAGGATTCTAGTCGCCACTGGCTGTATGTGTGTTCCACACCAGTGAATTACTAAGTATTAAATAGTAATAGTATTTAGGTGCATTGACCTGCTTCATCTTAAGTTATTTTTTCTGCCAAGCAGTAAAGCAAGGATTAATATGGCATCCCCTACTTTTTAAAACAAGTCAACTACAGTAGCTCTAATTTTCCTATCCTTACATTAGGCTTCTCAGAGTGAAAGTAGGATATGTTGGTGGAGCACCGAAACAGAAGGTATTTAGATCTGTTGATATTTTAGATAAGGGGGTGTTATCTAAGATCCAATGGATCTGTAGAAGAGGTCCTCAGATTGCTAGTTGGGAATTTGGTAGGGTGAAGAGGCTGCCAGCCTAGTGCCTGCTAGGTTGCTAGCCTGGCAAGATTTATTCAAGCCCATCCCTGCACAAACCCTGATGAAAGGAGATTGGGTAAACCCCAATAAACATGTTGATTGGCCTTTTTAATGACAAATAAAAATAGAAAAGTACTCCTAACCATACATCTGATGCTCTCGTTACCCTACCAATATTCTCCAAAGCCTAGGCACAAGTCTAGGTTTTTCCTATAGCAGAACTAAAAGCAAATATCGGCTTTAGGTCCACTGCTCTAAGCTACTGTTAAAACACTTATCCGTCAGCAGTTGTGGGCTATGCAATTTTAACTTCCACTTCCCAGTTCTGTGTGAGGCAGTAAAACCGATTGCCTTTTCAGGCAGAGACAACCAATCGGTGACTCTGTCTCACGAAAATCCCATGCAAACAAATTGAAGTGAATAGAGCAGTCAGTAGAACCTGGATGGAGCTCACAGTGGCTGACAGATGTATCAGTGCTCTGTTTGGCTTTTCGGCAATTATGGCAACAGCGTGGAGTAACAGTCTTTAAGTTAATACTCACCTTAGGGAATACCAAGATGGTCCAAGCCCAGATGATAAATACAGTCTTTTCAGTGTGTCCTAAACCTGCTAATGTTGAGTGGGGTTTTATCCATAACTATTGTGTGATGGAAACATATCAGCTTGTTCATTCCCAACATCAGTGCCAATATATTGCAGTGCACAATATGAAAACATTAAAGGAACTTCTTCATTAGCAGACAAAATATGGCTCCATTTCACAAATGATCATTGTGAGCTCTCTTCACTTTATGAGACAATGAATCAGTAAACAGATTAGAGCATGGCTGTAATCTCCATCTGTTAGACAAAGTTTGATCCCATCAAATACAGTTCAGAATATATTAACATCTGGAGATTTTTATTTTTACAGACAATTAATTATTCATCCCAGCTCATAACTAAAAGTATTTCATACTCAGACAAATACAAATGTAAATGCATAAAAAGGTCTCTTATGAGAGTCTGTCATATAGACAGCTCCATTCTGTTTTTTGCATGTTACGTTTTTGGTACAGTGTAATCTTTTCCCTAGCGGGGGGCTTTACACATTAATCTAGAGGCAAAGAGGAAAAGGTCACCTCCACTGAAAAAGGTGTGGAGATTCAACTCTGTAAAGCACACATATACTCTCCTACATCTAACCTCTATTACGTCTCTCATACCCCCTCTCATATTATGCAACCTGTGTTAAGACAAAGCTACTGATTGGTTAGCTTAGCCTAACCACCAATCAACCAACCAGTCAGAGGCTCAGCATGAGCACATTACATGCCTTCTAAATGTATCCATGTTAACCCCAACCACCAGTTCTGTTCCTTGGCTGACAGCCAGAAATCATGGACCAGATGGTAGACAATTATCAGAAATCTACAGCTTAGATAATAGCACAGTGATAGGGAGTTTTCCAAGAGTTCAGATGAAACAAAGAATTTAAATCCATTTATTATTTTGAATATCTATGATTTATAATTTTTTCCATGTTATGTAACTTGTAATATAGAACTTAGGCCATGTCTACTTAGTATTGCCAAAAAAAAAAAATGGCAAATTGACTCAATACTCAAGCATTTAGTGAGTTGGTTGCATCACATTCCACTTCCTTTGAACCCGAGTAGGCCCCTTTTATGAAAGATATATAGGACTGAAGTACTTTTGCATAAAATTACTCAATGCTACAGATGCCTCCTTATTGCTTCTGGTTTACTGATCCTGAGATAACTGGTTTCACCACAGCTTCAGCATTAAGTGTTAAGTGCAAAGCAACAAGTTAAATCCATCTTGGCTGGTGTGACTTCAGTTAACTGAATTCTGGTTGGTTAGTGTGCTTTGCACTTTGCAACTTGTGGTTTTCATTGGATAGGTCTGATAACAGATAAGATTCCTAGTGTTATCATAACACCCACTATTCTCCTTCTCAGTGTAATCTAAAGATGATCTATCCCTTATCATTCCATTAAATTGACAAAAAAACCCTCTTGACTTCAGCAACCAATTAAATGTGTACTTTCCTAATTTGCACTAAAAGAACATCAGCTAATATAAATTGTATCTGTGAGCTACACTACCATTTTTGCTCTGCACTAGGAATCTCTAGGATTACAAACTGCAGATTCCCAGGGTTTTGGGGTTTCCAAGAGCACTCTTGAGCATAAAGTTATTATAATAAACTGGCATATCTTAATTTTTGAGGTTAGTTCTGGGGTTTATAGGAAGTAAGACTGGCCATAGATGACCAGCGGGCTGCGGAAAACATGACGTTATATTCTGACAGCAGGATTCCTCAGCTATCAGAATACACTGATGGTGATGCAGCCACTGATTGAAAAAATTTTTTCAACAAGCCCATTTGACAGAAGTCACTGGGTCGACTTAACCCCTTGAATTGTCTTGGGGACCATAATCATCAAAACGGAAAATACTTAGAAATCCTAAAATTTACAGTTGTCACCAGAACTATAAAGGAAATCTTTCAATGGGAACACCTTTGTAAGTGACAGCTGTGTAATGGGGTCACCCTTTTAGGTACCAATTATCCTAATGGTACACAAACAGCAAAATATAAACTGATGGGATTTACCCCTTCCTTACTCTGTCCAAAATGAACAAAAAAAAAGTTTTAACTATCCACACATTTAAATGATGCACAAAATAGCTTGCACGAATAACAAGGCAAACCAGACAAATTATATTCTGATTGATTCAATATTGTAATTTCTTCAGCTGTATTTTTGTCCCCTGTTTAAACCTGACCGAGAAGAAACCCCCCCACCCCATTTCTTTTGGCTGGATTTTGTTACACAGAAATTAAAAGAAGAATTGATGATATCATGAATCATTTGTTTATCACATGAATACTACAATGAAAGTAAGAAATGTAGAAAAAAAATCACAAATATGCAACAATAATATAAGATCACCATCTGATTCTAAGTTACCTGTCTGCTGGCAATCGAAAATTTTCTTTGGAAAAATTCAAGCTTCATTTGGATTCCGACAGCTGGAATAAATTTAAAGATTCACTTTAGAAGGATTAGGAGAGACATATAAAATGAAAGAAGAAATCGTTCTCAAACCCTATAGATGTTGCCAAGTAATTAGAGATAGTTATGTTCATAACATTATTACGAGTATTTTTCCTCTGTGGTATCGATAAGCATATTTACAGCCATCCTCCAAAAACAGGACATTCAAGTACAAAATGCAATCTGTGATTAACTTTAGGTGAACTGAGGTATTCTAAGGAAGGGAATATTTTTTAACTGTTTGTCTTAGGCTTTAGGTCTGAGTTGTAGATACTCCTAGGCTGACTGTATGTACGAATTCTGTTCTTTCAGCTTGTCAGATATATTTATTTATATGTGTGCAAAGAAATGTTTTCCTCTGCATGGTTTTGCATACTCTATTCAAGCAATACCATGCCACTGGCATTTAGAGAAGTAATGAGACCTAACAGAGTATTTTGGAAGGTGTACATACAGGTAATCAGTCAAAATTCTCATCAATATATTTGTCCTACCCTTTAGTACCATTGATTCTTAGGGAATCTCCTTTTGGACTTAGTATAGCAGGCTGGCAAATCAATATGTAAAGTTGGGAAGGGAAATTGGTCAATGTTATTTTAAGTTTTTAGAAAGATTAAAGAGTAACTCTTCCTCTATCGTAACTCTTTTTCTCCTTTTTTTTGTTGCAGGAAAAAAATGGATTCCAAGCAGAAGCAACAAGCAGTCATTGAGTTGTTGACAAAGGAGGGGTGAAGGCTGTCTGACTTGATGGTATCACACTATGTGGTTTGTCTTCGGTGCTGGTTCCCCTTTCCTTAAACTCCTTCACCCATCTGTGCACATTGTTCTTGTCAATGTGTCATCTCTGTAAACATTCTGTAGCCTTCTGTGGATGTCAGACAGCCTGCACCCCTTTTTTTTATCAAGAACTCAATGACGGCATGTTGCTTCTGCTTTGAATCCATTATTTACCAGCATTGAAAAAGAAGAAGAAAAATAGTTACTATAGAGGGAGAGTTACTCTACCAACATGTGCAAGTTGAATGACCTATGTAAGTTAATAAAAAGTTATGGCCACTTTTTTGCATTACATATATATATATATATATATATATACAGTATCTCACAAAAGTGAGAGCACCCCTCTTATCTCTTGACTCATGGTAAAGAACTGTGTGAGGATCTGAAAAAAACGAATTGTAGCTCTACATAAGGCCTAGGCCTTTAAGAAGATTGCCAAGACCCTGAAACTAAGGTGCAGCACGGTGGCCAAGACCATACAGAGGCTTAACAGGACAGGTTCCACTCAGAAAAGGCCTTGCCATGGTCAACCAAAGAGGTTGAGTGCACATGCTCAGTGTCATATCCAGACGTTGCCATCCCAGAAGGAAGCCTCTTCTAAAGCTGATGCACAAGAAAGCCCACAAATAGTTTTCTGAAGACAACCAGTGTAAGGACATGGATTACTGGAACCATGTCCTGTGTTCTGATGAGACCAAGACAAACTGATTTGGTTCAGATGGTGTCAAGTGTGTGTGGCGGCAACCAGGTGAGGAGTACAAAGACAAGTGTGTCTTGCCTACAGTCAAGCATGGTGGTGGGAGTATAATGGTTTGGGGCTGCATGAGTGCTGCCAGCACTCAGGAGCTACAGTTCATTAAGGGAACCATGAATGCCAACATGTATGGTGACATACTGATGCAGAAAATGATCCCCTCCCTTCAGAGACTGGGTAGCAGGGCAGTACTCCAACATCATAACGACCCCAAACACACTTCCAAGACGACCACTACCTTGCTAAAGAAACTGAGGGTAAAGGTGATGGACTCACCAAGCATGTCTCCAGACCTAAACCCTATTGAGCATATATGGGGCATTCTCAAACAAACGGTGGAGGAGCACAAGGTATCTAACATCCACCAGCTCTGTGATGTCTTCATGGAGGAGTGGAAGAGAAGTCCAGTGGCAACCTGTGAAGCTCTGGTGAACTCCATGCCCAAAAGGGTTAAAGGAACAATAAAGGCAAGATTTTTTTTGTTTAAAAATAACAAACATGTTATACTTAACTCTGCTGTGCAGTTCGTTTTGCACAGAGTGGCCCCAATCCGTGTCTTCTGAGGTCCCTCGGCGGCTGTCTCTGCTCCTCCTCGCAAAAGCTTTCCACCTTCATGCGAGCTCCCTCGCATGGTGGAAAGCTTTTGTGAGCGCGCTCCCGTGATACAGCGGCGGCCATAGCCGCCGACTGTATCACTCGGCCCCTCCCCCCGGCGCGCCGCGTCATCCGCTGTGATTGACAGCAGCGCCAGCCAATGGCTGCGCTGCTATCAATCCGCCCAGCCTAGCCAATCATTGGCCAGGCTGGGAACCGAACAGGATGACGAGAACGCGCCCGAGACTTTCGAGGGGTGAGGTAAGTAAAACAGGGGCTCGGGGTGGCCCAGTGCTGTCAGATGTTTTTTTTACCTTAATGCATAGGATGCATTAAGGTAAAAAAACTTTTACCTTTACAACCCCTTTAAGGCAGTGCTGGAAAATAATGGCGGCCACACAAAATATTGAGACTTTGGGCCCATTTTGGAAATTTTCACTTAGGGGTGTACGCACATTTGTTGCCAGCAGTTTAGACATTAATGGCTGTGTGTTGAGTTATTTTGAGGGGACTGCAAATTTACACTGTTATACAAGCTCTACACTCACTACTTTACATTATAGCAAAGTGTAATTTCTTTAGTCACATGAAAAGATACAATAAAATATTGTATGCTGAAAATGTCCCCCTTGGCTTATACTCGAGTCACCTTTTTGTACCTGATCTCCTGGACTTTGGGGACCCAGTACCGGCCGGCCTGACTTGGCACACATATAGCCCTACTCTTCTTCTACAAGTGTGCAAAGTTTGTTGTCCAGGGGACCTACGGCCGGGGAGCACCGATTTTTCAAAACATGGGCACAGTGAGGCATGGACACAGTGAGGCATGGACACAGTGAGGCATGGGCACAGTGAGGCATGGGCACAGTGAAGCATGGGCACAGTATGGCATGGTAATTTCGAGAACCCGGTACCGCCTGCCGTAGGTCCCCTGGACCAGAAACTTGGCACACGTGTAGCCCCAGCTCTCTTCTACAAGTGTACAAAGTTTTCTGTCTGGGGACCTACAGCCGTGGAGCACCGATTTTTCAAAGCTAGACACCCCTTCTATATATTCCCATGTTAAACGTAAGTCTAGTCATGGACACAGTGAGGCATGGGCACAGTGAGGCATGGACACAGTGAGGCATCGGCACATTGAGGCATGGGCACAGTGAAGCATGAACACAGTGAGGCATGGGCACAGTGAGGCATGCACATGGACGCAGTGAGGCATGCAGATGGACACCCTAGGCTTATACTCGAGTCAATACGTTTTCCCATTTTTTTGTGGTACAATATGGTGCCTCGGCTTATATTCGGTCTGCATATATACGGATCGAGTATATACGGTATATATATTCACACAATCTTCAATCACAAAAATACCTCAGTGCACAATAAAACATTACTGTTTCTGGCAGATAGTTATGGGTATTCACAGGACTTATTATGAAGTCTCATGCAGCCCACCACCCAGGCACTTTTTACTGTTCATCCTGTTTAGTTCTGTGGGTGCCCATATATGTTTCTAATTACGTTGTATGTGTAAAAATTGAGTTTGCGCTACCGACGTGTCGAAACTTTTTTCAGCAGAGAAGGTAAGAACATAAGTACACGTGATGCCAATGGCTTCCACCTGCTGGCTGGAAATGCAAACATGAAATATTCATAGACAACCTTTGCTATTCACCTGACCAAAACTAATAACTTGTGCAGTCCTGAACATAATGGAGCATTATTATAGTGCATTGAATTTGACACTAGTGAATCTTCTTAGTTTCTATGTTTTAATTTACAGTGATTCACCTGCAAAAAAATGTTTGGTGAATGTCACATTTACTGCCCTATAGATATGTTCCTTAGAAAAGGGCAACATTTACACAAATGTGAAACATTCCCTTTAAAGCGGGGGTTCACCCTATAAACAAGAAAAAAATTGTTTTTTTTCTTCTAGCATAAAATCAGGCATTGTAGCGCGAGCTACAGTATGCCTGTCTCGAATTTTTTATCCCCGTACTCACTGTGTAATCGTACATAGACGATTCCGACTGCCCACGGGGAATGGGCGTTCCAATCCAGACGGAAGGTGATTGACGGCCGGCTCTGGCGCGTCACGCTTCTCCGGAAATAGCCGAAATAGGCTTGGCTCTTCACGGCGCCTGCGCATAGCCTGTGCGCAGGCGCCGTGAAGAGCCGAGACCTACTCCGGCTGTCTTCGGGGAGCGTGACGTGCCAGAGCCGGCCGTCAATCATCCTCCCTCTCCATAGGCACGCCCATTCCCCGCGGGAGTCGGAATCTATAATGTACCAGTACACTGTGAGTACGGGGATAAAAAATTTGAGACAGGCATACTGTAGCTCGCGCTACAATGCCTGATTTTATGGTACAATGTTGACACTGAGGGTGAACTACCGCTTTAACAAAGAGGGGAAAAAAAGGAAAAGAAATGTCTAAATTATTTGTTTCTTTCCAATCTAGTGGAAGAAGATGGCGACAATTCAAGCCTCTGCAAAGAAAATTGAATGCTTACATTCGTACATGAACATTGGCGCCAAAGATAAGAGAAAAACGACTCCAAAAGAAAAACAAATCATTTTATAAGTATTGTTTTCAGCAACAGAGGTTACATTATTTGACAGAGCCTAGACAATGTTCTAAATGTATCTATAATCAAACAAGGGGTTAGCAGCAGATACGTCCCTATCAAGATAACCTTAGTACATAAAAAAAAAAACTCAGTAAAACACAAACAAAAAAAAGGACACACGATCGGGTTTCTCGGCGGCGAAAACACCGCCGAGAAACCCGACGGGAAAAACGGGGACCGGCTTGGTCCTTTTTCCCCGTGTACACACGGCCGGTTTTCCCGACAGGTTTTCTCGTGGTCGAGAAAACCAGCCGTGTGTAGGCTCCCTAGCAGTGTTTCCCTATGGGAAAACTGCAGAGAAAAAACGCTGCAATTCGCGACGAGAAAATGAAGAACATGTTCTAAATTTTCCCGTCATGATTCTCACGGTTTTCTCGTCGGGAAAACTGCAGGAGAGCCTACACATGGCCGGTTTTCTCGTCCAAGAGAAAACATGACAGTTTTCCCGGCAAGAAAACCGATTGTGTGTACGTGCCATTAGAGTATTTGTTACTCCAACATTGAATTTCTGATTTGTGCTTGCTTTACCGTACTTGTATGAGAAAGTATCCTGTTCTCTTTGTATTGTTTTATTTGTGTAAAATCCCTGGGGCTAGATTCAAGTAGCCCGCCGTAAGTTTGTGCGCTACGCCGCCGCAACTTACATGGGCAAGTGCAGTATTCACAAAGCACTTGCTCCGTAAGTTGCGGCGGCGTAGCGTAAATGGGGCCGGCGTAAGCGCGCCTAATTCAAATGAGTATGTGGGGGGCGGGTTTTATGTAAATGAGTGGTGACCCGACGTGATTGGCGTTTTTCCCAAACCGTGCATGCGCCGTCTGTGGAATTTCCCAGTGTGCATTGCTCCAAAGTACGCCGCAAGGACGTCATTGGTTTCGACGTGAACGTAAATTACGTCCAGCCCTATTTGCGAACGACTTACGCAAACAACGTAAAAAATTAAAAATTCGACGTGGGAACGACGTCCATACTTAACATTGCGTACGCCTCATAATAGCAGGAGCAACCTTACGCCGAAAAAGTTCAACGTAAATGACGTAAAAAAATAGCGCCGGGCGTACGTAAATTTGTGAATCGGCGTATCTAGGTCATTTACATATTCTACGCCAAAAACGACGGAAGCACCACCTAGCGGCCAGCGTAAATATGCTCCCTAAGATACGACGGCGTAAGAGACTTACGCCAGTCGGATCTTAGGCTAATGTCGGCGTATCTTGCTTTCTGAATACAGAAAGAAGATACGCCGGCGCAGCTTTGAATTTACGCGGTGTATCTATAGATACGCCGACGTAAATCAATGCTGAATCTAGTCCCTGGTGTTCCTGTCAGTCCCCTTGCTTTTAAAAACTGACCACACTAAACTCTCTAGCTGTGCTGGGTACTTTGGCTCCTTTGGTCCTGACACCCTCCCCCCCCCTGCACAGCCTGTCACTGGGAAGCTCAGTGTCCTGTTGTTTCTTCTCCCCCCGGCTCTTATGCAGCTGAGAACAGAGGGAATGGGACCCCTTATAAAAAGGGGAAAAAAAGGTATTTATAATTCTTTTTTTTTATCAATACAAAAATGTTTTGCCTTTCATTTATTTTTTAACCTGAATTGGTTGTTTTACAAGGTGATCATTTACAATCACTTTAACCAGTTATATCTGTCTCTAATTACAAGTAAAATTCCTTCTTTTCAGGACATCAAGTTTTAAAGGTGATCAACATGACATTTAGGCTGCATTCACATCTAGGCGGACGAAATCGCGGCGTTTTGTCGCCGCAAATCGCGGTACAAATAGCAGCGTTTTGTACCGCGATTTGCAGCGACAAAACGCCGGTATTGTCCGCCTAGATGTGCCCCAGATTGACCCCCTCTATGGAGATGCTTCCCATCTCCTAGCCGAACGTCCGGGACCTTTTTTCAGGCGGCAGGCGTCAGGCGTCCGGCGTTTGGCGTGGAGATGTGAACCATCTCCATAGAGGGACATGTGTTTCCAGCCCTCTGGCGGCAGCGGCGTAGCGCTACAGGCGTAAAAACGCCTAGATGTGAATGGGGGCTGACAGTTCTGAGAGCTGCTGAAATAATTTCTGCTTCACTTTCCACTGATTATCTGCTGGGACTGCACAAGGTTCATGCACCAGATCTTTGAGTTTCATACCCCATATATTTAGAGTGCAATATAGGTACAAAACAGAGCTTGTGCTACTCCTACATGTGCACTTTGCTGCATGAAAATGCATGTCATGTAGAACTCTTATTGTTTCCCTATGTGGCTGGTTCACATCAATGCTTTGCAACTTCATGTGAAAAGATAAATGGGCTCATTCAGACCTACATGTGTGCATTACCAAACAGGCTGTATGCACACGGAAGAGTGTAAATCCAAATCAAATATGCATTTTGGCTTCATGTCGCAGTGTATGCAGTTTGCATCAATTTATTGTAAAGTTTCTACCTGGAGTCCATGTTAGTAACAGTAATTCCTGTTGCAGGCTGACAACGCTAAGCCACTACCTGCCCAGAGATACTTCTTTATTCTGCTCAATTAAAAAATTAATGGGAACCGCGGACCCGATCGCCGCCGGTGTCCCGCAATTGGTCACAGGAGCTGAAGAACGGGGAGAGGTGTGTGTAAACACACCTTCCCCGTTCTTCACAGTGGCACTGTCATTGATCGTCTGTTCCCTGATATAGGGAAAGACGATCAATGACGTCACACGTCCAGCCCCGCCCCCCTACAGTTAGAAACACATATGAGGTCACACGTAACCCCTACAGCGCCCTCTAGTGGTTAACTCCTAAACTGCAATTGTCACAGTAATCAATGCATTTTTATAGCACTTGTTGCTGTGAAAATTACAATGGTACCAAAAATGTGTCAAAATTGGCCGATGTGTGCGCCATAATGTCGTAGTCACGAAAAAAAAAAATCGCTGATCGCCACCATTAGTAGTAAAAAAAAAATGATTAATAAAAATGCCATAAAACTATCCCCTATTTTGTAAACGCTCTAAATTTTGCGCAAACCAATCGTTAAACGCTTATTGCGATTTTTTTTTACCAGAAATAGGTAGAAGAATACGTATCGGCCTAAACTGAGGGAAAAAAATGTTATATTTTTTTGGGGATATTTATTATAGCAAAAAGCAAAAAATATTGTTTTTTTTTCAAAATTGATGCTTTATTTTTGTTTATAGCGCAAAAAATAAAAACCGCAGAGGTGATCAAATACCACCAAAAGAAAGCTCTATTTGTGGGGAAAAAAGGACACCAATTTTGTTTGGGAGCCACGTCGCACGTGCAATTGTCATTTAAATCGACGCAATGCCGAATCGCAAAAAGGGGCAAGGTCCTTAACCTGCATATTGGTCCGGGTCTTAAGTGGTTAAATTCACTCCTTAGGACACACTTAACCCCTCCCCCTAGTGGTTAACCTCTTCTCTGCCAGTGTCATTTACACAATAATCAGCGCATTTTAATAGCACCGATCGCTGTATAAATGACAACGGCCGCAAAATAGTGTCAAAAGTGTCTGATGTGTCCGTCATAATTTCGCAGTCTCAATAAAAATCGCAGATCGCAATTTTTTTTTACCAAAAATATGTATAAGAACATATATCGGCCTAAACTGGGGAAAAAAAATATATATTTTTAAAAATTATGTGGGATAAATTATAGCAAAAAGTAAAAGATATTGGGGGTTATTTACGAAAGGTAAATCCACTTTGCACTACAAGTGTGAACTAGGGGCCAAATCCTCAGCCAGGCGGCGTAACTTAACTTTTTTCATTTAACTTACACCGCCGCAAATTTCCCAAGTTAGTGCCCGATCCACAAAGCACTTACCTGGGAATTTGCAGCGGTGTAACTTAAATTCCATGCGCATGCTCGTGACGTCATTTTCCCGACGTGCATAGCGCGAAATTACGTTACGCCGAGCTTTGTGGATCGCGACGGGTCAATAAAGTTGCGTCGGGAAAAAAAAAAGATACGGCGAAAAAAAAAAAAAATAAATAAAAAAAAAATCGTGTCGCTGGACAGAAGGGTCTGCTTTTACATGGTGTACTGACTTTACACTTTGTAAAAGCAGCCCTAATTTTGCGTTTGCAAACTAAAACTTACAGAGAAAAAATGCCGGATCTTCTGGCTAACTATGGAAAACTGATTCTGTGGATCAGTTCCATAGTTAGAAACAGGGATACGACAGCGTATCAGTAGATACGCCGTTGTATCTCTTTTGAGGATTTGGCCCTAGAAGTGTAAAGTGCACTTGAAATTGCACTGAAAGTGCACTTGGAAGTGCAGTCACTGTAGATCTGAGGGGTAGATCTGAAATGAGGGGGACGACTGCACTTCCAAGTTCACTTTCAAGTGCATTTTTCACTTGTAGTGCAAAGTGGATTTGCCTTTCGTAAAAAAAGGACATCAATTTCGTTTGGGTTGCAACGTCGCACGACCGCGCACTTGTCAGTTAAAGCGACACAGTGCTGAATCGCAAAAAAGTGCTCTGGTCTGGAAGGGAGTAAATTCTTCCAGGGCTGAAGTGGTTAAAACACTATAGTTGGATTCCTTTTTGTCTCTTTATTCTCTACACAGTTTTTGGTGGGGACATCTAATACAGAAGAAGGAAGTTTGTGTGGTGCAGAGGTCATATGCAAGTGAAGAGTGGTGGTTACTCTGGGTAACTGAGCACTCTTTTGGTCTTGAGGTCATTAATGTTTGGTGATTTCAGGAGTACTTCTTTAATCACCTTATTGGTGGATATTTTGCCATCACCGGATATTTTACATTACATAGTTCTGTAGATAACAAAAAACACTTATTTCTTATGTAGACTGTAGAAGCCAATCAGCCTGAGAAATCCACATAAATTTTAAAGGAGTTGTATAGGATTTTTTTTTTTCATAATAAGCATCCTTTTCCCGCAGACATTCCTCTTTTCACTTCCTCATTGTTCGTTTTTGCTCAGAAGTTGCTCTATTTCTTCTCTGTTCTGTTCACTTCCTGCTTGTCTGATTTTACTGACCACCGTGATGGGAGGCTTTACTGCGGTGGTCAGTAACGTGCTCGCCCTCTCCTAGGAACTACATCTGTGCAGCAGGACGCTCTCTACGTGTTAGAGACTTCAAGGAGGTGTGAATTACTGGGCGTGCCGCAATTCATACTGGGAAATGTAGGGCCAGATTCAGGTACAATTGCGCCCGTGTAACGTAAGACGTTTACGTTACACCGCCGCAAGTTTTCAGTTTTAGTGCCCGATCCACAAAGCACTTACCTGGAAACTTGCGGCGGTGTATCGTAAATACGTCCGGCGCAAGGCGGTCCAAATCGAATGGGCGGGTACCATTTAAATTAGGCGCGCTCCCGCGCCGGACCTACTACGCATGCTCCGTTTCGAAATTCCCGCCGTGCTTTGCGCGAACTGACGTCATTTTTGTGATCGGCGACGTGCGTAGCGTACTTCCGTATTCCCGGACGTGTTACGCAAACGACGTGAAATTTTAAATTTCGATGCGGGAACGACGGCCATACTTTAGACAGCAATACGTTTGCTGTCTAAAGTTAAGGCACCCAAAACGACGACTAACTTTGCGACGGGAAACTAGACTAGCGGCGACGTAATGAACGCGAAAAACCGTTGTGGATCGCCGTAACTCATAATTTGCATACCCGACGCTGGTTTACGACGCAAACTCCCCCCAGCGGCGGCCGCGGTACTGCATCCTAAGATCCGACAGTGTAAAACAATTACACCTGACGGATCTTAGGGATATCTATGCGTAACTGGTTCTATGAATCAGTCACATAGATACTCTGAGAGATACGACGGAGTATCTGAGATACTCCGTCGTATCTCCTTTGTGAATCTGGGCCGTAGTTCTTACATGAACGAGCGATGCAAACCAGGAAGTGAATGAGAGAACAGAAACTAGAACGCCGGAGGTGATATAGATGAAGGAATTTAATAGGTATTTACTCGTTTTTTAACAGAATCATTACACTATTCTGTCTGTCTACCTTGCAGACATTAATTTTAGGCAAAACAATGTTTTTCCTTTACAGCTCCTTTAAGCTTTTTTGGCCAGTTTCTTCAAATGTCATTATTGTACACAGACAGCATAAATATCAACCATATAACATATAAATGGACACCATCTGAGTAAAAGGTTGCTCCAATTATGAATAACATTGTGTATTTGCCTGAACAATCAGCTCATTTTCTCTAAAGAAAACTGTCAGCTGAACATGGTTTTGTTAAGCCGCTTCCTCATCTTCAAAGTAACTTTAACCCGATCACAGAGGTCAACAGCATTTCAAATTTGTTCTACAGATCAAAGGTAAAATGTAAACTGTCATTTTACCCTTTATGTCAAACATATGGGGTATTGTGTGTGTGTTAATGCCCCAGTTATGAAAATATTTTACTGGATTCCTTTCCAAATCTATGTCTTTCTTCACCTCTTTTGCTTGGTGCAATAACGTGACATGACCATGTAGAATGGGGAATCAAGCAATGTTTGTTGCAGATATAAAGCTGGAATCTAAAAGAGAAGCCCATTCGATGTAATATTTACCAAGTGCTTGTGTCTGCCAAGCTTGTGGGAGGACATATTTAGGGAGGCAAGATACAGATCTTATGTGGCCAAGTGCTTAAGGAGAGGGAGTGTGTAGTTTAAATAGATAATATACAGGTGAAGAGATATTTCTACAAACATGTCTACCTAAATTGTGATTTGAACCTAATACCTTTAAATGCTGTTTGTTAGTTTTGTATGATCTCTAAAATATCCATAATGTGAACATTTATAACATAGGAAAAAGGGTTAGTGTTGTTTTTAGGGATCACTTTTTAAAGTACACTGCCTAATTGTTAAACCTACAAAACCTTTAACGTGATTGAAATGCCAGCAAATACCTTCAAACACCTTTTCAAGCATATCATGAACCCAGCTCCGAAACTTGTGTTTGTAACTCCCAAGCCCCTATGATTGACACCTTAAAGCGGTAGTTCCCCCTCCAAAAAATTGTTACCCTTAGATTGATGCTCGTTGTGTCTAGGGGAATCGGCTAGTTGTTTTAAAATCGAAGCTTTACTTAACGTTGTAGAGAGCGATCTTCTCCGCCACTTCCGGTTATGGGTCTTCGGGAGTGGGCGTTCCTTCTTGATTGACAGTCTTCCGACAGGCTTCCGGCGGTCGCATCCATGGCGTCACAAGTAGCCGAAAGAAGCCGAACCTCGGCACGGCTCTATACGGCGCCTGCGCACCAACGTTCGGCTACTTTCGGCTACTCGTGACGCGATGGATGCGACCGTCGGAAGCCTGTCGGAAGCCTGTCAATCAAGAAGGAACGCCCAGACCCGAAGACCATACCCGGAAGTGGCGGAGAAGATTGCTCTCTACAACGGTAAGTACTGCTTCGATTTTAAAACAACTAGCCGATTCCCCTAGACAAAACGAGCATCAATCTAAGGGTAACAATTTTTTGGAGGGGGAACTACCGCTTTAATTAGGAAGAAAAAACTGGTCAAATTATACCTTTCTTATCATAAACATTGGCAATAATGCTGGCTATACACTCTACGAAAAATCGTCCGAACAAACTTTCAAAAAACAAATGTTCGGCCGTGAGCGCAAAGGATATTGCCGTCATGTAATGACCGATAAATCGTTCAGTGGACATAAATAAAAAAAAATGGTTCATTTTTTTTTTTTTACATATACCTAGTGCAGAAAGTTCGGACAGGAAACACATTAACCTTTTGATTTATCGTCCGTTCGGCAGAAAATTTCCAAACTTGTCCTTCGTTTTTTCGGCTCAAAAACGTCCCAATGATTATCGATTTTGTACCCATTAATTGTTCGAAAAACGAACAAACTGTCTGAATGACCGAATTTCGGCCGATTTTTCGTATATAGTGTATGGCCTGCATATGTCTTATGCCGCATACACACGATCGGTCAAACCGATGAGAACGGTCTGATGGACCGTTTTCATCGGACCAAACTGATCGTGTGTGGGCCCCATTGGTTATTTATCCATAGGTTAAAAAAAAGCAATCTTGTTTTAAATTTAACCGATGGATACCTAACCGATAGAAAAAAAAACGATAGTTAGTAGGCACAACCATCGGTTAAAAATCCACGCATGATCAGAATCAAGTCGACGCATGCTTGGAAGCATTGAACTTCGTTTTTTTCAGCACGTCGTTGTGTTTTACGTCAACGCGTTCTGACACAATCGTTTTTTTGGCTCTGATATACAGCCTTCTAATAGAAATGTATGGGAAGAGGAAGGTGGCAAGCAAACTCTCATGACTAGAAAACCATAATTTGCATTTTCGGGTGCCATGGATTTTGAGGGCCCTTTGCGTTTAAGCTGTTTGAAAAAAATGAAGTGAAATGATTCCAAGCATGCGTAGGATTTTTGCGCGTTGAAATTGCATACAGACGATCGGAATTTCCTCCAAGAACTTTTCATGACGGAAAATTTGAGAACTCAAATTTTTCGTGATGGAAATTCTGACAGAAAAATTCCGATGAAGCCTACACACGTTCAGAATTTCCGACCAAAGTCTTACATCAAACTTTTCTTGTCGGAATTTCCGATCGTGTGTATGCGGCATAAGTTAGGATTACGCTTTAAAGGGATGTTATAATATTTTTGGGTGCTGCTCTACCTTCTTATGAAGGTAGGTTAAGTGGTCCCTCTATATCACCCGTTTCTCCAAGATAGGGAGTGGTCATTTAAAATTTGGTGCAAAGTATTCATGGCTCTTCTACATTGATATCTATAAACACGTTCTCCATGTGGATTTTAGGCAATATTAAGATAAACATTCTACTGTTGCTTTCAAGGATTTGGGAGAGAAAGTCTGTGTTACTGTAATGGTAGTCTAATGCAGTGGAGATAACTTCAAGCTTATTTGGTTTGGTTTATTTTCATGCCCAAATATTTCTACTGCGAAAAATACAACTTCGGTCATCAACCCCCTTTAATAACTAAATGAATAGTGTTGGTCTGACACTGTGTAAAACGGAACTAATGGCATTTTTTTCCCTAAATTACAAAAATTAAACAATATAGAATCATTGAAACAAAGGCACAGTACACATAGTACACATTTTAAACTAACAAGCAATCAAGTCACATGTAGTCAGCATTCAGAGAGATGCTAAATTCTGCATTCTCTACCAATTTCTCTATTAAAAATGGAAAGAAAATTCCACATTAAAAGCCAAGTTGGAAAGAAATAGCCAAAGAACAATTGCTTCTTGAAGTAAGACACCAGCATTTAAATCATTTGAAGATGTGCATCCTGTCCTTTCATCACTGAGAGGGAAACATGAATCAGAAAGAGCCGGCATTTCCTCAAAGAAAGCTGGGAATCACAGGCCAATCTACAGAAATCTGGGACTGGCTTGTGTCCTCCATAATAGAATGGCTTGGACCTCCGCAGTCCAATCCTAGCTGAAAGGTGCCCCCATCTGTCATCTGTAGAGTCTCTTAAATGTTCAACATTGCAGTTTACAGTAGTTATGAACAAATGTAAAGTATATAATATGGAATCATGAGATGGGTTCCATGGGTTCAAAATATTTCCTAAGTGATACTTACTGTCCCCTACAGAGAAGCAAAGGGTGTGTTTGGGAACCATGGCATTTTTACAGTGAAAACCTGCAGGCTGAAAGCCAAAAAACTATGTGTATGGCCAGCTTAAAAAGCTTCATTTTTTTTAAATAAAAATAATAAACATGTCATACTTACCTTCTCTGTGCAATTATTTTGGACAGAGCAGCCCCGATCTTCCTCTTCTCAGGTCCCCATCTGGCACTCCTGGCTCCTCCACTTCAGCAAGTGCCCCCATACAAAGCCGCTTTCTATGGGGGCACTTGTGTGGGCTCACTCCCGAGCTGCCCTGCCTGCATCTATTGACACAGAAAGGGCAGCTCAGCCCCCCCCCATTCCCTTATCACAGGGCCAATGGCCCCCACTGCTATCAATCTGCCCAGTGAGAAGGTAGAGAGTGGAGAGAACCTCTGCTCTCATGCGCATCACTGGATCGAGATTGGGCTTAGGTGTGTATAAAGAGGGTGAGGGGGGATCCTCTGGCACAGAAGTTTTTTTACCATAATGAAGAGAATGCAAAAGGTAAAAAACCTTCAGCCTTTACAACCACGCACAGGTTCACATTAAAAAAAGTGAACGTGGTATAACAACCACTGTTTGAAAGATTGCTGATGGCTGATTGCAGAGTATTCCGCCTAACTAAGCCATTTTGAACTACCAATGGCTCAGTTATTGAGCCATGGTTCCCATGGTAGAACTACAATGCACTGCAGGCATTGAAAATAGTATTTTTAGTATCTAGTTTAGGTAGTCCACATTGTCAACATACAGTAAATTACATTGCATTATACTAAGTCTTCCACTACAAGGCTCCCTTCACTGCTCATCCGACCAAAAGATTTGTTAACTTCAGAAGCAGACAAATAAGCCGCTTAACTTCAAAGAGTCCAAGCCAAGGTACGTTTATTAGTATCACCCGATACAGAGAAAATCCACCTGAAGTTGAGCAACTCCATGTTTGTTTGTCAGCATTATAGTTTGTAAGGAACATCGACATCCCTTGTTTTAACTTCCATTACTTAGAGCAGGGGTGTCAAACTCAATTTTATTGTGGGCCGCATCAGCATTATGATTGCCCTCAAAAGGGCTGGTTGTATCTGTAAGATTGGATGTCCAGCGCATCCCCTCCCCATATATTAGATGTCAAGAGCCACCCCACCATCAGAGGTTGAGTCCCTCACTCTCCCTTACATCACAATGCACCCCCCTTTCCTTATGCTGCTGCAGGGAAGAAGCTGGATGCATTGCTTGAATGCAGAAAGTAAGGACCAGGAGTAAGACCAGAGGAGGGCTGGAGCTCTCCTGCAGCTGCAGGAGAGGTGCGAGGGCCACATGAAATAGCCTGGAGGGCTGGATTCGGCCATCGGGCCTTGTGTTTGACACCTATGACTTAGAAGATGAACTGCAAATAAAGATTTAAAATACACTTGTCTATATTTCAAAATCGACATAAAAATGTTGTTTTTCACTGCAAGAAGCCCCTGCCTAAATGTTTGGCATCTTGAGCTCGGTTTTAATTGTCTAGCTTTGTGATAGGTTTACTTTAAGACAGAACAAGTGAATAATAATGACTAACCATTTTTGATCAACGTGATTATTTTAATAATAGTTTTACTGACTTCTCCTTATAAGGTCATCAATGTTCCTGCCCTTCTAGACAGCATTATGTGTCTCATTTGTATGTCTCAACTCTCCTACAAAAGCCTACAGACCCATTAAAAGTGCTTAATCCCAAAACTATTGTTAGATTTACCCACAAATCATGTCTCAGATGGGAAAAACTAATTGAAAGACTTTACACTCATCAATCTTCATTTATTGCAGTTGCATGTAGTATCTCTAAGACAGATCATCACATATCTTGAGTGTGAAGTAAGCTGGCAGTGACCTTATATGTAGTTAGTTTAAAAGTTCTCAGCCCACAACTCAATTCCGAGGTTACATTATTAACCACATCAGATGGTGCATCAAATCTACGAGTAAAAAAAAAATTCATTCCATCTGTAAAATGTTACACATGTAGGCTCTGGTGTGTTACACAATGCATTATGTGGATGTACATAAATATCTATGTTGTCATTGACCAAGATAAGAAGGAAGTGGTCATTGCTACAGATGCTGACTGTGAGCTTAGTTGTTCATAGACAGCCACCTTAAGAATGAATTATATTCTGTTAATTAAGTCTCATAAGCAATGGATCGGGAACGATCATGGGAAGAAATCATCTTTAGTCCTTATTCAACCAACTGCAGACGTGGACATAGCACACAGATTCAACGTATTGATCTATAAATAAGATGTCTCAGTTCTCAGGGTAGCAGCAATATTAAAAAAAAACTATGACAGCTTGAGATCAATATTATGTTTTTTGTAGTGGACATTTTTAAAAATTATGTTTTATTTTTCGTTTTTATCATTTTACAAAGGATTTTTGGAGCACTACTGGTTATCTAAAAACAGTAGTAATTGTCCCTTTTCAGGACAACACTGTATGATAAGCGATGCATCCCTGCCCTGACCTAATAATTTGTGTGTAAATTTCAGCTTGAGTTATTGATCTCAGGAAACAATGGGCATTTTACAACAAGTGAGCAAAAGAGACAAAGGAAAACATGAAAATAAGCCTAATGCCTCATACACACGATTGCGATTTCCGACAAGAAAACCACGTTTTTTTTTCAGCTGGAAAATGGCTGAAATTTGTCTTGCATACACACGATCAAACTAATCTTTGACGAAATTCCGACCGTCGAGAACGTGGTGACGTACAACACGTATGACGGCAATAGAAAAGGGAAGTTCCAAACAAAGGGTGCCACCCTTTGGGCTGGTTTTGCTAATCTCGTGTTAGAAAAATTTGGTGAGGGACGATTAGTGCTTTTCAGTCTTCGTGCTTTCAGTCTGTTACAGCGTGAAGAACGTGCCATCTCCATTATGAACGCTAGTTTTACCAGACCGAGCGCTTCCGTCTCATACTTGATTCTGAGCATGCATGGGTTTTTTCGTAATTGCATACAGACGATCGCGATTCCCGATAGGAATTTTTTCTGTCACGAAAATTGAGATCCTGCTCTCAATCTTTTCTTGGTTGGAATTCTCACAGAAAAAGTGCGATGGAGCATACACACGGTCGGAATTTGCGACAAAAAGCTCACATCGCACTTTTTGGGAATCGCAATCATGTGTACGAGGCATTAAGCTCCTCCTGCAGGCTGGATAGAAGACTGCATTATTTTCATATGCAGAATTTTAAATGTGCTTAACTAAAACATTTTAAGCAGTATTTATTTGGGAACAAAAAATTACTCTATCCTGGCAACTTAACTCAACTATCTTCTATCCACCAGCAGAGATAAGCGTCTTGAAGAAGTGGCATACCTACTATTGGCATCTTCTTCTCCCTGCCTCTATTTTCACCATGTTACCAATTATGCTCTAACAGCGATTCTTCTTTTTCAGCCACGATTGAGAACGACAACGGGTTCTCTCAGGGGCAAAGAGACTGATCGTGTGTTCATACAATGTATGAACACCGATCAATCTCTTCCCCTAGTCATTCTTATCCCTCCTTTAGTTAAAAAAAATCGGGGATATTTATTATAGCAAAAAGTACAAAATATTGTGTTTTTTTTAAATTGTCGCTATTTTTTTGTTTATAGCTCAAAAAATAAAAATCGCAGAGATGATAAAATACCACCAAAAGAAAGCTCTATTTGTGAGAGAAAAAAGGACGTCAATTTTGTTTGGGTACAGCGTCGCCCGACCGTGCAATTGTCAGTTACAGCGAACGCAGTGCCGAATCGCAAAAAATGGGCCGGTCATTGGGCAGCCAATTCTTCCGGGGCTGAAGTGTTTAAAATTGACCAATGTGTTATCCACGAGTACATTCCAAAAATGTATAATGTTATATAGTGCATGTGCAATGTGACCTGTTCTTGACTGTAATCTATGAAAGCGTCCCATAATGCCTTTTCTGTACCTTTATTTATAAAATAAAAATAAATCATTTTTAAAAAAAAAGTATTTTTTTTAGTCTAAAAACAGAAACCACAATTCCTTTGAAGATTAAATAATGATAGGCTATTTTGAGCTTTTATGCAAAAAAATAAAAATAAAAATAAATAAAAACTTAAAAAAGAGGCAGCAGCTATGATCCAATAAATAATTTTTTACTTCATTAAAGATTATTTGAATACTGAGTACAGTAAACTGAATGGATACAGCCCAGAAGCCACAAAATGTAAGCCTATTCATTAAGCTTGAGTCTGAGTTTAAGAGGCTGCACACATTATAAGAAGTCTTCGCAAGGCTTAAGAAAACAAGCAAATATTTAATCTCTATGCTTAAAGAGTCAAACTCAACGTTTGCCCAGAATATAACCTAAGCTCCATCAACTGGAACTGCTCACCCCATATATAAATATTATTCTGTGTCGCATCTGCCTAAGTCTTGTTCAAACAAGACGATATTAATTAAACCCTTATATAGCTAGAAAGTTGTACTCCTTTCAATTTTAAGCCAGATATGTTTAGTGAAGTCCTTTGATCTTATTTTCATTCTGTTTTTATTGAGTGTTTTTGTCTAAATTAAGTTACAGCATGCAGAAAACTCATGTGGGCCAATAAGCAGGGAGGAAAAATTATACCATTGTGGCTTGTACCATGTAGCACTAACATTTTCTTCAAATGTTTTTACTTTCTCGTTAATATAGAGGTAGTTTTAAGAGCTCTTTACTGTGGCAACTAAAAATATTTAATTAAACATGTTAGTACTTTTCTTAGCTGCCTACTTGCATTAGTATTAGTGAATTGTTATATTTAAAATATTATCAATATGCATCTTTTTTATAAACGTATTGATTGTAGCGCCAAAAGTCATACCATGAATATTTGTAGGTAGATTTTGAAAGAGTTAGGCCGGCTTATCAGTAGATAAGCCGACCTAACTCTGAATCTACGCCGCCGTATGTTTAAGCGTATGCTCAAACAGAGATACGCTTAAACATATCTAAGATAGGCCGGCTTGCGCAGTCCTATCGTAGATTGCAATTTTTCGGATGGACTAGGTGGCGCTTCCATTGCGGCCGGCGTAGATTATGTAAATGAGCTTGTACGTCGATTCACGAACGTACGCCCGGCCGCCGTAGTCGAATTACGTTGTTTCCGTAAGGCCTTAGGCGGCCTAAAGTTATTCCACCTATGAAGTGAAATAACAATGTTAAAGTATGGCCGCCAAATTTTTTACGTCGTTTGCGCAAGTCGTCCGCGAATCGGGAGTTACGTCGTTTACGTCCACGTCGAAATCAATAGGCCCGTACGGCGTACTTAGCCGCAATGCGCACTGGGAAATGTAGGCGCCCGGCGCATGCGCAGTAGCAAAGAACGTAAAAAAACGTGAGGTCAAGCCTCATTACCATACAACACGCCCCCCTCCAACCAATTTGAATTAGGCGCCCTTACGCCCGCCGCGATTACACTACGCCGCCCTAAGTAAGGAGGTAAGTCCTTTGAGAATCATGTACTTGCCTCTCTTACTTAAGGTGGCGTAGTGTAAACACGCTAGGCTACGCCATCTTAAGATTGCACGGCCGTACCTGAATCTACCTATTGATGTTTTAGATCAAAAAAGCTGGTAGGGTGTAAAAAAGTTTGCTGTAATGCCCTGTACACACGACCAGTTTTCCTGACATGCCAAAACCCAACGTTTTTCCCAACGTGATTGCTCTCAAGCCTGCCTTGCATACACACAAACACTCGACCAAAGTGCGGTGATGTCAAGCACGTACGACGGCACTATAAAGGGGACGTTCCGTTCAAATGGCGCCACCCTTTGGGCTGCTTTTGCTTATCCTCATGTTAGTAAAAGTTTGCTGAGAGACGATTCGCGCTTTTCAGGCTCGTGCTTTTCAGTCCGTTACAGCGTGACGAATGTGCTATCTCCATTACAAATGCTAGATTTACCAGAACGAGCGCTCCGTCTCGTACTTGATTCAGAGCATGCATGTTTTTTTCCCCTCGGAAAAGCATACACATGAGGGGTTTTCGCAACGAGAAAAAGACTGACGGGAAACACGACGGGAAAAAATAGAGCAGGTTCTAATTTTTTTGCGGGCAGTTATCTCGTCGGGAAAACTGCTATGGAGCATACACACAACCGGTTTTCCCGTCTGATCGAAAAAATGGCAGTTTTCTCATCTGGAAAACCGGTCGTGTGTACGAGGCATTAGGCATTATTTTTCTTACAAAAAGTATTTTACTGCCCACTTGACCTCCTTAAGATTTGCCCCCTCTTCATGACAAGGCCATTTTTTGTAAGACGGCATGTTCTTTTTATTTTCACCGATGGAAAACAAACTGATGGGGCCCACACATGATCGGTTTGTCAGATGAAAATGGTCTATCGGTCCGTTTTCATCAGGCAAACCGATCGGGTGTACAGGGCTTGACACTAATAGAATGATCAGTGCTAAAAATATGCATGGTCACTGTACTGATGACACTGGCTAGGAAGGGGTTAACATCAGGGGTGATCAAAGGGTTAACTGTGTGTCTAACCAGTGTTATACTATACTGTGTGAGGTTCTTTTACTAGGGGACTAGATGGATTTTATTCCCTGCTTTGCAGGGACACAAATGTCATCCTTTCCCCCTTGTTTTCCCCCTTGATCTGCCTTGTTTACATAGGCAGATCACCGTTTTGTCTCTCTTCCCGAAGAATCGGCAAGTGTCGGCGGACATCAAGTACCCTGCATCCGTTGATCTGCTTCCACTGTGTATAATGAAAGCAAGCCGCCCGTGACGCTCACTACCCGGAAATGTTGGATGACTTATATATACGTGATCTGGCACACAGTACCTTCCCTGTAGCAGTAAAACTGCTATAGGGCGGACCTAAAGTGATTAATAATATTATACTTAGTTATTACAGTTTTTGTACTTTTTTATATTGTACCATGAAGATTCAGAGAATTTTTATTTATTTTTCTGATAGAGATAGGAGTTATGCAAAAGTTGTGTTCAAACTTTGCTACATGCAGGGAATGGCCTTTTTTTTTTTTAACTCAGATAAAATTAAATAAATTAAGTTCTTCTGAAGTTCTTCTGACTGCTTGAATATTTTTATGAAAACCATTGAATCAAATCAAATTTTTGACAAGATAATCGCAATTGAATCGAATTGTGAGAGCAGTGAACATGCGCACCTCTAATGCTAGGTCACCTGTGGCCAGGTGACAAGTGCACCCCGTTGGGGTCAGGGATGCACCACAGGGTAGTGAAACCTATGACCGACTGCTGCAATAAGAGAGGAAGTGTGAACCCAAGATCGCCCAAGACCCAGCTTTGTGTTTACCAGAGCCTCTAGTGGTGAGGATGGCCTTCGCCGCAGCTGGATCCAGGTCGTGACCCATGGGATCCCCTAGGTCAAGCTCCACAGGGAGAGAGGGGAAGCAGCAAGCAAACAAGCGGTAGTGATGGGTAAGCCGAGGTCGGGGCAACAGGCAGACAGGGGTAACAGAGGGACAGGCAAAAGGTCAAGATCACAGGCAAACAGAAGTCGGGGACAAGCCAACAAACGATACACAGGAAGATAATCGTAGCACACTGCAGACAGGAGCTAAAACAAACAACACTGTTGAACAGCACTGCAGGCCTGTAGTGCAACAGTTAATATAGACTTCCTGGGATGGCCTGGGTGGGGGCCATACAGGAAGGAGAGGAGATAAGAAGGTAACCAGAACAGAGTCAGGCCTCTTAATGGACAGATGGACACAGGTAAGCTGCCAGACTATTGCATATCCATGACATCTAATTTCAATGTTCTGTGTACTGTGGGAAACCAGATATAGTGAATGCAGGGTCCTGGGTTTAGTAACACTTTAACTTAAAATAAAGAGTTATGCCCTGTACACACGATCGGTTTGTCTGATGAAAACAGACCGAGGGACAGTTTTCATCGGACGAACCGATTCTTTGTGGGCCCCATCATTTTTTTTCCCATCGAAAAAATAGAACCTGTTTTAAAATTTTCTTATGGTTAAAAAAACGATAGAAAAAAATTATCGTCTGTGGGGAAATCCATCGGTCATAAATCCACGCATGCTCAGAATCAAGTCGAGGCATGCTCGGAAGCATTGAACTTCATTTTTCTCAGCACGTTGTAGTGTTTTACGTCACCGCGTTGGACACGATCAGATTTTTAACCAATGGTGTGTAGGCAAGACTGATGAAAGTCAGCTTCATCGGATATCTGATGAAAAAATACATCGGTCCGTTTGTGCATAACTAACTTTTTGCAAAATGTATCATGGTATGTTTGTTTCCTTAAGATTATAACAAAATATGCAATTAGACCAGGAATGATGAAACATTTGCATACACTTGTATACTTAATGCACAGAAATCTTTGATGTAGTCATGCTGCAAGTAACATTTATGGGCTGGCAGCTGGATCTATGTAAAGTATGTTAGATGAAAGTATTAAAAACATGTGTGGAACACATGATGTAAGCAGACAGTGTCGCATTTATACCATAACATACCTGTGTATAAATAGCTCTGAAACGTAGAGAGGGCAAAAAGTAGGACAGGCTTACTTATGCAGCAAGCTTATGCACAGCAGTGATATAACTGAACTAGAAAAGGAGCAGGACATTATTCAACTGCTCTGATACTATAGCAGTTAATCAACATTAACCACTTGCTCACTGGGCACTTAACCGCCTAAGCGGTATTTCCGAGTCTGGCTCGGGGTGAATTGTACATACCAAAAGCGGTATCCCCGATAGGGTGACCACGTGTCCCGGATTGGCCATTTTGCAGGTCTGTCCCGGGCACATTCATTCCAGGACAATACAGTGTCCCGGAATGAAACTGACACAGCCACCCCCCCCCCCCTCCCCGGGCCAATCTGATGCCCCCAAAAAAGGCGCCACATCACCGCTTTACTCACTGACAGTACTTGTCCTGGCCGGGAATGGCTGGAGGAACACAATCCCGCCCCCTGCTTGTGATTGGAGAAATCATAAATCCCGCCTCTTGTGTCCAATCACTGTGCTGTGGTTCGTTACAGCACAAGTTGATTTTTGGGAAGGGAGGGTGTCCCTGAATGGTAGTTTGGAAATGTGGTCACCCTAATCCCCGAGCCAGACTCATTATTGCATTGCAGGATACAGGGAGAGTTACTTACCTTGTCCCTGGATCCTGCGACGTGTCCCCGCTGTGTCTCCTCGCTCGATTCACAGTGCCGAGCTCCGTTCCCTGCGACGTTGCGACGCACGGGGGCGGAGTTCGGCGCCAAATTCCAAAAAGTGAAACATACAGTATACTGTAATCTTACAGATTACAGTACTGTATCAAATAATTACACACCCCCTTTGTCCCTAGTGGTCTGTCCAGTGACCTGCATGCAGTTTTATATAATAAAAACTGTTCTTTCTGCCTGGAAACTGTAGATTGTCCATAGCAACCAAAAAGTGTCCCTTTATGTCAAAAGTGGTTTTAGACCAGCTAGAAAACAGCGATAATAAATTAGAATCACTTGCAGAATTGAGCGATAGCGATTTGTGGGGAAATTCATCATCAAACACTGAAAGTAATGACAGCGACAATTCTGCAACTGAGCAAATTTCACTGGTTTTGATTTGATTACATTATTGAATCATTTTTATTATAATTACATTATTATTTGTTATAATTATTTATAGTTATTTTTTATATTATAATTTATGATTTTGTGTTTCAAACTTTATCATACCCAAGATGTCTACTAGACTCTTGTTTCGGACAGATTTAAGTGAGTTATTCCTAAGAATTACAGGCCTACAATATAAAACGCCAAATTTCCTTGCAAAATAATTGTACCGCTTTCAGCACCTAAAACCAGAAAGAATCATACCGCCAGGGAGGTTAAACCCCTTTCCTGCCCAGACCAATTTTCAGCTTTCAGCGCTGATGCACTTTGAATGCGTGGTCATACAACTCTGTACCCAAATGATTTTTTTTGTAATTTTTTTCCCACAAATAGAGCTTTCTTTTGGTGGTATTTGATCACCTCTGCGGTTTTTATTTTTTGTTAAAAAAAAATGAAAAAGACTGAATTAAAAAATATATAAATATATATTTTTTTATATTTTGTTAAAATTTTTTGCAACAGGTAATTTTTCTACTTCATTGATGTACGCTGATGAGGCTGCACTGATGGGCTGCACTGATGGGCGCTGATAAGGCGGCACTGGTGGGCACTGATAGACGGCACTGAAGGGCATTGATAGGTGGCACTGGTGGGCACTGAGAAGTGGCACTAATAGGTGGCATTGATAGGTGGCACTGATAGTTGGCAGTGATGGGCACTGATGTGTGGCAGTGATGGGCACTGATGGGTGGTAATAATGGGCACTGATGGGTGGCAATAATAGGCACTAATAGGCAGCACTTCTAGGTGGCACTGATGAGGCACTGATTGGCACCACTGGTGGTGGGCATTGATAGGTGGCACTTGTGGGCATTGATAGGTGGCACTTGTGGGCACAATGGGCACTGGCAGGAGATCTGGATTGGCACACATGAGGCAGATGTGCCTCCTTCCTCTTCGGGACCGATGTCCCTTGCACCTTAGCCAGTGATTGGCTTTTTTTTCTCCTCATGCTGTCAGCGTGAGGAGAAAAAAAAACTGATTACCGAGCTTTGTTTACATCACGTGATCAGCTGTCATTGGCTGACAGCTGATCACGTGGTAAGGGGCCGTGGTAAGGGGAGGATGTCTATTGACATCCTCCTGGAAAAGCAGGTCCGCGCTGTAGCCATCATTTGGCTATAGCGCGGATGGAAAGTGGTTAAACAAAACTAATTTAAATATTAAAATAATTAAATGGCACATTAAAGAGGACAAGGAATAGTCACCATTTTGGTTTCTCTGGGGTCTGATCTTTCCTCATTACTGACTTACCATGTCTTGTTGATCACTGTGTTTCTGTGTGGAGGCAACCATTTTAGTAGAGGAAGGGCTTTGCTTCCTAATGTCAAAACTCCCACCTGATGACTGGTGGTATAATGACTGGTAAGGAAATATTCAGGAAGCTGTAGAAAGCTCTATCCTCTACCCCCTCATCCCTCTCTTCTCTTTATTTCTTACCCACTTTTCTTCTGCTATCCCTGCCCTACTTTACCGCTTTCTGGTGAAGTTCCAATTCAGGTCACATGATGATCAAAAGATAAACATGATGATCATTATAATAAATCTAATTAGATTGGTAATCTAGTCGGAATGCAGGGGGAAGAGGTGGTTGCCTTTGGGGTGGGAGTGATGGGATAAGACAGAGGACAAGATGTTTACAGGGTCAAGGTGTTTGGCAGGACATACAGGAGTTACATAGGTAATCTTGTTGAAAAAGCATCCAGTTCAACCAACATATAAAAAAAAACACACACATACAAATAGAAAACCTCCATATATACAATATACCTATACCCACAGTTGATCCAGAGGAAGGCAAAAAAGTGCGAATAAAGCATGATCCAACATGGACTGAGAGATTATCTTTATTCCTCTTTTTGTTTCTTTTTTTTATGTTTCTTTTTTTTTAACACCATTACATCCAAAGTCTTAAAATGATATTACCCTCCGTGGCGGTAATCCGAAGTGTGGCTTGGGAGTAAATGTCAGAGATCCGCGTCCTGTCAGGGAGAGGAGACTGATGGTGTGTCCCTTGTACATAGGGAAACCATTGGTCACCTCCCCCAGTCAGTACCCTCCCCCCACAGTAAGAATTACCTAGCAGGGAACACATTTAACCCCTTGATCGCCCCCTAGTGTTAACCCCTTCCCTGCCTGTCACATTTATACAGTAATCAGTGCATATTTATAGCACTGTTCGCTGTATAAATGTGAATGGTCCCAAAATGTGTCAAAAGTGTCCGATGTGTCCTGACAAAAATCGCAGATCGCCGCCATTACTAGTAGAAAAATAATAAAAAAATGTCATGATTCTATCCCCTATATTGTAGACGCTATAACGTTTGCGCAAACCAATCACTATACACTTATTGCTCGCCCCCTAGTGTTAACCCCTTCCCTGCCTGTCACATTTATACAGTAATCAGTGCATATTTATAGCACTGTTCGCTGTATAAATGTGAATGGTCCCAAAAATGTGTCAAAAGTGTCCGATGTGTCCTGACAAAAATCGCAGATCGCCGCCATTACTAGTAGAAAAATAATAAAAAAATGTCATGATTCTATCCCCTATATTGTAGACGCTATAACGTTTGCGCAAACCAATCACTATACACTTATTGCGATTTTTTTTACCAAAAATATGTAGAAGAATACATATCAGCCTAAACTGAGAAAAAATTTAAGTTAATTTTTTAAAATGGGATATTTATTATAGCAAAAAGTAAAAAATATTGTGTTTTTTTCAAAATTGTCACTCTTTTTTTTGTTTATAGCGCAAAAATAAAAACCAGAGAGATGATCAAATACCACCAAAAGAAAGCTCTATTTGTGGGAAAAAAAGGACCTAAAATTTTTTTGGGAGCCACGACCGCGCAACTGTCATTCAAAGCCCGACAGCGCTAAAAGCTGAAATTTCGCCTGGGCAGGAAGGGGTATGTGTGCCCAGTAAGCAAGTGGTTAAATAAAAAGAAGCAGCAGAAAACATTCGCAAAGCACAGATTTATGGAATGAATAAAGCATAAGCCATGCCGATTCCAATGCAGCAAGCACCACAGTAATGGCATACCCGAATCTCACTCCAAATCTCCTGCAACAGTAAGACCCCTTTCACACTGAGGAGTTTTTCAGGCGGTACAGCGCTAAATATAGCGCTGCTATACCGCCTGAAAAACTCTTGCCTAGCAACCTCAATGTGAAAGCCGGCTCAATGCGCTAGCAAGAGAGAAAAAAATCTTCTGCAATCAGCATCTTTGGAGTGGTGAGAGGAGCGGTATGAACTGCTTTCTTTTTCAAGGAGAAACTCTTTTAGGGAACATTTTGAGTACAATTCATTTCAAGACATTTCCTATAACATAGCAAATCTTCACTTTTTGAGCTCAGGTCCGCTTCTACATACCATGCATGATCATTGCATGATCCTCTAAAGATCAGATACATATCCCGCAGATATTTAGAAGAATCAAAATGTATTAATCTGCTGTTTTTTTCCAATGGAATCATGTACCAAAGAACAGTCAAGCACACAGTCCTGTTAGGCCCCTTAGCTAAGGTGACCAGATTTTTTAAATTAAATCCGGGGACATCTTTTTTTACTAGTAATGGCAATAAGCGACTCTCTGCCCGCCGCCTGCCTCACAGCCTGTTAAGTCTAAGGCCGCGGACACCCGGTCGGTCCAAACCGATGAAAACGGACTGAAGGACCTTTTCATCGGTCCAAACCAATCGTGTGGGGGCCCCATCGGTCAGTTATCCTTCGGTCAAAAATTGTAGAACTTGCTTTAAAATTGAACCGATGGACGCCTAACCAATAGGTCAAAATCTATGGTTAGTATGTAAAAGCATCGGTTCCAAACCCGCGAATGCTCAGAATCAAGTCGACGCATGCTTGGAAGCATTGAACTTCATTTTTCTCAGCACGTCGTTGTGTTTTACGTCACCGCGTTGGACCCGATCGTTTTTTTAACTGATGGTGTGTAGGCACATCAGACCATCAGTCAGCTTCATCGGTCCTTCAGGCGGTTCTCATCGGATGGACCGACCGTGTGTATGCGGCCTTACTCTCCGGGCCCTGGCTACTATTCGGTGAGGAGTGGAGGAAGATCACTCCACCATGGAAGGCAAGGAGATAAGCAGCTAGGCGGCTGGTCGGGACTTGAGCCAAGGCAGAAGAACATGCGAGCGACGCTGATTGGGCATGCACCCGAAACTGAAGAAATATTCCCTACGCTTCGACCAGCACATAATCATCAGAAAGGTTCAGATTTTTTTTTTTTTTTATTCTGCACTGACTCTCATTGAAATTGCCCCAGCACCTGTTCAAATCCAATCCGAGACAAAACCAGGTACAGACTTGGTCTGGAAACCGGGGATGCCTGGTCACCCTACCCTTAACTTGTAGCATATGTGCGCAATGACTCTCTAAAAACAGTTGGGGCGCTTTTCCGTTTTGTTCAGATGCCTTTTTTAAGCAGGAAGGCTGATTAAAATTTTACTATTTGTAAGGAACATTTTTTCCCAAAGAAGGAGGACTACCAAAACCCGTTGTAAACAGAATACTAGATTTTATTACTGCAATTAAACCCCTGAAAATGTCATATGTTGATGTTCTGAATGACCTTATAAAGCAGATGAGAAAAGGAAAATCTCTGCTGGAACACTGTGTAAATGTAAACAAGGGAGAGACACTTGCTTTAAAAGAGGAACATTGGACCTAATGATGATACAAAGAGTGATTATCTACCAGATTAAAGCAAAAAACATCTATTTTTCCTGACTGAAATCCACCCAGATATTCATGGGATGGAATACAAAAACCCTAATGTATTCAGGTTGTGTCTCTGTGTATTTGGCCTATATGTGGTTCCACCATGTGTTCAAAAAATATCAGAATTGGTTCTGTTTGTTTATGCATAAAGTCAAATCTTTAACATGCACCTGTGTCCACCTAATCCACAACTCATGTTTTCAGATGTTCAGTTGATTATTGTGGTCCACAGTCAGCTATGTTGGTTGCTGCCAGTCAGTGGAGCCCTCAGCCCTTTGCTGTTATATGAACATGTCCACTTGCTCTCCTTCACACGCCAGAAAGTACACCTATTCTGGAATCATCGAGGCTTCTAAATACAGGTCTTTTCCTGGTGATCTCTAGATGTGCACACTGAAATATTTTGTTTTGGAATTTCGCTTTCGTCCGAAAAATACATTTATTTAGTTACTCCCGAAATTTGTTTTTATTTATTTTGTTTCGTTAAAAAATGCATTTGTCTGAAAATCCGAATTAATTAAAGTCAAATCTGTCATTGAAGGCTTATGGTGTCTGTCGAATGTTCTAAGAAGATTCGACGGAGCAGCTAAACTGTACGGCGCCATAATTGTACATTTCCGGTTGAATGCTCCGCCTACAAGCTATAGAAGAATTCTAATGTTGTATGACACTAGTAGTAATTATATTTATAAATTATTACTACTAGTCAATCAACATTCTAATTCTTCTATAGCCTATGGGCCGAGAATTTGACCGGAAATGTACGATTGCGGTGTTGTACAGTTTAGCTGCTTGTCAAATTTTCTTAGAGCTTTTGACAGACACCATAAGCCTTCATAATCTGTCATAGATTTGACTTTGTTTTTCGCTGCTTCGTCGAATCTTCGTCGTTCATGTCGAATGGTCTACCCCAACACTGTCTCTATTATGTCAAATCTTTTCTCTCTATGTCAAATCTGTCCTCTCTATGTTGAATAATCTTGAACTAATAGAGTTAAGGTTAGGCACATTCGACTGCAGGTTCGATTGACACAGATTGCTATTGTCAGCGTCATGTCAAATCTCCTATCTATATCGTACTACAAGTAAAAAGTCGCAAAAAGCCAGTGCAACAGGTATCAAGTCAGTATTTTGGTTAACTTTGTATACATTATAGTATGTACAGTCAGGAAGCAGTGGAAAATCCAAGCTCTGACAGTATAGCATACAAATTTAAGGGCTGGGAAAGAATGGTGTAGTAAAGATAGGGGTTACACTCTTAGGGCTGCCATCAGAGGGGAACAGAAACCATGTTCCAGTTCTACAGAAAAAAACAAAAGGGAAGAGGCGCCTCTTGGTGTAATAGTTTAAAATAATTTAATAGTAAACACAGTAGACATGGCCACATTTTAGTGGTTGAAATGAGCATGTAAATTTCCCGGTGAAGGGAGGGAGGTCATCATTTCGTTGATCGATTCCTAGTCCTGCTCAAGCGCTGTATAGCTGGAAGTGTTGTCATATCGCTGGTGGACGTGAAGCTGGCTGCGGTGGAAGAAGGCACTTCAGAAGGAGGCTAGGAGCACAGTTGGTAAAGCAGGCGAGGGATGATGATGTCACTGGAACTGCCAGTGATGTCCCTTCTTCCACCGCAGCCGGCTTCACTTCCACCAGCGGTGTGACAACACTTCCAGCTATACAGCGCTTCAGCAGGACTAGGAATCGATCGATGGATCTGATGACCTCCCTCCCTTCACCAGAAAATGTCATGCTCATTTCAACCACTAAAATGTGAGTGGCCATGTCTAATGTGTTTACTATTAAATTATTTTAAACTATTACTCCCAGAGGCGCCTCTTCCCTTGTGTTTTTTCCTATCTATATCAAACTGTTGTAACAATGATAATGAAAATAAAGCAATTTTTTAAAACGGATCTTTCGGATTTCGGATTCTGCGTGTTTGTTTTAGTTTGTTAAAACGATAATGAAAATACCCGAAATTCGAACGAAAATGCATTTGGACGAAAACAAATGCACATGTCTATTGATCTCACAAGAGGAGCACTTTCAGGCATGGGGAGGAATTAGTGAACACTTTACAGATGCTGCATTAAGGTGGAAGGGCTACAAGCAAAACTCACTGAATAGCTGAATTTGGTTGCATCAAAAGAAAACAGGACCTAATTACCATGGTAATCAATTCATGTAAACTTTGCCTACCATCAGCCAAGTAGTAGTTAAGAAATTCAAATTGACAAGTCATATTTGACAATGGTTGGCCTCTTTTTTCCTCTCACCTTTAAACTGTCAGTACTTTAGTTACACTTCAATGAACTATGCCATTTTCCCATGAAGTTAAACATTAAAGTAGTATGACAAGGCCTTGTCTGTTTCTTGTGAGGACATTGTGTTTTGTTTAAGTAAAAAAAAACTCCAGACAGTGCTTCCTAATTGCATTACCAGGCAAAATATTTAGGCCGTAACATACAAGGGAAATTAGCCATCATGAAGATTGTTTTGCTACCAAAATCAAAGACATTGATTTTTAAAATTAAAAAGGAAAAATATCCTTGGTGGTTTTTCAAAGTAAAACTGGAATGCTAAACGGTTAGGCTACCGGGAATTTTCTACAGGAAGAACCTGCCACTGTAATAAAGGAAGGTGTGTTCTAGTCACAGTACTATAATAAAGTAGTAGTAAACTGCGGACTTTAAATAAAATAAAAAATCCCCTGCAAGGCAATGGCATAATACGCTAGTATGCATTGCATACAATATTTTTATGAAACGCTCACCTTAGAATGAAGCCCTTCAGCGATGCACAGTCACTGCTGACAGGGCTTCAATCTCTCCCAGGTCTTCCTTCTGGGTTCTCTGGCTCTGGGTCTGTGAATGGCTGAACCACGATGGTGTAACTCCTGTGCATGCACGCAGGAGTCATAGTTTACAGCACAGAACCCTGAAGGGATTGCATAAGTATGCTGTTCCTTCAGGACTCATGCACCGGTGAGGTCACTGGTTGCATTCGGTGTGAATATCTCTTAAACGTCACAAGTTTAGGAGATATTTACTGTACCTACTGGTAAGCCTTAATGTAGGTACAAGTTCAAAATCTGAGTTTACTACAAACTCAATTTATAAACATTTTTTTGCAGAAGCAAGTATGGTTTTCCTGCCCTGAGGTCCAAGAAGATGTGGCAGCTCTAACAATAGATTCTGCCATTGAGAAAGCACAAAAACATCTTATATTAGAACTCCAGAAATGGAACAAGTAGGCTACGTCTATGGATGGGAGCTTCAACAAGTAGAACCATTGGTATTAGGCTTATCTTCATCATCCCGAAAATGTAATTTTGATCCTTTAATTTGTGCAGATGGTACACTTTTTTCCTTCCCTATACTTATTCTGAGTGACTGCTAAGGAACTAGCATTTTATAAAGGAGCATTCAGCAGTGGCAGACTACATTTTTCTCATGAGAGTTTTTTTGCAAAGTGGGCCTATTTTTTGCCCATACAAGTTAAAGCAACAGATTCACTTAAAAAACCTCCTGCTCTCTAACTCCGATGTCACCCCATCCCATGCTCACCACCGGGACTTTTCCAGAGACTCTCCCATCCTTTGGAACTCCCTACCCCAATCTGTCTGACTATCTCCTACCTTGTCCATATTCAGACGATCCCTGAAAATGCATCTCTTTAGAGAGGCCTATGCAATCCCTTGGCACAACACTTTATTTTTTGTCATTAGGCTAAGACTGATGGTCTAAAAGTTAAAGGGCTTTCTGCTTTAAAGCTGAGCAGAAGTTATGGTGACTTTGATAAGGTGTAAAGGAAAGAAAAAGTTTTGGATTTATAAATTAAATACCTTGGTTTGTGACTATATCAGCAGAGGTTGAGAAGCTTACACTTGGATGACTGCCTCGATCTGTGATATGTTTATACAGCCTATTGCTTCTCCCTTAGCCATGTTTGCTTTTCCCTGCTGTGAAATTCTGTCTCGGATGGATGACTGCTCTGTCGGATCCTTTGCTGCTTGATCATCTGCTGCTTACTCCATGTCGCCCCTTCTTTTCTTATAATGCATATGCCTTTACTTATGTGGCTTCATACAGACTTTCACTGACTGACATATTCTGATGTTGCTTGTCCTCATATCTATAGATTTCTCATGGGCTTATTTTTTATTATTTAGGCAGCAGCAGTGTGTATAATTATCAAATACCACCAAAAGAAAGCTCTATTTGTGGGGAAAAAAAATCAAAAAATATCATTTGGGTACAGTGTTGTATGACCGCACAATTGTCATTCAAAATGCGTCAGCGATGAAAGCTGAAAATTGGTCTGGGCAGGAAGGGGGTTTAAGTGCCCAGTAAGGAAGTGGTTAATTAGTGCACATGCCCCAATGTCCTGGAGGTTATGTTACCATATGGGTTACAGAATATGTAGGAGATAATAAGTGCAGAAATATAGAGAGGGCAGTAGCGAAGGTGATATACAGTACAGACCAAAAGTTTGGACACACCTTCTCATTCAAAGAGTTTTCTTTATTTTCATGACTATGAAAATTGGAGATTCACACTGAAGGCATCAAAACTATGAAGTAACACATGTGGAATTATACATAACAAAAAAGTGTGAAACAACTGAAAATGTATTTCATATTCTAGGTTCTTCAAAGTAGCCACCTTTTGCAGCAGACACATCTCTAGAACTGTTAAGAGGAGCCTGTGTGAATCAGGGCTTCATGGTAGAATATCTGCTAGGAAACCACTGCTAAAGAAAGGCAACAAACAGAAGAGACTTGTTTGGGCTAAAGAACACAAGGAATGGACATTAGACCAGTGGAAATCTGTGCTTTGGTCTGATGAGTCCAAACTTGAGATCTTTGGTTCCAACCCCCGTGTCTTTGTGCGACGCAGAAAAGGTGAACGGATGGACTCTACATGCCTGGTTCCCACCGTGAAGCATGGAGGAGGGGGTGTGATGGTGTGGGGGTGCTTTGCTGGTGACACTGTTGGGGATTTAATCAACATTGAAGGCATACTGAACCAGCATGACTACCACAGCATCTTGCAGCGGCATGCTATTCCATCCGGTTTGCGTTTAGTTGGACCATCATATATTTTTCAACAGGACAATGACCCCAAACACACCTCCAGGCTGTGTAAGGGCTATTTGACCAAGAAGGAGAGTGATGGGGTGCTGCACCAGGTGACTACCTCTTGAGAATGCCAAGAGTGTGCCAAGAGTGTGCCAAGCAGTAATCAAAGCAAAAGGTGGCTACTTTGAAGAACCTAGAATATGAAATATATTTTCAGTTGTTTCACGCTTTTTTGTTATGTATAATTCCACATGTGTTAATTCATAGTTTTGATGCCTTCAGTGTGAATCTACAATTTTCATAGTCATGAAAATAAAGAAAACTCTTTGAATGAGAAGGTTTATCCAAACTTTTGGTCTGTACTGTGTATTAGTTATAAGGTGGAAAGAAGTTATAAAAAGCATATTACAGGGTGGAGAGGGAATTAGTCAGACTGGAAAGGAAAAGACTGAATATGGAAATATAGGTTCATTTGATGTCTATGATGAGCACTGTTTGTAGATGCCTTCTTGTTGTTGTCATAGTAAAACTGTTGTTTTAAATGGACCAAAGAATGCTAAAAATTGACACTTTGGATAAAAATGGACATTACAAGTGTTCCATTTGCATATTAACAGTTTCCCAGCTCCATAACCATTGCAAATTTGATTATACTGGAATATAGTACCTCTGCTAAAAACTGTACAAAGACTTTGGTTTACATTCTGACTCTGGGAAAGAAAAGGTCACCACTATACCATTTTTTTTTTATAAGCCACAGTGGTAAAATTAGCTAACATTTGTGTACGTCATGTGTATTTATTTCAGTCATTTTAGTGCATAAAGCATGAGGTTTTATTTATTTTGTTATATAAAGAGAGTCTGCTAATTCACAAACTCAATGCCCTTTACACCGTACTCAGAACATATAACAGTTAATACATGGTAGTATTATAAGCTCCCCTCTACTCAGGAGGGAGCTTAGAAAATCATGCACATTCCTGTCAATCAGTTACCCTCTCTACATAATTGAAGCATGTTATTTTCAGATTCATTCCAGTTGGGGAACCTGAAATGAAATAAGCCTCACCGTGCTATGTGATGCTGCTGGAACAGGTACTGGCCCACACTGCAGAGGATCAGCACTGGAGAGGAAGTAATATTACAGCCAGAACTGATTTTTTAGTTTTTAAGCATTCATATAAAATATCCTGGAGTGGAGCTTTGTTGGTTTGTGAAGTCAACACTGTTATGCAGAAACAAACCATGGGCCAGATCCACGTAGCGCATTCACAAAGCACTTGCCTCTAAAATTATGGCGGCGTAGCGTAAATCTGCCGGCGTAAGGGCGTGGAATTCAAATGATAAAGATGTGGGCATGTTTTATGCTAATTTGACTTGACCCCACGTAATTGACGTTTTTTTTTAACGGCGCATTTGCCGTCCGTGGGGGTATCCCAGTGCGTATGCTCCAAATTAACCCGCAGCATGGCAATGCTTTCAACGTGAACGTAATTCTACGCAAAGCCCTATTCGCAAACGTTTTACGCAAACGACGGAAAATTCAACGCTGGCCCGACGTCCATACTTAACATTGCGTACGCCTCATAAAGCAGGGGTAACTATACGCCGAAAAAAGCCTTACGGAAACGACTTAAAAAAATGCGCCGGCCGGACATACGTTCGTGGTTTGCCGTATCTAGCTAATTTGCATACTCGACGCGGAAATCGACGGAAGCGCCACCTAGCGGCCAGCGTAAATATGCACCTTAGATCCGACGGCGTACTAAGATGAACGCCAGTCGGATCTAGCCCAGCATCGGGCGTATCTTGTTTTGTGGATACAAAACAAAGATACGCCAGAACAAACTAGAAGTTACACGGTGTATCACGGCGTAAACGCTTCATGGATCTGGCCCCATGTTTTTAGAAAATCCTTTCTGCTACATTTTGATGCCGCTATCTGCACATCACATCGCTATCAGAGGATTAAAATGCACACACAGGGGATAGCATAAAATAACAATTAATGTACATTTGCAATATACAGTAGTACTACATTTTATAATACTGCTCAGATTTAAGCTGATATGGTCCGAGTAGGGAGAGGATAGAACTGGACGAATACAGCACCAGTAAGCAACAATATATATCGTATTTATCGGCGTATACCGCGCACTTTTTCCCCCTGAAAATAGGGGGGAAATCACGGGTGCGCGTTATACGCCGATAGTGTACATTGGGCTCTGAGGGGAAGGAGGGGGACGAGCGCTGCCGAGTGCCGCCCAGCGCCGCCGGAATTCACGAGCCGTCTCTCCTGTTTACTCGGCTCTAATGTCACACACACAGTCCCGCTTCCGCCACCGGCATTGGACCAGTGTTCTATCAATCACAGGAGCTGGTCCAATGCCGATGGCGGAGGCGGGACTGTGTATCCTCCCGCGATCCGTACCGGGAAGTGACCACTGTGCTTCACGGAACGCTGTCCCCCTCTCCACAGCACCGGAGGAATACGATCTCCCACCGCCGCTGACAGAGGCAGGGACAACAGCGACCTCAGTCCACCACCATCTGGACCAACAGAGCACCCACAGTAAGTGACACTTTTATATGAATTGCCTTTTTTATTAAAACAACGAGATTACTTGAGATGGGCACATAGACTGGAGATGGGCACATAGACTGGAGATGGGCACATAGGCTGGAGATGGGCACATAGGCTGGAGATGGGCACATAGGCTGGAGATGGGCACATAGGCTGCATTGAGGCTGCAGATGAACACTGACCACAAAATTAAAAAAAACGTTTTTTTCCTGAAACTTCCCTCTGAAATTGGGGTGCGCGTTATACGCCGACGCGCGTTATACGCCGATAAATACGGTATACTCTAAAGCCTAATACACACAAATGGATTTCCATCCGACAAAGCCGTGGAATTTTGTCTGAAGGGCGCTGCCAATTAAAGTTGTTCTGCATACAGTAGGGCAAAATGTTTTCAGCCAACAAATACGAAACGACATCGTTTTTCAGCTCTATAGCGCGACCCTTTGGGCAATTTCTGCTAATGTTGTGCTATGGTTAGCATTACATCTGAGCATGCGTGTTTGTACTTTGTATTTTTTTCCGACTTGTGTACACATGATCAGATAATCCGACATCACAAATTTGTTGTTGGAAAAATTTTAAAGCATGCTATCCAACATTTTTTGTCGGAAAATCGGACAACAATTGTCCGACGGAGTGTACAAACGGTCGGATTTTGCCGACAAAACCCTGCCATCACACAATTCCTGTTGGAAAATCTGATCCTGTGTACGGGCCTTTAGATTGTAAGCTTGCAGGAGCAGTGCCGAATCGCAAAAACTGGCCAGGTCCTTTAGCTGCCTAAAGGTCCGGGTCTTAAGTGGTTAAGCATGGAAAGACCAGAACCCTTGTAATCTTTGGGCTAGATTCAGAGAGAAGATACGACGGCGTATCTCAAGATACGCCGTCGTATCTCTGAGTCCGGTCGGTGGTATCTATGCGCCTGATTCATAGAATCAGTTACGCATAGATTTCCCTAAGATCCGACCGGCGTAAGTGTTTTACACCGTCATATCTTTGGCTGCATATTTATGCTGGCCGCTAGGTGGCGCTTCCATAGATTTACGCGAGAAATATGCAAATGAGCTAGCTAGCCCTTTGTATTTCTGTCTGTGAATACAATTTTTTTTTTAAATAATTAGAAAACCAGCTTGCTTTTATCTTCCAACATACACCTGTAATCTAATTGGCTACTACAGACAACACTTTTCTTCTCTCATACATAAGATGTAATGGTAAAATACAAAAAAAAAAGAAAATGTGGGGGGGAAATAATTTAGACATACTGCGAATAGTAAATTTAGCAATGTTAAAGATTGAATGAATGTCTGCAAGTCCAAAGTAATTTGTAAGCCTGAAACTCTAGTGGTGTTTAATGAAAACCCAGTGTGGAATAATTTATTTTCATAACACTCGGCACAGAGGTCATAATTGAAATGACCTGGGCTGTATTTTTCAATAGGCTGAACAACATACTATACCGCTGGGAAAGAACACTACATACTAGTTATTACTTATTCACAGAATGTTCTCAATATTTAATACAATTTTCCTACATATAATATTCAGGGAATGTTTGAATGATACATTCAGGGCAGCCATCAGGAACTATGGGGCCCCTGGAGCAGAGAACGGGGGGGGGGGGTTGTGATGTCGCCTGAAATTGAGAAGCGGGGGGGGCTGCTGCGAATTGAGAAGCAGGGGGGGGCCCTTTACAAAAAAAAGAAGAAATAAAGAAAAATATATATAAAAAAAGGGGGGTAGCCGTCCTGGGCCCTGGGGACCTCTGGGCTCTTTAATAAATATATATATATATATATATATATATATATATATATATATATATATATATATATATATATATATACAAATTATTTGTTTTTTTTATAAAAAAGAAATTACAAAAAAGGGGGGTTGCCATCCGGGACCTCTGGCCCCTTTAATAATAAAAAAAATAAATAAAAAATAAACCTCTGGGCCCTTTAATAAAAAATAAATAAAAAAAATATATAAAAAAATAAAATAAACATTTATAAAAAAAAGGGGGGGTTGCCATCCAGGGCCCTGGGGACCTTCTGAGCCCTTTAATAATAATAATAAAAAAAAAAGATATATATATATTTTTCAAAAAAAAAGGGGGGTTGCCATCCGGGGCCCTGGGGACCTCTGGGCCCTTTAATAATAATAAATATATATACATATAAAAGAAATAAAAAAATATATATAAAAAATATTTTTTTTTTATAAAAAAGGGGGTTGTCATCCAGGGCCCTGGGGATCTCCGGGCCCCCCGTACCCCTATATAAAAAAAAGGGGGTTGCCATCCGGGGCCCTGTGGACCTCTGGACCTCTAAAAAAAAAAAAAAATTTTTTTTTATAAAAAATAAATAAAAACACGTTTTTTTTTTTTTAAAGGGGGTTGCCATCCGGGCCCCTGGGGACCTCCGAGCCCCTTACAGGTGTACTGCCTGTACCCCCCTGATGGCGGCCCTGGCACGTTTAAAAAAAAAATCTACACTAAAAGAATTCACTAAACTAACTGCTATTTATATATCCTTTTTCACCCTCTGAATTCAAAGGAATATTTTCACTACACATTTTGAACATATAACGGTACACTAATGCTGGCCATACACTATACGAAAATTCGGCCGACATTCGGTCGTTAAGAAAGATCTTTCGTTTTTCGGCCGGTTAATGGGCACAAAATCGATAATCGTTGGGACGTTTTTGAGCCAAAAAAAGTTTGGAAATTTTCTGCCGAACGAACGATAAATCGGAAGGTTAATGTGTTTCCCGTCTGAACTTTCTGCACTAGGTATATGTAAAAAAAAATGAACCATTTTTTTTTTTTATGTCCACTGAACGATTTATTGGTCATTACATGATGGCACTATCGTTTGCGCTCACGAACGAACTTTCGTTTTTCGAAAGTTCGTTCGGGCGATTTTTCGTGGAGTGTATGGCCAGCATAACACATGTTTTGTAGTTGTTAACCTTTTCATGACCAGGGGTAATTAATGCCGAGATCTCCAGGTATCATTTAGAAGCATTATACCACGTACACACGCTCGGAATTTCCGATAAGGCTCCTTTCACACTGGAGCGGGAGGTGCGGTGGAAGTAAAGTGCCGCTATTTTTAGTGGAGCTTTACCATTGGAATTGCGGCGGGATTCGGCCGCTAGCGGTGCGGTTTTACCCCCTGCTAGCAGACGAAAAAAGGGTTAATACCGCCCGCATTCGCGGTTTCCCATTGCTTTCAATGGGCAGAAGCGGTGAAGGAGCGGTAAACACACCGCTCCTTCACCGCTCCAAATATGCGGCTAGTAGGACTTTTGGAGTGGTCCTGCTAGTGCACCGCTCCAGTGTGAAAGCCCTTGGAGATTTCACACTGGAGATACAGCAGCCACTGTTTCAGGTCAGTTTGCAGTCGCTATTTTTTTGCGCAATAGCGCCTGCAAACCGCCCCAGTGTGAAAGGGGTCTTACAAATGTTCGATGAGAGCTTTTGGTCGAAAATTACGACCGTGTGTAGGCCCCATCGGACATTTGTTGTCGGAATTTTCTCTTTGTAATGCTTCCTTTGTGTGAAAGCCCTGGTTTTTCTGTCAGTCCCTCTGCTTTCCTAATAAAAACCGACCACACTAAACAGGAGAACACACTATGGTCAGTTCTCTAGCTACTGGGAAATAAGCTTGCTTTCCACCAAAGATTAGACTTGTCCTGACACACCCCCTGCGCAGCCTTTCACTGGGTAGATCAGTGCACTGCTGTTTCTCATACACCAGCTCGTAGGCAGCTTAGAACAGATGGAATGTGATAACATATAAAAAAGGGGAACAATTGATTTATAATGTTTTTTATATTTATAAACAAATGTTTTCCCTTTCATTTCTATTTTAACCACTTAACGACTAGGGATGAGTCGAACACCCCCCTGTTCGTTTCGCACCAGAACTTGCGAACACACCAAATGTTCGTGTGAACTTTAGAACCCCGTTAAAGTCTATGGGACTCGAACATTTGAAATCTAAAGTGCTAATTTTAAAGGCTAATATGCAAGTTAGGCCCCTTGCACACTGGGGCGTTTTTCATGCGGTACATCGCTAAAAATAGCGCTGCTATACCGCATGAAAAATCATGCCCTGCAGTGTTCAATGTGAAAGCCCGAAGGCTTTCACATTGAATCGGTGCGCTAGCAGGAGCGCACCAAAAGTCCTGCTAGCCGCATCTTTACCGCGGTATAGGAGCGGTATGTTCACCGCTCCTATACCACGCCTTCCCATTGAAATCAATGGGAAAGCGCGGTAATAACCCTTTTTGGCCGCTAGCGGGGGTTAAAACCTCACTGCTAGCGCCCGAATATCGCGGTAAATACGACGGTATAGCCGCGCTACAAATAGCGTGGCTATACCGTCACCGCGGCTGCACGCCTCAGTGTGAAACCAGCCTTATTGTCCTAAAAAGTGTTTGGTGACCTGGGTCCTGTCCCAGGGGACATGTATCAATGCAAAAAAAAGTTTTAAAAACAGCCGTTTTTTGGGGAGCAGTGAATTTAATAATGCTAAAAGTGAAATATTCCTTTAAATTTCGTACCTGGGGGGGGGGGTGTAAAGTAAGCATGTGAAATAGCGCATGTTTCCCGTACTTAGAACTGTCACTGCACAAAGTGTCATTTCTGAAAGAAAAAAGGTAATTTAAAACCGGACTTGCGGCTATAATGAACTGTTGGCTCCCGGCAATTCAGAGAGGATTCATTCATAAAAAAAAGCGTGGGGGTCCCCCCAAATTCAATTACCAGGCCCTTCAGGTCTGGTATGGATTTTAAGGGGAACCCCGGCGTCAATTTAAAAAAAAATTACGTGGGGTTCCCCCCAAATATCCCTTCCAGACCCTTCAGGTCTGGTGTGGATTTTAAGGGGAACTCCACCCCAATTTTTTTTTAAAAATGGCGTGGAGTTCCCCCAAAAATCCACACCAGACCCCTTATCCGAGCACGTTAACCTGGCCGGCCGCAGAAAAGAGGGGGGGACAGAGTGCGGCCCCCCCTCTCCTGACCCGTACCAGGCCACATGCCCTCAACTTGGGGAGGATGTCCCCATGTTGATGGGGACAAGGGCCTCATCCCCACAACCCTTGCCCGGTGGTTGTGGGGGTCTGCGGGTGGGGGGCTTATCAGAATCTGGAAGACCCCTTTAACAAAGACCCCCAGATCCTGCCCCCCCTATGTGAATTGATAATGGGGTACATTGCACCCCTACCATTTCACGAAGGAAGTGTAAATAGTTGTAAAAAAAACACACACACACACCGTAGAAAAAAGTCCTTTATTAATTAAAAAATAAAAAATAAATCCAGCGATGGTAATCCACTCGGTCCCGGCTCCCTGCTCCAACGTTGTCTGTATCCAGCGACGGGTGATCTCATCGCCGACCTCCTGTCTCCGCCGGACACAGCCCGGTGAATGATGCGGCTGAAGCTATGACATTTCTTTTATTGGTGAGGCGGGGCCACCCGTCACGTGACCCCGCCCCCTAAAATAAAGCTCTATTTGTGGGAAAAACAGGACTACATTTTTTTGGGTACAATTTTGCACCACCGCGCAATTCTCAGTTAAAGTAACGCCATGCTGTATCGCAAAAAATGGCCTGGTCATTGTAAACCATTCGGAGGCCAAGTTTACAATCACTTTAAAAAGTAGATAATGCAGGGTGAACCAGCTCAGTTGTGTTTATTTCTCTACAGGTAAAAAAAAAATGGAATGTTAACTCACTCATATAACATTTATAAGATGGAAACTACAGTTCAATGTGAATTAACGTTTTTTTTTTTTTCTCACAGCAGACTACACTACCATCAACTTGGCTATTCTCCTTTAAGAGGTCAGGCTTTCATTAACACTGGCTGTGTTAATCTAATCTGCAATCTAATCTGTGTGCTTCCTCTTAGGGGAGAAATGGCTAAATATCCTAGCTGAAAATAGCCTACATAATTCTAATGTATGTAAAGAGACTAGGGATGGGATTGGCTCCCACTGCGAATGTCAATTCCTAAGTTTAAATGTGAAGTGTGCAGTGTCTTAAGCCTCATACCCACAATAAGAATATCGGATAAATGATCGTCCATTTTTTTTTTGGATGCTAGTCTCGAAATATCGAAAACCAATAGGTTACTAAAGTTATGAAATTTATTTTACGACAGAATACAACGTCTGAAGTGATGTAATGTATTTTGTTGTATTGAAATGTATTCTTTCATTTCTGAGCATGCATGGTCTTGGTCACACAATTTTCTTCGTACAAATACCATACTAATTACACAAAAATTGTTAGTTTTGTTATCATACATAAAAAATAAAAATGTTTCGCGATCGTCCCTTCTGATATTTTCGCATGAACTGTCATGATCAGCTCCCAAAAGCTGTGTACTAATGATCAGATTATCAGAACGGTATTTTTCGTACAATTTTCTCACTATGTGTTAACATCTGATCCATAAAAAACACCTGCAAGTTATTAGATCGGATGCACTTGTGTGGATGGTCAGTCTAGTAGTGCTGGAAACTCAGTGTGCTCTCCTCCAATGATCAGACTTGTCTTGACATGCCTCCACTGCTCAGTGTACTGATGTTTCTCCTCCCCTAGCTCTTATGCGACTAAAAACAGAGGAGAAGTGATCATTTATGAAAAAGGGAAAAAAGTGTTTATAATGTTTTTTATATCTATACACACCACAAATGATATGTCTTTCATTTTCATTTTAAACTGAATGGGTTGTTTTACAAGTTTTAAAAGTCATTGAAAGTCATTGATAAAAAAAAAATGCGTGGGGATCCCCCAAATTAAATTACCAGGCCCTTCAGGTCTGGTATGGATATTAAGGGGAACCCTGCGCCAAATTTTAAAAATAAATGACGTGGGGCTCCCCCCAAATATCCATACCAGACCTGAGACAGGATTCTGTTCCTCGCTGCGCTGGACATCATCGCTGGAGTCTGGAGAAAATCCATTGCTGGATACCGACAGCACTGAAGTGGAGATCCAGAGTGGATTACCACCGCTGGAATTTTTTTTTTTTTTTTTTTTTAATAAAGGACTTATCCCCCTTAACTGTGTCCGTGTGTTTTTTTTACAATATTTTACACTTTCTTTGTGAAATGTTAAAGGGGTCTTCCAGATTCCGATAAGCCCCCCCGCCCGAAGACCCCCACAACCACCAACCACCAGGCAAGGGTTGTGGGGATGAGGCCCTTGTCCCCATCAACATGGGGACAAGGTGCTTTGAGGGGTCACCGACCACCGAAGCATCCTCCCCATGTTGAGGGCATGTGGCCTGGTATGGTTCAGGAGGGGAGCCCGTTCTCTCGTCCCCCCTCTTTTCCTGCGGCCTGCCAGGTTGTGTGCTCAGATAAAGGGTCTGGTATGGATTTCTGGGGGGAACTCCACAGCATTTTTTTTCTATATATAACATTTGATGCCATCTTAATAATATATAAACTACAGCGCTACTAGATCCAAAATTACACCACACAATTAATAATCAAATGTAAAAAGCTGCAGTATGTGAAAAAAGGTGACCAAACCATAAACAATGTAAATAATGTACATATGCGCTAAAAACAACTAATTAATGTGATATCTACTACAAAAGATCAGATGCCAAATGTGATAAAAAACAAACAAAAATTGCTAACACTGATGAGTGAATTCGGTATTGTTATCACTGCAAACAAATGTGATAAAATCAAAATAGCATCGACTGCATAAGGTTTCCAATAACCGTCCCTATAGTTGAATGGATATTGCTCTGAAGGGTTAACAGTGCGTGTTTAATCAGCAGAAAGTGAATGTCAGTGCAATCAAACCAACACAGCCTAGGATGGCTATTGAGCACTACAAATGGATTCAGACCCGCTTCAGTGTGATGATACCACACAGCCTTGCTGAATAATATGCAATGCAGTTACTTCAGATCCACTCCACACAAATCACGGCAGGATGTGAAATATATGAGGGAGAGAAAGAAACACACAATAGTGTAATGCTGCAAAGCTCCAAAGCAGAATCAGAGGCGCTGTGCGCTGATACACTCACGATTTTCCCCCTCTTTGTGAAAGCCGCTCAGTAACGAATTGTAGAGATCCTCACTCGGGAACTTCGAACAGGTCTTGTATGGCAGGCTCCTCCCCCTTGCGTATCGTCACTTGCCACGTGACTTAATCATGGGTAATGTCCATAGAGCATTGAATGCTTGTGTTGGTTTGATTGCACTGACATTCACTTTCTGCTGATTAAACACGCACTGTTAACCCTTCAGAGCAATATCCATTCAACTATAGGGACGGTTATTGGAAACCTTATGCAGTCGATGCTATCTTGATTTTATCACATTTGTTTGCGGTGATAACAATACCGAGTTCACTCATCAGTATTAGCAATTTTTGTTTGTTTTTTATCACATTTGGCATCTGATCTTTTGTAGTAGATATCACATTAATTAGTTGTTTTTAGCGCATATGTACATTATTTACATTTGATGCCATCGCCGCCATCTTGCTGCACCCTACCTATGCCTAGGAAGCTACTGCGCATGCGTCAAAGTCATTTCGAGCATGCGCGGGTTTCCACGGCGACAGGTAAGTATACACACTCTCGGGTTTCTCGGCAGGAAAACACTGTCGAGAATCACGACGAGAAAATAGAGAACATGTTCTCTATTTTTCTCGTCATGATTTTAGGTAGTTTTCTTGATGAGAAACCTGAAAGCCTCGTACGCAGGTTCAGTTTACTTGCCAATTTCCTCACCCGGGCCAATTCTTCTCAGGTCTTCGGGTCCCCGGTGCAGGCATGTTTACTAAAGGAGGCCAGACGTGACTGCTTGCAGCAGCACAGCCGGCTTCTCACTGCACATGTGCAAGCCGAGCTGCATTTTGTGAATGGTCCTGCAGCCTTCTGGGACCTGTGAAGTATCCCAGGAAGTTGTGGGCAAAAGGGGGAGGTGAACTTCTGCTTGGATCACCTAGTCAAAACATGGTTCCCTCTACCCCCCCCCCCCCAAAAAAAAACATATATCCAAAAGTGACAGAGGAGAGAGAGTGGTGGTGGAAAAGCCGAACTTTTCCTTTTGGGTGAAATTGCGCTTTAATCATGTAGATTAGATATTATATTTTAAAGTGAGATATATTTGAAATTGATTGCATAGGGTGTGACTAATGGCAGACAGAGATGGAGCCAAATTTGTGCTTATCGCACCGAGATTCCTGGGAAACTGAACTTATGTTTTTTGACAAGTATACTTGAAGAATCCTAGTAGTTCCACAACATCTAGTTTAAGGATGAACCAAATGGCAATGACAAGGACAGATCCCATGGCATGGCTTTACAGTGGTGGTAAGCTGCAATTAAACAAACGGATCAACAAATCTGAGATTATTGTTTCCAGGGCCGTTATATACAGGATAATGATTTTTTTTCTCCCACAACTGATAACATTCTCCTTATGAGCTGTGTCTGGAGTGTAGCTTTGGGGATGATCCATCTGAGGATATCATCACTCGATAGAATGTCCTCGGTTTTAAAGCTTTTGGAATAATCATTTGCGTTTTCCCTCAAAATCCCTTTACACTGTGCTCTGCCAGGTTACAAGTAATCATCTGTCACTTTATAAATCATCACTGAGTACAAACTCCAAAAGCCTTGCAGAGAGTGTGTAATGAATACAGGGTTCTGGGAGACAATGCTGTTTTTCATAGGCTTGCTTGAAGCTGAAGGGGTTAATTTGGAAGCTCCCCAGAGCAATTGGCCTGATCCTTACATCTGGTCTGTCCTCATTGTGTCAGGATGAATATATAGGCCTCAATGTCACCAGTTTACCATCCAATAAATCAAGACAGGGTAAGGTCTGTTCAGCTTTAAGAAAGGCTTTAGCGATTGTACCTCAAACTGAGGGTTTTCAGAATTCTGTAAAACGCATCTATGCGCATAAGTGTATGCAGCCAGCAATTCTCTGTCAGACACTGAAATTAATAGCTAGTGGGATTACATTCCAATACAGTACGTGACTGTTGCATTTGCTGGCTATGTTCCAAATGGAAATATCATATATATATATATATATATATATATATATATATATATGTATATATATATATATATATATATATATATATATATTGTGACATTGGGGGTTGTTAGCTCTTGTGGTAGATGCATTTTCGTGCAGTGAGTCAACACCAAACAGGTATATAACATTAAGGGCCTGGTAGCCCACGTTTATTAAAGGAGGAAAACAAAACAAAAGTCCATTCAGGAATCCCACGCAGGGGTTTAAACGATGATCAGAAACAACTGAAAATTCTAGCCCACCTGGCTACTCTTCGACAGCACTGCTGCCATAGGAACTGGTCCCCTAAACCAGCAGTTCCTCCAGACCCCCAGTCTTGGGTGCATCCGGCTTTGAAGCCCTTCAACGCCCACAGCGTCTGTCCGCACACAGCGTCTGTCTCAACACAGAGACACCAGCAGCCACTGCTGCACACACTTCACCTTCCTCCACTTCTGCTCTCCCCAGCCCTTCATTATATGAGCTGTGTGCACCTGGGCACACAGCTTGCAGGCTGTCTCTAAAACCCGGACACAGGGTTGGAGATCCCGTCCCACCCATATCTCTGAGGAATCTCCAAGCCACAGAGCCCCTTGTAGAGATAAATAATTCTGAGAAAACTGCCAGAGCAGTTCCCTGTTTTACAATTTAAGCTCTGCACTCAGCTGATATGCAGACACTGGGCTGGATTCAGGTAGAATTGCGCTTTTTTTACGGAGGCGCAGGGCAACGTTTTTGCCCTGCGCCCCCGCAAATTTACTGCGCTGCCCTTGATTCACGGAGCAGTAGCTCCGTAAATTGCGTGGGCGCGCCGGCAAAATGCCCGGCGTAAGCGCGCGCAATTTAAATGATCCCGTAGGGGGCGGGAATCATTTAACCACTTGCCGTCGCCGCACCGTCATAATACGTCCACAAGGTGGCTCTCCTAGGCGAGATCACGTATTATGACGTCCTACCTTTTAGCCGCCACTAGGGGCGCACGCGCGCCGCCGGAGGCGCGCGCACGCGCCCCCCGCTCGCCCCCGACTCCCGTGCGTGTGCCCGGCGGGCGCGATCGCCGCCGGGCACACGCGATCGCTCGGTACAGAGCGGGGAACGGGAGCTGTGTGTGTAAACACACAGCTCTCGTTCCTGTCAGCAGGGGAAATGCTTTTCTTCGGTTCATACACTGTATGAACCGAGGATCAGTGTTTCCCCTAGTGAGGCCACCCCCCCCCCCCACAGTAAGAACACACCCAGGCATACTTAACCCCTTCCCCGCCCCCTAGTGTTAACCCCTTCACTGCCAGTGGCATTTTTATAGTAATCTAATGCATTTTTATAGCACTGATCGCTATAAAAATGCCAATGGTCCCAAAAATGTGTCAAAAATGTCCGAAGTGTCCGCCATAATGTCGCAATACCAAAAAAAAAATCGCTGATCGCCGCCATTACTAGTAAAAAAAATATTAATAAAAATGCCATAAAAATACCCCCTATTTTGTAAACGCTATAACTTTTGCGCAAACCAATCAATAAACGCTTATTGCGATTTTTTTTTACGAAAAATATGTAGAAGAATACGTATCGGCCTAAACTGAGGAAAAAAAATGTTTTTTTATATATTTTTGGGGGATATTTATTACAGCAAAAAGTAAAAAATATTCATTTTTTTCAAAATTGTCGTTCTATTTTTGTTTATAGCGCAAAAAATAAAAACCGCAGAGGTGATCAAATACCACCAAAAGAAAGCTCTATTTGTGGGAAAAAAAGGACGCCAATTTTGTTTGGGAGCCACGTCGCACGACCGCGCAATTGTCTGTTAAAGCGACGCAGTCCCGAATCGCAAAAAGTACTCTGGTCTTTGGGCAGCAATATGGTCCGGGGGGTAAGTGGTTAAATTAGGCGCGTTCCCACGCCGATCGTAGAGCGCATGCTCCGTCGGGAAACTTTCCCGACATGCGTTGCGGCAAATGACATCGCAAGGACGTCATTTGCTTCAAAGTGAACGTGAATGGCGTCCAGCGCCATTCACGAATCACTTACGCAAACTACGTAAATTTGAAATTTCGCAAAGCGGGAACGACGGGTATACGTAACATTGGCTGCCCCTGCTAATAGCAGGGGCAGCCTTACGCGAAAACCGCTGTACGGAAACGACGTAAACTGCGTACGCAGGGCTCGCGTAACGTTGTGAATCGGCATTAGTATGCAATTTGCATACTATACGCTGAGCACAACGGGAACGCCACCTAGCGGCCATCGCAAGAATGCAGCCTAAGATATGCGGGCATAAGAGCCTTATGCCGCGCATATCTTAGGCTGCAGTCGGCGTAACAAGGTTCCTGAATCAGGAGCATTCGTTACGCCGGGGCGCAATTTGCTTCTTGAATCAAGCCCTCTGTGTCCACTTCAATATCATTTTCATTGGGACAGAGCCTCGCTCTGCCACAATATATATATATATATACAGCATATATATATATATATATATATATATATATATATATATATATATATATATATATATATATATATATATTAAAGGGCACCAGTCTTGCAAAATGCCCCTCTGTTTGTGGTGTCACTGAAAATAAATAATGTCTCAACATAGGTGGTGTCATTGGAAAAAAATGTCCCTACCTTTATGGTGTCACCAAAAGGAAAAATGTCCTTGAGTTGGTGGTGTCACTGGAAGGTCACTGTTTCGGTAGTGTTACTGAAAGGAAAAATGTCCCTGCATCGATGGTAACACTGGAGGGAAAAATGTCCATATGTTGGTTTGATTGCTGCTAAAAAGAAACGTGATGCTGCCTCAGTGTCAGTAGGGAGAGCATGCCCTTGCATCAGTGGTGCCAGTATAAAGCCTTATACACACAATTGGATTTTCCTACCGTTTGTATGCTTCATCTGACAATTTTCGGATTTTCCAACAACAAATGTTGGATAGCATGCTTTAAAAATTTTCGACAACAAATGTGTGATGTTGGATTATCCGATCGTGGGTACAGAAGTCCTTCGGAAAAAAATCCAAAGTACAAATACCCATGCTTGGAAGCAATGCTACCTATAACACAACATTAGCAGAAGTTGCCCAAAGGGTGGCGCTAAAGAGCTGAAAAAACACATAGTTTTGTGTTTGTTGGCCGACAATTCTTTGCCATTTGTATGCAAGACAAGTTCACGGTTAACGCCCTTCAGAAAAAAGTCCTATGCTTTGTCTGCAGAAAATCTGATCGTGTGTATGAGGCTTAAGATGAGTGCTTGGAATCATTGTCAATGGGCTTAAGAAGGGGAGGACAGCTAGAAGCTGGGCTCTGTGGGGTGCATGAAACTAAAGGGGATTGGGCTCTGAGGGAAGAAGGGGGCTGCAGGGCTCTAAAGAAGGGAGGAGGCATAGGGGCTAATTGGGGGTCTGAGGAGGAGAGGGGAGGTCTAAAGATAAGCTGTTCCCCAATAAAAGATAATAGAGCTGCTAAGTGCAAATTACCAGGCGTAATACTGGCACAAAAAATAATGGAACAATGAAAAGACCTCTGAATGGAAGGTAAACATTTTATAAACAATTGTGATATGATCCAGCACAGTGTGTAACACCATATCAAAAGTTCACTACTATAGGAACGGTCACGGACCATATACAATATACAGCTGCCTACACCAGGAACCCAGAACTGCTGGGTGGCCAGAGGACGAGCTCCGGAGATATGTAATGCACAAACCGAGAAAAAAGCCTGCACACAGGGTATAGTGTTTTAATTAAAAACTCTTTGTATTTGTTAAATGAAAATATGTAAATTGAAATCACAGACACACTAGGGGGCAGAGCATTGAAGGAACTAAAAGGCAGATGAACCACTCGGATGTGGCAAAGCTTTGCCAAGCTCAAGCCAGGGAGAAGCGCTTCAGGAGCTGGGAAAATCTAAATGCCCTGGGGCTCAAGAAAGAGGAAACTCTTCAAAAATGCATTCCCTGGACTATCTCATAAGGATGTTATCCAAGTGGGGTGTCTCCCATTGATGGCGGCAGTGCCTTCCTCTGTCCATAAGTCGCCCCACCCCCACCCTCTTTCTGCTCACTTATTTCAGACAATCTTCTCAGTGTGGTGCCCATCAGGAATGAGGGCAGTTTCTCCTTTTTCCTGTTTCTGGTCATGCATGCAAAATGTATGCAAAATTACAAGGGGAGACCAGAAGAAGGGGAGCCTGCCCTCACTATCAAGTGACCCCATGCTAAGACAAGGGTGTGTCTTTGTGGGCTTTCCCTTTCTTCTGCCCATAGCAGGCTGGAGAGAGCAGAATGCTCCCCTCTATCAGCTATCAAGGCCCCTGCTCCTTCTGGCAGGAATGAAGTTGCAGTCATCCTTGTCAGTGCAACACAGGTAAACAGAGCAGCAGAAGCTCCCAGTGGACCCCAGCTCCACATATCAACATTGCAAGCAGGGTACATGCTCCTTCTGCCCCCCATAAAAGTAATTTCCTGTTTGTGTTATTGGCTCACTCATTTTCCCAGAAGTCTGCATTAACCTACCTGGCGGTATGATTATTTCAGAAAAAAGGTGCTGAAAGCGGTACCATTATTTTGCAAGGAAATTTGGTGTTTTATATTGTAGGCCTGTAATTCTTAGGAATATCTCACTTAAATCTAGTAAGCATCCCGGGTATGATTTTTTTTTAAAAACAAAATTACAAATTATAATATAATAAATATTTATAAATAATTATAACAAGTAATAATATAATTATAATAAAAATTATTCAATAATGTAATCAACTCAAAATCACTGAAATTTGCTCAGTTGCAGAATTGTCGCTGTCATTACTTAATTTTTTTATGACGAATTTCCCCACAAATCGCTATCGCACAATTCTGCAAGTGATTATAATTTATTATCGCTGTTTTCTAGCTGCTCTAAAGCCAGTTTTGACATAAAGGGACACTTTTTGGTTGCTATGGACAATCTACAGTTTTCAGGCAGAAAGAACAGTTTTTATTATATAAAAGAACATGTAGGGCACTGGGCAGACCACTAGGGACAAGGGGGGGTGTATTTTTTACATACAGTACTGTAATTTGTAAGATTACAGTATACTGTATGTATGGTGTTTGTTTACTTTTTTGAATTTGGCGCCGTTCTCCGCTCCCGTGCATCGTAACGTCGCAGTGAACGGAGATCGGCGGCACAGGAGGACACTGTGTGAATTGAGCGAGGTCCCACTCGCTCACACAGCACGGTGGCATTGCTGGATCCAGGGACAAGGTAAGTAACTTTGTCTGTGGCTGCAGCGAGACGAGCCCGAGTGTGACTCGGGGTTACCGCTTTTGGTATAAAAATCTTAACCCGAGCCAGACTCGGGAATACCGCCAGGGGGGTTAAGATGCATGTAAAATTTCAGGCATCTCCTGCAACAAAAAAATTATTTTTGGTGAGTTACTCCTGTCTGCCAGTCCTTACACTGGCATCTGATCGCCTACCGAATTAAATTCAAAATACAAACAACATACAAAGCCATTCAAAACTCTGCTTAGAGCTACATGACCAATCTTGTCTCCAAATATCACTCAAACCGTCCTCTTCGTTCCCCTCAAGACCTCCTGCTGTCAAGCTCCCTTGTCTCCTCCTCTCATGCTTGTCTCCAGGACTTCTTCAGAGCCTCTCCCATCCTCTGAAACTCTTTACCTCAATCTGTATGGCTATCTCCTACTCTGGCAGCCTTTAGGCGATGCCTGAAAACACATGTTTCATGGAAGCCTATCACTTGCATCAACTCATCCTCCACAGTTACAACCTTTTGTACCTTTTATACCACTTGTCCTACCCTATTAGATTATAAGCTCTTATGAGCAGGGCCCTCTTAACCCTCTAGTATTTTATTGTATTGTAACTGTACTGTCTCCTTTTTATAAGGTAAAACGCTGCGTAAACTGTTGACTGCACTATACAAATCCTGTATAATAATAATAAGGGGTACAGACAACCAAACAGCTATTTCTTCAGAATAACAAAAGGTAAGAAATTCAACAAAGTTTGTTAATATCGCTTGCAACGTACATGAATCACCTGGAGGGGAATGTTTTTTTTTCACAACAAAAGTGTGGTTACTCTAATGTTACGTACACGCGCTCGGAATTTCCGACAACAAATGTTCGATGGGAGCTTTTTGTCAGAAATTCTGACCGTGTGTAGGCTCCATTGGACATTTTCTGACGGAGTTTCTGACATCAAAAATTTGAGACCTGGTTCTCAAAGTTTCCGAATACAAAATCCGAATCAAGTATGAGACGGAAGCGCTTGGTCTGGTAAAACTAGCGTTCGTAATGGAGATAGCACATTCGTCACACTGCAAAGAGCAGTAACGGACTGAAAAGCACAAAGCTGAAAAATGTGAATTGTCTCTCACCAAACTTCTACTAACACGAGATTAGCAGAAGGAGCCCAAAGGGTGGTGCACTTGCTATGGAACTTCTGTTTTATTGTGCTGTATGTGTTGTACGTGACCGCGTTCTTGATGTTCGCAATTTCTGCCAAAATTTGTGCGACCGTGTGTATGCAAGACAAGTCAACATCCGTCAGAAATGTATCCATGGTTTTGTTGTCGGAATGTCTGATCGTGTGTGCACGACATTACAGTTTTCTCTGTTGAAGAGCAGCAGGTATGTAAGCAGCCAGCATGTCCTCCAGCACAATGGAATCCATCCAGTTCTGAATTATCAGTTTTTGGTGGACGTATCCTTTGAATAAATCAAGATACTGCCAGCCCTAAGTAGATTCAGCTTGTTTTGACTGAAAGATAACTTGAAAATATTTGACAATGATCTCACAAAGAAAGCTATATCCCAATGCCAAAAAGGCATAGATTAAAAAGGAGAAGCCCTATTAAAACAAGAACCCTGAACTCTTTCAATAATAAAAGACAAAATGTTACAGAGCCATAACAGATAAACCATCACTCCTTAAATCATGGCCTTTCATCTTAAAATTTAAGCCGAGATTCATATTTTTTCATTGTGCGCTTTATAATGTTGGAAGCAAGTGTTTTGTTATTGCTGGACGCAACGTATACATGTGGTTTAACTTTGCATGACCTTATATTGTGAATGTCTTTAAAACTGGTTGCAAGAATGATCACAATTGCTGAGAATGGATTGTTTTGTATTCAAGGGCTTTTCATTTAGAGTGTTGCATTAGCTTTACATTTAAAGTAAATCCATTAGATGTCCAGTGCTTACATTCCTTGGAGCTGTATATTAGGACAGTAAATTGTTATAAATTACGTTTTAAACTGATTTCCTTTTAAATGTTATTTTTCTATAATTTCTCTGTCTGTCTTGTCATCAGCAATGATATGTAGAGACTCATATAGTAAGCAGAGTTGGGGAATCTTCAGAGCAGGAGTTGGAGACTACTGCAGACAAGTGAGTAACTCAGAGGCTGCCAGAGGTTTGTGAGGCACAGGGTGTAATCTTGTAGTCTGTTCCCAAACTCGTAGCTTTATTTTTTGGTTGACAATTTTAAGTACGGGTAGATACAATGTTGGGTTAAGAGCCAGTTCACGCTGGGGCAACTCGTCAGGCGACTCAGCCACCTGACAAGTCGCGTCTCATTCTATTCAATAGAACCATTCTAATAGGAGTGACGCAAGAAAAAAGTTCTTGTACGACTTTGGGGGCGACTCGAGGCGACTTGCATTGACTTCTACACAGAAGTCATTTTGCAAGTCGCCTCTGAAGTCGTCTTCAGGGCGCCTTGCCGAGTCGCCCCCGAAGTCGTGCCGCCCCAGTGTGAACCAGCTCTTAGTTCCCTGTTTATTCATGATTCGTGATATATTAATAATTTCGCTTGAGACCGGATTTGTAGAAAAGCAAAACAATTACATTGGTTGGTGAGCAGAGAATTGCCATGGATTTTAATTTCATTCTGACAGATGAACCAGTCTGCTCTACAGACTTTAATGAGGCCTCAACAAATCTTTGGTAGTCCATATGTGTAATTTACAGGAAAACAGTGTGCCATTCCAGAGCTCCTTCATCTAATCCAATGGACATGGCCTTACTAGAGAAAAGGGGTACAGGTAGGTGTTTTACCAAAAGAGTTAGGAGACCAAAGAGGATACAGCATGGTACAATTGGTCAGCAGCCCAAGAGTTTTAATCACAGATTATAGGCCTAAATGGTGAATGTCTAACTTTTTAAGGAGCTACATGATGTCATCCCGCATACAGGACATGCTCGCACTTTGTCAGAAAGATGGAGCTGATGCCGTTCCTCTAAAATGCGGTTGATCTCAGTGCTGGGAGACAGCATATACCAATGTGAGCAGCATGTTTTTATTGATGTTTAAATAGGAATAAACAGTTTAATGCTATGGGAGTTTATTATGCTTTCTCCTGCTGTTGGCACCTGCTTGAATGAGTGAAAGTGAGAGGAATAATACTGGTAAAACAGTAGAGAAACGATCTGGAGGAGTGGTGGAGTAGATTATTGAGAGCAGTGATGGTAGAACCCCTGATAAGGAAGAGTGGTGGAACCCTCCCCAAGTGGAGGAACACTTGAGGTGGGGAGGAGGAACCTTATAAGTGGAGGATGGCAAAGCCCTCTGTATCTATTGAGTGTTTATAGACCCTTGGATATCGGGTCTATAAATCTGGTGAGTGGATTGTGCAGGTGGAGGTATCACGTGGTCATTGAAGGAGCACTATAAAGGTGCATCTCAAAAAAATTGAATATCATCAAAAGATTTATTTATTTCAGTAATTCAATTGAAAAAGTGAAACTCAAATATATTATATAGATTTATTACACACAGAGTAATATATTTCAAGCATTTCTTTTTTTTTATTTTAATGATTATGGCTTACAGCTAGTGAAAACCCCAAATTCTGTATCTCAGAACAAAAGTTCAATATTGGAGACTCATGGTGTCGCACTATAATCAACTAACTCAAAACACCCGTAAAGTATTGGATAGAAGACAATCCACAACTCCATACATGCTCTTCAATAAGTCCAAATTTATTGTAATTCTATAATAGATAAATATGTACAGCAGATGTTAACACGTTTCAGCCCTTATGGCTTTGTTCATGTTGTGAACAAGTCCATTATGGCTGAAACGCGTTAACATCTGCCATACATATTCATCTTTTATGGAGTTACAATAAATTCAGACTTATTGAAGAACATGTATGGAGTTGCGGATTGTCTTCTATCTATTTACTTCATTAGCAGCTGATTGACTGCACATCCTGCATGTGACAGCTCAGGAGGATCTCTACCTAATCGGGAGTAGTAGCACCTTTTTGTTCTATTACCTGTAAAGGTTTCCTGAGCCTTTAAATCATCTCTCAGCCTGGTTCAGTAGGTTACACAATCATGGGGAAGACTGCTGACCTGACAGTTGTCCAGAAGACAGTCATAGACACCCTCCACAAGGAGGGTAAGTCACAAAAGGTCATTACTAAAGAAGCTGGCTATTTACAGAGTGCTGTATCCAAGCATATAAATGGAAAGTTGAGTGGAAGGAAAAAGTGTAGTAGAAAAGGGTGCACAAGCAACTGGGATAACCGCAACCTTGAGAGGATTGTGAAGAAAAGGCCATTCAGGAATTTGGGGGAGATTCACAAGAAGTTGCCTATGGCTGGTGTCAGTGCTTCAAGAGCCACCACACACAGATGTATCCAGGAACCGGGCTACAACTGTCACATTCCTTGTGTCAAGCCACTCTTGAACCAGAGACAACGTCAGAAGCGTCTTATCTGGGCTAGGGAGTAAAAAAACTGGACTGTTGCTCAGTGATCCTCTTTTCGGATGAGTAAAGTAAATGTTGCATTTCCTTTAGAAATCAAGGTCCCAGAGTCTGGAGGAAGAGTGGAGAGGCACAGAATCCAAGTTGCATCAGGCCCAGTGTGAAGAATCCACAGTCAGTGATGATTTGGAGAGCTATGTTATCTGTTGATGTTGGTACACTGTGTTTTATTAAGTCCAAAGTCAGCACAGCCCTCTACCAGGAAATTCTAGAGCACTTCATGCTTCCCTCTGCTGACCAGTTTTAAAGAGATGCTGATTTATTTTTCCAGCAAGACTTGGCACCTGCCCACACTTCCAAAAGTACCAATGATGATTTAATGATCATGGTATCACTGTGCTTGATTGGCCAGCCAACGTGCATGACCTAAACCCCTTAGAGAATCTGTGGAGTATTGTCAAGAAGGAGATAAGAGAAATTCTGTCATCCATCTTTATAGAGGAACGTGAATGTCAAGGGGTTGTGGACAAAAATTCCATAAAGAATGGCTGGCATGGCTTGACTCTTCATCTACTGTGGGTTAAATGAATATAAATGAATATGTATGAGTAGGCAAATTGATCCTGACTTGGATGACATGGAGTGGATAAACCCGGGATCCCATGGTAATTGCCTGTATAGGTACTTACCTATTTATCCCCTCGGCTAGTGTGTTGGACAGTTTGATAAATGATATGGTAAACCTCTATTGAATTACTGGGTGCTGTTTTTGGGGATTTCCTGAACTTAGCTGTTGTTTGGAGTTGAGGGGAGGGAGGGAGGGGCTTGAGAAATGTTGACTTTGGGTAGTTGAACTGTTAGTTCACAGTTACTGGCCCTGTGTGGCCACTGGACGGAATGGGTATGTTGCCTGCTCCGTTCTTGTGTTTTATGTTGTACTGTATTGAATTGTACTGAAAAACTTTATATAAAGAATATATAAAAAAAGGAGATAAGAAACACCAGATCCAACAATGCAGACAAGCTGAAGGCTGCTATTAAAGCAACCTGGGCTTCCATAACACCTCTGCAGTGCCATAGGCTGATTACCTCCATGCCACGCTGCATTGGTGCAATAATTCATGCAAAACGAGCCCTGCCCAAGTATTGAGTGCATACTATATGGTACATGGACATACTTTTCAGTAAGCTCAACATTTCTGTATTAAAAATACTTTTTTTTTTATTGGTCTTATGTAGTATAAAAAATTTCTGAGATACAGAATTTGGGGATTTCACTAGCTGTAAGCCCTAATCATCAAAATTAAAATAAAGAAATGCTTGAAATATATCAATCTGTATGTAATGAATCTTTATAATATATGAGTTTCACTTTTTGAATCAAATTACTGAAATAAATTAACTTTTGGATGATATTTATATTTTTTAAGATGCATCTGTCTATGAAAGTTAAAGTGGAATGGAAGATCATTTGTGTGACTATTGTGAAGGAGTGGTGGAACCCTCCAATTATGAATATTTCTGTGCAATTAAATCGACACTGAGCACCTTTGCACTGGACAATTTTAGTTGTGGATTTTGCATTTTAATGAATGGATTTTGGGGATATGAGCACTAAGCACTTTAAGTATATGTATTGTAAGGGTGTATACATATACATTTTGTAATTTAGGGTAATTTATTATAGTGCTGTACTTATATTTACTTTTTATAAGATGGTCACATCCTGTTACGAACTACAGCAGCTTAAAAAGGTGAAGTACGGGGTTTTAACTACTGTTTATAATATTTACTTTGGGCTGTGGGTGCAGTGAATGTAATGTAAGTGACATAATATGAGGTGGTTTAGTGTCTCTTTTTTTTCTTTCAAATGATGTAGCGGTGTGCTGCAAACAAAAGGTAGCTCCAATAACAGATAGTCAGCAATAAGCAAATAATGCGCTTTGAGCACCCAAATTAAAAAAAAGCCCTATCAGTATAAAATGTAAACCAATAACCCCCAAAATGAAATAAAACCCTAATATACTTTATCAGCAAAATTCACTTTTTTTTTTTGGAAAGGTTTGCAGCAAAAAAATAAATAAAAAAAGTTTCATCCTAAAGGGTCAAAACAGCATATCAACATACACTAAAACATACACTAAAAACCAAAAAAGAAAACCTAAAATAAATGAAAACCTCCCAATAATACACATTGAAGCAAAAGACCACTTTTTAGGGGAAGCCTTAGAGCATGGGTGCCCAACCTTTTGAAGAGCGAGGGCCACTAAAGCGACTTGGTAACTGGTCGTGGGCCACAATGAGCAGAGCGGGTGGATGGCATGTCCGTGTCTGCTCTGCATATGCTGAGCGGACAAGGACACAGCCCACGATACTTTTTAGCAAATGGTATTGGAGGTAGAACACAAGTCAGTTTATGTCTGCCACTACTTAGAGGTGAATGCAGGGTCCAATTGGTCAGACTGTTGGACTAACCGTGTGAAAATTAAAAAACCTGCTCTCAATCTTTTTTTGGCGGAATTCTGACAGCAAAAGTCAGAGCATACACACGGTCGGAATTTCTGTTCAAAAGCTCACATCTGACTTTTCCTGTCGGAATTTCCAATCATGTGTACGGGGCATAAGGTGATATCCCTTTACTCCCAACCCTCTTGGTGAGTGGTACCTCTTTGGAGCACACGTCAGGGTTGTCCCCTCCCCCCACTTCTATTTGTCATAGTGATTGAACACCTAGCGTGCGCCAATCATCAAAACGCCTCTATTTAAGGCATTCAAAAGCCCTCCGGCCACCATAGATTTTCTCTATACGTGGATTATTTGTTAGTCTATGTACAACAGTCCCAAACCTCCTTATCTTCCCTTGTCTCAGAATTTGGTTCTTTCAGCAACTTTAAACGTAACATCTCTAAGAAGGAAGCTCTCAATGTATCTATGGCTATGATGTCTTCACTTTAATTATTCCTTTTAATGGCAACCTAAGGGCATCTCATAGCTGGGGGTCTCGATTCCTTCCAATCTGTCAAACCTATTCTCATCAAATTATATTCCCCTACTTTCTCTTTACAGTGGTTCGGCTGCATTAATACTCTTAAAATGGATACCCTACCCAAACTTCTGTATCTTTTTCAAACGCTTCCTATCTGGTAGCCAAATCCTTTTAATTTATTTGGGCCCTCTTTCTAATCATTTCCTATGAAATCGTGGTCTATCCAGAGTTAGATATCATTTGCTTATCCCCGATTACGAGTTAAACTACAAATCTATTCTTATGGTTTCCATGCCCATTTGCGAAGGCCTCTATTATGGTCGAACAGGATCTACAAGCCCTTCTCTGGGGTTAGAACAACAATATGTCCTGCTTGTCCTCTACCTCCCTGTTGACAGCTGCTCTCAGACTATGGTATAAGAGAGGTTTATGTTCAGTTCTGTCCTCGGATCCCTCCCTGTTGACCCCCTTATTTGACAACCCTACATTCCCACAGGGGCTTGGAATCCCCACATTGGGTTCATTCTTGCGAGTGGCCACGGGCTCATACCTGTGTCCTTCCCCAACGTGGAACCCCACTTGTCCCCGTGGGAATGCGTGATTGGCTTACTACACTACACCTATCTTCATTCACTGCACGGTTGATTATCTCCTCTATATACATCACCTTCACACTGAGTTTGAAAGACTGAGCTCTCTGCATGACTTGCCCAGGCATCTACTTTCAACACTATATTGTTTGATTCACACTCTCACACATAATGACCTGCCAGCATACACCAGGAGGTGGTCTCTGGACTTAGGAGAAGAAGTCTCAAGGGCGGACTGGCAGACTTAATTTAATTTTACCCATAAGTCTACCATTTCCTGTTATTCTCAGGAGAAGAACTTCAAAATTCTATCACAATGGTATAGAGATCCTTCTACATTAAACAGAATGTTCCTCTTCCGCTTCAGCCTCATGCTGGCGATGTGGAACAGCTTTAGGTACGTACCTACATGTCTGGTGGGAATGTGAGAGGATACGCCCCTTCTGGAACCAGTTATTTCAAATATGTAGTTCAATTTATGATGAGCTTATAACACCAACTTCAGCAATTGCTCTTCTATCTATTCTCCCCAACTCTATTGTCTCCCAGAAAAGATGTCTTCTTCATTATATTGGAAATCTACCACAATGCCTCCATTGTCTCTGTTGGTCTCTACTATGAATTACATTATGAGAATGAAGGAGATGCTGGTAATGGACAATAACACATTTGACAAATATAAGGTTTTGTGGTATGTTTGGCTCTACTTCTCTTCCTCTGACACCCTTGCTACAATGCTCTCAACCTCAACGGGCCCAACCTTGACGATGCCTAAAGCCTCGTACACACGATCGGATTTCCATAGGACAAAGCCGTGTAATTTTTTACGAAGGGCGTTGGCCGTGATCTTGTATTGCATACAAACAGCAAAGAATTGTTGGCCAACACGTAGTGACGTACTAGACGTACTATGTGGTTTTTCAGCTCTTTACAGTAGCTTCACCCTTTGGGAAACTTCTGCTAATGTTGTCTTACGGTTAGCATTGGTTCGGAGCATGCGTGTTTGCACTTCAATTTTTTTTCGATGGACTTGTGTACACACGCTCGGATAATCCGACATCACACACTTGTTGTCAGAAAATTTTAAAACATGCTATCCAAAATTTGTTGTTGGAAAATCCGATGGAGCATAAAAACGGTCGGATTATCCAACAACATCCTGCCATCACACAATTTCCATTGGAAAGTTTGATCGTGTGTACGGGCCCTGAAAGCATGGCTTCCAGAGTTGCCACCTTCCCTTTTCACTATATTGTTCCTTTTTTTATGGCTAACACCCCTCTTGTCCCTATTGGTGCAACTAAAATTTGCTGTTTTCAGTGAATTTTCCCATCTAATTTTCTCTTCCTATTCCCTTTCTCCCCCCCATCCCGTTTCCTACTTTTCTTTTGTTTTCATTTTCACCTATTCTCCCTCCCATTTTTTTTCCTTCTCTTATTTTTCTATGACCATATGTTAAAAATAAATCTATTGTCTTAGAGTGACACTTTTCATAGTTTTTGTACTGTATTACTTTCAGTCATGCTATAGGCGATAGCCACTGAGCGGACTCATTGTTTTATCTCAATATTCTAAAGCCCTGTACACACGATTGGATATCTGATCCGATGGATTTTTCATCAGTCTTGCCTACACACCATCAGTCAAAAATCCGACCGTGCCAAAACGCGGTGACGTAAAACACTACGACGTGCTGAGAAAAATTAAGTTCAATGCTTGCGAGCATGCGTCGACTTGATTCTGAGCATGCATGGATTTTTGACCGATAGACTTCCACACAGACGATCGTTTTTTTTCCTATCGTTTTTTTATCCATAGGAAAAATGAAAAACATGTTCTATTTTTTTTCACAGATGGAAAACAAACCGATGGAAAACAAACCGATGGGGCCCACACACGATCGGTTTGTCCGATGAAAACAGTCCATCGGTCTGTTTTCATCGGACAAACCGATCGTGTGTACAGGGCTTTAGTGTCATATTTGTGTATTTTATATTCTGACGGTTGTTTCTAAATATAAACATTATCAACCCTAAATAGACAAAACATTGTGGAGCCATGTTAAGAAAGAAGAAATATTAAAATTAGAACTGTAAAAATGAATGTCATTCTAAAATCAGACACTCTCTGTCTGGCTTCATATACACCATTAGCAGAAGTCAAGACAGAAAAGGCCCAGATTCTCGTAGATGGGCGTAATACAGCAGCGGCGTAACGTATCTCATTTACGTTACGCCACCGCAAGTTTTACGGGCAAGTGCTTGATTCACAAAGCACTTGCCTGTAAAGTTGCGGCGGCGTAACGTAAATCCCCCTGCGCAAGCCTGCCTAATTCAAATGATCCGGGTAGGGGGCGTGGATCATTTAAATTAGGCATGTTCCCGCGCCGAACGTACTGCGCATGAGCCGTCCCTAAAATTTCCCGACATGCATTGTGCTAAATGACGTCGCAAGGACGTCATTGGCTTCAACGTGAACGTAAATGGCGTCCAGCGCCATTCACGACTTACACAAACATCGTACATTTTTACATTTCGACGTGGGAATGACGGCCATACTTAACATTGGTTGCCCCTCATATAGCAGGGGCAACTTTACGCGTCGCAAATCTAACGTAAACGTTGTATCTTCACTGCGTCGACCGCGCGTACGTTCGGGAATTCGCGTATTTTGCTAATTTGCATACTTGATCGGGAAAACGACGGAGGCGACACCTAGCGGCGGAAAAAAAAATTGCATTTAAGATCCGACAGCGTAAGAGCTTTACGCCTGTCGGATCTGAAGGTTATCTATGCGTAACTGATTCTAAGAATCAGTTCCATAGATACGACGGCCCAGATAAGGACTAACGACGGCGCACGTGGCGTTGCGCCGTCGTAAGCCCTTTCTGAATCTGGGCCAAAATCTACAACGAGCTAGTTTGGTCCCACTGTTATTGATCAATAGAGAAATGCAGGCTGGGTAGAAGCTGCTTGGGGCTTGTGCACATTTTACATTTTTGGCCTTCTGCACTTGAAATACATTGGCATGCAGAGCGTCAGCAAGTGAACCTTATCACTTAAAATGTTTATCTGAGCACATCTATTGATGTGTATTTCACAAACTAGCAAGCAGAGGGCATTTGTCACGTTAATTTTAGACACACTACAAATAGTGGGTAGACTAGACTGGCAGCTGTGCGGAGAAGCGTGACTCGCATCGAACGATTAACCCTTCTCCTGCCAGTCCTCTGCCATCTGAGAAAGACGAACAGATACTGATATCACACCATGTGACCAGCACTTAGAAGAGCAAGGTCCAGCACTATATATTACTTGGATATTTATGTACATTGGCCCTGTACGTACGTGAGTGCTTTTCATACAAATGCCTGCTATATTTATCTGTCATTGACTTCTTGGAAAGACTCGCTCACCCCATCCTTCTAAATGGAGTCAAAGGGAATTTTCACTTTTAGTATTTTTTTTCCTCAACAACCTTTCTATACTTTCCTGAATAATTGTATTGTTTGGGATTGATCATTTGTATAGATTTACTGTTTTTTTTTTACACATCATGCGACTACAGTCACGCCCCTTCCCGGTCCCCCCCCCCCCCCCCCCCCCCGCTGTCTTCTGGGAAACACACTGGTCCCAGGAGACAGCGGGGACCAGTGAGGACGCGCAGCGCGACTTGCGCATGTGCAGTAGGGAACCGGGAAGTGAAGCCGCAACGCTTCACTTCCTGATTCCCTCAATGAGGATGGCGGCGGGGGGCAGCCGAGAGATGAGCGATTGCTCGACTTCGGCTGCCGACATCGCGGGCACCCTGGACAGGTAAGTGTCCATTTATTAAAAGTCAGCAACTGCAGTATTTGTACTTCGCTTTAAGCTAAACCAACCATCTCCCAAGTGCTCCCTCTAGTGGTGGCTGCAATACATGATGCAGGGTGTGGGGGGGGGGGCACACGTGTCTTTAAAACATTCCCCTCTGGGTGATCTATGTACATTATAAGGATTTTAACAAACTTTTTTGCAGATTCCTACCTTTTGTTATTCTGAAGAAATCTCAGTTTGTTCCTCTGTGTCCCTGTGAGTGAGTCTAATGGGAGTGGTTTCATAATTATAAATCCGCTGTGCACCTGCAGGGCTCTAATGAGGAAAACTGCTGGGCCTGCATCACTTTAGCCATGATTTCCTGTTAAAAGTATCTGACCAAAAACGACATCTTTGTTGCAGGGGATGCCTGAAATCTGACTTAGTGCAGGCTTCTGGGAAAATCAGTGAGCCAATCACACAAGCAGGAAATTATGTTTCTGGGGGGCGTTCTGTACACATTTTGTATACAGTACACCTCCAGGTAGGCATATTGCGTTTTCAGAAAATTACAGAGCTGCAGATTGATAAGAAAAGGTCATTTTTAATAACATATCATTACAATATGACTTGTGTCGCAATAGTATACGCTATATTATTTTTTCTTTATTTGCTATTTCCCCCCCACGAAATTGGAGTTACCCTTTAACCACTTAAGGACCGGAGGGATCTGCCCCCTTAATGACCAGGCCATTTTTTTGCGATACGGCAGCACGTCGCTTTAACTGACAATTGTGTGGTTGTGTGACGCTGTACCCAAACCCACAAATAGAGTTTTCTTTTGGTGATATTTGATGCGTTTTTTATTTTTTTGCGCTATGAGCAAAAAAAGACAGTCAATTTTGCTATAATAAATATCCCCCCCAAAAAATAAAAAAATTATAATTTCTTCATCGGTTTAGGACAATATGTATTGTTCTATATAATTTTGGTTAAAAAAAAAAAACGCAATAAGCGTACATTGATTGGTTTGTGAAAAAGTTATAGCGTCTACAAAATAGGGGATAGATTTATGCCATTTTTATTATGTATCTATCTTTTACTAGTAATGGCAACGATCTGCGATTTTAAGCGGGACTGTGACATTGAGGCGGACAGATCGTACACTTTTGACACTTTTTTGGGACCAGTGACATTTATACAGAGTTCAGAGCTAAAAGCCACTGATTATTGTATATATTTCACTGGCAGGAAAGGGGTTAACACTAGTGGGTGATCAAGGGAGGTGTTTCTAACTGTGGGGGGTGTGGACTGCCTGGGAGTAGAGAGAGATCACTGTTCCTGATCACTAGGAACAGCAGATCTCTCTTTACTCCCCTGTCAGAATGGGGATCTGGGTGTTTACATATTTTTGGTAAAAAAATTGCAATAGGCGTATATTGATTGGTTTGCACAAAAGTTAGAGTGTCGACAAAATAGGGGATAGTTTCATGGCATTTATATTATTAGAATTTTTTTATTAGTAATGTCAGCGATCAGCGATTTTTATCATAACTGCGACATTACAGCGGACATATCGGACATTTTTGACACTATTTATACAGCGATCAGTGCTATAAAAATGCACTGATTACTGTGTAAATGACACTGGCAGCGAAGGGGTTAAAGGTAGGGGGCGATGAATGGGTTACGTGTGTCCTAGGGAGTGATTCTAACTGTGAGAGGGCTGGACTACAAGTGAAACAACAGTGATCACTGCTCCCGATGACAGGGAGCAGTAGACCACTGTCCTCTCACTAGGCTAACAAACAGGGAACTCTGATCCCTCCTGTATTGATTTGCACTGTGACTGTACTGTCTTCCCTGTTGTAAAGCCCTGCACAAACTGTTGGTGCTATATAAATCATGTATAGTAATAATAATAATAGGCAGAACAGGGAAATTCCTTGTTTACATAGGCATCTTCCAGTTCTACAGCTCCGTGACACGATTGCGGGACACCAGCGGACATCGAGTCCGCAGGTCCCATGGGCACGGCGGGAAATTCAAAGTGACGTACGGGTATGTTGCTTTGCCCAGCCGAGCCATTCTGCTGATAAATATATAGTCGTTGGTCGGCAAGTGGTTAAAAAAAAATTGCCCTTTAACCACTTAAGGACCGCCTAACGCCGATATACGTCGGCAGAATGGCACGGCTGGGCACATAGACGTATATATACGTCCTCTTTAAGAGCCCAGCCGTGGGTCGCGAGCGCGCCGTCGGCGGTGCTTTTGCGACCCGGTCCGAAGCTCCGTGACCACGCCTGCGGGACCGCGGACCCGATCGCCGCTGGTGTCCGGCGGGCGGGTCACAGGAGCTGAGGAACGGGGAGAGGTGAGTGTAAACACACCTTCCCCGTTCTTCTCTGTGGCAGTGTCAGTGATCGTCTGTTCCCTGTCATAGGGAACGACGATCAGTGACGTCACACCTACAGCCACACCCCCTACACTAAGAATCACTCCCTTAGGGCACACTTAACCACTTAGCGCCCCCTAGTGGTTAACCCATTCACTGCCATTGTCATTTTTACAGTAGTCATTGCATTTTTATAGTACTTTTCGCTGTGAAAATGACAATGGTCCCAAAAATGTGTCAAAAGTGTTCGATGTGTCCGCCATTATGTCGCGGTCACAAAAAAAATTGCTGATCGCCGCCATTACTAGTAAAAAAAAATTATTAATAAAAATGCCATAAAATGATCCCCTATTTTCTAAACGCTATAAATGTTTCGCAAACCAATTGATAAAAGCTTATTGTGATATTTTTTTTCCAAAAATAGGTAGAAGAATATGTATTGGCCTAAACTGAGGAAAAAATAATGTTTTTTTTATATCTTTTTGGGGGATATTTATTATAGCAAAAAGTTAAAAATATAGAATTTTTTTCAAAATTGTCGCTCTATTTTTGTTTATAGCGCAAAAAATAAAAACCGCAGAGGTGATCAAATACCACCAAAAGAAAGCTCTATTTGTGGGAAAAAAAAGGACGCCAATTTTGTTTGGGAGCCACGTCACACGGCCACGCAATTGTCAGTTAAAGCGAAGCAGTGCTGAATCGCAAAAAGGGGCCAGGTCCTTAACCTGCATAATGGTCCGGGTCTTAAGTGGTTAAGAGACAAACAGTGAGATGATAGGGAATGTAAAGGAGTGGTATAGAGATTGTGTCACATGATTTACTGAGAAATATAATTTTTTGGGGGGGAAAACCAGTCTGTCTATTATTTAAAAAAGGAAGACGGATCCTCAACTGAAAATCTGATTTTTTACAGGAAAGATCTAGGAGTATTTAAAATAAAAAAGTCAAATGCAATGAAATCAAGCAGTAATGAATGCATTGCAATTATCACTGAATGTTGTGTTACACTTTAAGAGAAAAAATAAATAAAAATTCTATCTACATAAAAAATAAAAATGTCAGATCAGCAATTATAATCCCCTGGAGATGTCACAAGGCTTGATCCCTTGCTTAATGTAAACAAGTTGAACTGTCATAACCTGTTACCAGCATTCAAGTCAATGTCTTGTGAGAGACGCACACATACAAGCGTACACAGTACTGTCTTCAATCACAAGCTTCAATGACCAGAATGCACATCTGCTGTCACCTGATCTACTCAGGACTGGCAAGAGTAATAATTCAGAAGAATTCAGAAACGACACAGGATTAAAAGGCAGCTTAATTGTGTGACCTCGATTTCAGGCAGATTAAGTAATAGAAAGGGGCTAGGACTGAAGATGAGCTTTGCCCGTTACAGCTGTCCACCGTGGCATGACAGTTAGTCACTCCCCGGCCTGTTGAGTGAGTAGAGGAGACAACATCTCTTAGATGATGCCTGTGCAAAAAAAATATATATATATATGTATTGCAAAGGTCTTTGAGATGCAAAAATAGCCAGTTGTGCTTGTGATGGGCAACATGCAAAGCGTGTGCAGGCGATGAGAAGGAACGTGTCTCACTCAAAGAAAGGCCATTAATGAAGATGGATTAATAGCCAGACAAGTCTGAACTTTTCCAATGTTTTTCTTTCTGTTGTGCACGTTTGAAAAAACCTGCTAACAAGGCCGACAGAGCAGCCAGCAATGAAAGGTGAGAGAAAAAAAAAAACGAAAAAAAAAAAAAAACAAGCGCTAACATTTCTCAACCCTACAGCAATTTCCTAAAACTTTTCCTGAGATTTAGAAGATACGTCTCCCCAGAGCCCCTGGCTAGAGCTTCTCATAAAATATGTATAGGGTTCCTTGCAAGGGAAAAAAAAAAAGATCTCATATGCTTCCTAGGTACAGACATCTGTACAGTGTAAGTAAAAAAGTGCATGTGTATTTAAGTATATATAGAATGCATTGACTGCGTACATTTTAATTGATTTTATAAATTATTGGAGGCAGATATTTCTGGACATAGACTTTTTGCAGTTTGTGGGCAATGGGAAGATGTAAGAAAAAAATATAATTTATTACAAATTATAGGTTGAAGAAAACGTATGAAACTTTCATAAATTTAAAAATAGGACATTAATAAGCTTTTATATTCTTGTTTTTTAATTGGTGTATTTTTGCTTTATTTTTAACGGTAATTAAACACTTGAGGTAACTTTTATCAAATACCAGAAACTGAATTTTCATTCAATACACGTTCCCTAAGAGCGTTAAGTGTTTGTTTAAAATGTTAACGGGATAATAAAGTTGCGTAAAGACACTTCTATTAAAGGATCTATACAATGTAAAGTATCCAATACTCTAAAAATATATTGTTACAATTAACAAATGTTTAAAAGTTTGAATACAGAAAAATATGTGTCATTGTAGTCACATTATATACAGTTTATTACTTTGTGATTTGAACAATTAAAGCATAACGAAGGATTACTAGAGAGTTTCATTGGACACAACGTTTATTTTCACACGTAGAGTGATATTTTTGGTTTATTGGCCTTTTTAATGTATTCTAGGTATGTCCTTAACACCCTCTGTCTTTTTACTAGCAAGACTTCTGTCAACACTAAAATGTTACTGGGGCATTGACTTTGTATATTTAAAGCTGTGAAAACATGCAAGGTGATACAGTAATTGCCGAGCATTATATGAAAGATGAAAAAGACAGCTGCAATACAGTAATGATATAAATTGCTTATGTACTTCAAAACATACAGCAACTATATTATATGGTTCAACAATTTAATGTATTGGGCAGTGCAGTAAATCACAGCAACCAATGAAAGATCACATTTCATTATGCTGGTGATTGCTGAAAATTGATAGGTTGTTTTGGGTTACAGAAAATCATTCTCTTTTTCAAATCTTTTTGCAAAAAATCTTAAAGAAAATTTATATTAAACATTTGCAAGTCAGTAAAATAATTGTTATTGTATTACACAAGTCTGAAACACTACTGTATCTCTAGACAGTCAATGAGTAAGGGTGAGCAGTAACACACAGCAAAACGATTTCAGCTTCCAACAGCCAAAAATAGACAATGTCTATCTCTAATTCTATAGCCTACTAAAAATCACCACACTTTGCTCTATGCAATTAATATACCGTATTTGCCGGCGCATAAGGCGACTGGGCGTATAAGACGACCACCTAATTTTCCAGCTAAAATTTTGGTTTTGGGATATACTCGCCGTATAAGACGACCCCCTTCCTACTAGTCTTTCTGGAAGCTGAGGGGTAGCCGGAACAACCGCTGACAGGAAAAAACGCTGACAGGAACATGCTTTATTTAGCTTTTTTTTCAAATCTCACTGTGCCCATTACATGCCTCACTGTGCCATCAACATGCCTCACTGTGACATTCCATGCCTCACTGTGCCATCAACACGCCTCACTGTGCCATCAACACGCCTCACTGTGCCATCAACATGCCTCACTGTGCCATCAACATGCCTCACTGTGCCATCAACATGCCTCACTGTGCCATCCCATGCCTCACTGTGCCATCAACATGCCTCACTGTGACATTCCATGCCTCACTGTGCCATCAACATGCCTCACTGTGCCATCAACATGCCTCAATGTGCCATCAACATGCCTCACTGTGCCATCCCATGCCTTACTGTGCTATCAACATGCCTCACTGTGCCATACCTTATCCCTGTACTGCTGGCATCCATTATTCAAAAGCCGCGCCTCCTCCTCGTCCTGTTCCGTGATAGGTGTTCGGTGTCCGAAGCCGAGGATGAGAAGACATCCATGATTGGCCGAACACCGAACAGAGGCTCTTCTGGGAAACCAAGTGTTCCGCCTATCACGGAACAGCACAAGGAGGAGGCACGGCTTTTGAATAATGGATGCCCGAGACAGATACCGGCGTGTAAGACGACCCCCGAGTTTTGAGGCAAGTTTTTAAAGCCCAAAAGGTCGTCTTAAACGCAGGAAACTACGGTAAGCCAATTATAAATAATTATTGTCCTACTGAGCAACCGGGTACTTCCTCCCCAACACCTCTTTGTCTAAGCCTAGGTTCACATTGGAGCGATTTGTCATGCGATTTGAGAGATCAAATCGCATGACAAGTCAAAGCCTATTGGAGGCAATGGCACTGTTCCAATCGGTGCGACATTTTTTTTGAAGCGCCGCACCGATTTGCAAAAGTAGTTCCTGCACTACTTTTGCTGATTTCAGGTGCGACTTCAATAGACATCTGAATGTAAAAAAAAAAAGTAGCAGCGTTCTCTGCAGGGACAACCCAATCCATACACCAGGTCCACTCACAGGTGCCGAGGCTCAATGTGTCCCAACACACTCCAATGCAACAGTAGTAAGAAGAGCAGGCAAAACTGTGATCCTTGAAGTGTCGTTTATTGGTACATCAGAGAGACAATGTTTTATTGTCACTCTGATGTACCAATAAACAACACTTCAAGGATTACCGTTTTGCCGGCTCTTCTTACTACTGTTTCAATAGACATCTGTGCATGAAGCCACACAGATGTCTATCAAGTAGCACCTGAAATTGCGCTGACCTTGCTACTTTGAAATCGTGCTACTTCAAGTGAAGTAGCGCGATTTCAAAGTAGCATCAATGTGAACCAGGGCTAAAGTGCGTACCAACGTTGAAGAAAAATAAAGAGGACCATAGATTGTGTCCCCAGAATAATATTAGTGTTAACATGAGACTGTGTGTAAAATATAGCATTAGTCCAGTGTTATTGGACATATAAGAAAATATCAGGGTTCATTTACTAAAGCTGGAGTGCAAAACCTGGTGCTTCTGTACATGGTAGCCAATCAGCTTCTAACTTCAGCTTGTTCAATTAAACTTTGACAAAAAAACCTGGAAGCTGATTGGTTTCTATGCAGAGCTGCACCAGATTTTGCATTTTCCAGTTTTAGTAAATCAACCCCATGGTCTTACCAACTCTGGCTGGGAAGCGTCTAAAAAAATCCCATTTTGTTGCCTGTTGCTTCTTGAAAGTCCTCTATTTTTTGTAATATGTACTGTATGCTTGGGATTTGGTGCTATGACTAACATAGGAGGGGAGACAACATTTTGAAATTCCAACATTGGTAGTTACCAGTTCTATGAGTAATTACTCACTATCCAGTGCTGCGGGTTATCAGAAATGCTTATAAAATATACTGTAGAATATTGTAATAAACATATACCATATATACTTGAGTATAAGCCGAGTTTTCAGCAGATTTTTTTGTGCTGAAATTCCCCCCTCTGCTTATACTCGAGTAACCTTTTTGCGCCTGATCTCCCGGAATTTGGGGACCTGGTACCAGGCGGCTAAACTTGGCACAGATATAGCCCCACTCTTCCTCTACAAGTGTGCAAGGTTTGTTGTCCGGGGGACCTACGGCCTGGAAGCACCGATTTTTCAAAGCCGGGCACCCCTTCCATAGACTCCCATGTTAAATGTAAGTCTAGTCATGGACACAGTGAGACATGGGCACAGTGAGGCATGGGCACAGTGAGGCATGGGCACAGTGAGGCATGCACATGGACACAGTGAGGCAAAGTGAGGCACAGTGAGGCATGCAGATGGACACCCTAGGCTTATACTCGAGTCAATAGGTTTTCCCATTTTTTTGTGGTAAAATTAGGTGCCTCGGCTTATATTCGGGTCGGCTTATACTCGCGTATATACGGTAATATATCATTATATTGTTAAAACATATTACTTCAAACTGATTATTCTGAATCAGGTAAAATAAAAAAATAAAAAAGGCGCATGAGGATGGTAAACCTTATAAATGACAAGGGCTTCTCAATAAAAGCTGTTAACCTATTACGTATAAATAATATATTGTGCACAGTTTGTCAACTGGAGTGTTGTTTTTATTAGTTCCACATTATATTTGGCCATAGACAGCTTGAATTCCATAACATTCCAACATTTGAGTTCTGGGTGTCCCTTTCCGCACCACAAACGTTGATTTAAAATCAACCAAGCCAAGTAAAAAAATGATCCACTAAACAGTGACTGCATTGGTATTCAGACAACCACAGATGCTGCAGCTGTCTGAATTCTATAGCCAGCCAGGAAGATTCCTCCATCCTCGCTGTTAAGCGTGGATGGGAAAATCCACACGTGTATGCCTAGCCTAAGGCATCATGTGGAAGCATTTGCAAAAAATTAGGGAATGCTGGCCGTAATAAATATGCTTTTAGTATCTAAAACAAAATACTGCACACCAGGGGGTACTTGGCAGATATTTGCTATTTTAAAGGTTACACAATACGGTTTTAATACAACAAAACGTACCAACAAGTTTGTAATAGACGTTCCTGTTAAAAACATTCCATCTGACTACAGCCAATAAATTAGACTTTGCATGACATGAGTACTGATACTGAATAGGCAAAACCAGCTAAAGTGACCAGTCAACATACAGTACTTTTGTGGATAACCAACTTCAAGTGAACCTATCAGGTCTAAAAACTGAACGCTTCTCCCTAAAGTGTATGGCCTCGTACACACGACCGAGTTTCTCGGCAAAAACCAACAAGAAACTTGCTGTTTTTTTTTTTTTGCAGAGGAAACCGGTCGTGTGTACACTTTTCGACGTGGAAACTGTCGAGGATCTCGTCGAGCCAAAAAGAGAGCATGTCTTCTTTTTCCTTGACGGCGATGGAGAAATTTGGCACGCCGAGATCCTCGACAGCCTAACTTGACGAGCAAAACTATGTGTTTCGCCCGTCGAGTTTCTCGGTTGTGTGTACGAGGCCTATGTATAAGACAAACTTTCTTGTTTTAGTAGAAGGAAAGGATTAAAACCCAGTTCTAAAAGGTCATTGCTTTCTGTGTCCCTATTAGGTAGATTCACCCTCTCTGTCTGTCTGGGTGACCAATGTCACCGAATCAGATAGGAAATCTAAAGTTTACAACTATCACCAGAACAAGCTGGAGGGGAAATCTTCCAATAGGGGCATCTCTTCCAAGGACAATTGTCTAGGAGGTTGACATAATTACTCCACACATTTTTTTTCTGTCCACCTTGGGAACACTCTGATCCTAGGCACTGATTTTACTGATGCCATGCTCTCTGTTTATAAAGAATACGATATCAGCAGAGCTGCAGGTCAGTGAAGTGCTTATATTGCCATCACATTTAAAACGGATCAGCAGCCTTAAAGGGGTTGTAAAGGAATTTTTTCCCCTAAATAGCTTCCTTTACCTAAGGCCTTGTACACACGATCAGTTTCATCAGTCCAAACCTACCGTGTGCATGGCCCATCAGACTTTTGTCCTTCAGTCCAAAGTTTTAGAACTTGCTTTAAAATCGGACTGATGGACTGATGACCGATCGGTCAAAACCGATGGTTAGTACGCAAAAGCATTGGTTCAAAACCTGCGCATGCTCAGAATCAAGTCGATGCATGCTTGGAAGCATTGAACTTCATTTTTTTCAGCACGTCGTTGTGTTTTACGTCACCGCGTTTGAACTGATGGTGTGTAGCACATCAGACCATCAGACCATCAGTCCATCAGACCATCAGACCGTTTTCATCAGTTTGGACTGATCGTGTGTACAAGGCCTTAGTGTAGTCCTCCTTCACTTACCTCATCCTTCCATTTTGCTTTTAAAATGGAGAGTCAGGATGCCCACTAACACACAGCTCCTTTCTCTATCTGCAAAGTAGAGAGTGTCCTGACTTGCCTGCTCGCCCCCTCCCCCCTCAGGAGTCTTTCTCCGCACCAGGGAGAAAGCCTCCCATTACGGTGTTACAGACAGAAGAACAGGAAGTGAGCATTTCTCAGAAGAAATAAGGACATTTAAAAGCAAAATCGAAGGATGAGGTAAGTGAAGGAGGACTGCACTAAGTTAAAGGAAGCTATTTAGGGGCAAAAAAAAATTCCTTTACAACCCCTTTAATGCAATGCACCCTAATTTACAGCAATAGAGGCTCCCTCTGTTGTGAAGGAGGTCAATGGTATACTAATTCTCATAGGTGTGCCACACCCTAATCACCCCATGCTGTGCCAATGTCCCCTGCTTCCTGCCCCCTGCAGTGCTGCCAGATTCCCTCCTCTCCTCTCCTGCAGGGGATGTTTAAAGATGGAGAGCGGAGGAAGGGACCAGTAAATATTTCATTTAAAGACCCCTTCCTTTTCAGAATAGACACAGTAAGATCTGTACCGATTGCTCCTGTGGTCCTTCTTAACTGAAGCATAGTAAACTATGTTTTTTTTTAACTCCCGCTCTATGCTGTCGTGATCTTGCAGGGCTTTCAACCAAAATGGATTCAATCTCCACACAATTCCAGGGGCCTCCCTCAGCAAGGACATCTGCATCCAACATGGTGAATGGTCTGATAAAGCTCTAGGAGCAAACCCCACCCCCTCCACCCTGGGCACGAGGGGCGTTGATATCAGGATGTAATCTATACGGGACATTGTGGCATGGCTGGTGGAGTGGCACGTGTATGCCCTAGTCTCTGGGTTTTTATGCCTCCATATGTCTGTCAAGGCAAATTCCTTCACCAGGCGGCCCAGTCTAGTCATTCTGGGCCCCCCTGGATCCCCGCCCACCTGTGCTGGTCTGTCCATGACTGGATCCATGGTCATGTTAAAGTCCCCCATCCATACAGCCGGGACCGTCGGGTATTTGGCCATAAATGCCAAGCCCATCGTGACGACCTCCGAGCTGTACGGGGGGGGGGGATATAGCACGCTATTAGCAGCATAGGGACCCCTCCCACACGGGCATTTACAAAAACATATTTTCCCTGCTGATCCGATTCCAAGGACAGTAACTCAAATGGGGTGGCCTTTGTCACTAGTAACGTCACCCCCCTGGAGAAGCTGGTATGCGTGCTATGATACGCCCAGCTGATCCAGGGGCGCTTTAGCGCTGCCTGCAGATGACCTGTGACGTGCGTCTCGGTCAATGCCATTATATTAGCTTTTTGTGCTTTTAAATAGGCCAGAGCTGCAGTGCACTTAATTTTATTTCTCATCCCCCTGACATTCCACGTCAGAAATGTAATTGATGCCATGGCGTCACCTGGGGTAGTACTGTCGGACCAGCAGGGTAGCATAAAAATACAGCAGGCACATTACTGCAGTAACACACGGGTTTCCCCTTCTCTTTATAGCAACATGTATATTTCCCCTTACATCTCTAGACCATTGTACACATCTCAAAAACCTATTAGGGTCACAACGGTGGCCCCACCAACACACCTCCCCCCTCCCAGCCCATCACCTCCCCAACCTGGTGTGAGCATTTGATCCCCCAACCTTGTATCCAACACAAAATAACGACTGATCAGTTCTTCCAGCGGGTAGTCCCGACTGGAGGCACACATCTTGAAATCTATTAAAGACTTTACATTATAAAACCAATGTGAAATGTGGGGGCGATTGTTCACTGAGCAACACATGGATTCGGAGCTGGACAAAGTTAACATCCCCATGATGGTGAAACAAAGGGTGATGGGGCCCATGCTCTCCAACCAGAAAAGCAAAAATCAAAAAGGGAAAAACCCAAAATTTAGGGCCTCGCTCCTCCCGCCCGACAGTGTATTGCATTGTGTACCCTCCCCGCCATTTCCAGAGTGACCTCTCCGGATCCATTGTTCGTCCGCAGATATACTGTAAAAACAGGGGTTATGTGTATAAATATGTTCGTAGAAAAACAGGCCCCCCATCCGGGGAAAACTTTAGTATTTGCCAACAACGTCCTGCACATCTTCTTCTGTCCCCCCCCCTTTTGTTTATGGTTCTATATGCGTCTAAGTCCTCCCCATCCATGTCCCACAGCCCGCAGCGAATGTCAGCAGGAGTTGAATAAACGGCTCAAGGCCCGTCGGCTCACAAGTCAGGGGCTGGGGCACACATGTGATATATGTATGAAAGGTGGGGGGGGGGGAAATTTCATAGAGAGACCGAGGGGTCTGGGACAGTCAAAACTGAGGCAAAAAACGAAACAAAAAGAAAATAAACCTTGAAATTCTCCTCGCCTAGGCTCTATCCATTCGGGCCCCAGATAGGGGAACTAAAAGCCCCAGCAATCTCCAGGAAACAGTACTCACGATTCACCGTAGCAGGCTTCATGCCTGCCTTCCTTTGCGGTCCAGCCACGCTGCAGCTGCAGCTGCAGCAGGAGTATCGAAGAACTGTGCCCTTCCATCTTCCTCCACCCTGAGTCTTGCGGGGAACAGCATGGCGTACTTAAGGTGTAGCACTCTCAGGCGACGCTTCACATCCTGGTATTGCGCTTGTTTCTTCTGCACCTCAGTGGAAAAGTCCGGGAACACCGCCACGTGTCCGTTACCCATCTTCATGTTCCCCTTTTCTCTTGACAGACGCATGATTTTGTCTCTGTCCCTGAAATTCAGGAACTTGGCGATAAACGTACGGGGGGCTGCTCCTTCAGGTGGGGGCTTTGCTGGTATGCGGTGCGCCCTTTCCACCGCAAACATCACTGAGAATGCATCTCTCCCATATTCACCTATGAGGAGGTTCTCCAGAAATTCCGCAGGCTCCCTGCCTTCCGCTCTCTCAGGAATGCCTATGAACCGCAAGTTACAGCGGCGCAGTCTGTTCTCCATTTCATCTTGATGATCGTGGAGCCGCCGCATCTGTTGCTGTATGTCCTCTGTGGCTTCTTGCAGAGGTATCAAAACATCCTCTGCCGCGCTGATTCGGGCCTCCGTTTCAGTGACTCGTTCCCGGACCGTGGATAGATCTTGTCTCATGAGGGAGATGTCTATCTTCACCTCATCTATCTTTGTAGTGAGAGTGCTTTGCAGCGCAGCTATTGCCTCTAGCACTTTCGACGTGTCCTCCGCATGGCACCCTTCTCCCGTTGGGCCGTCGGCGCCATCTTTGGCCTGTTCCTCCTCACCTCCATGTGTGTACTTGGCCAGCTTATCCGCCGCTGCGGACGGCTTTTTCGGCGGGGACATCTTCCGTTCCGGTCCCGGAGACGTCTGGCAGCGTTGTGGGCTCTTTACAACCCCGACGGGTAGTGCAGGCTGTGAAGCAGGAGAATCGGCGAGAGGAGCTCCGGCGCCCTGCTTCCTACTCCATTGCCAGTCAGGCCACGCCCCCATAGTAAACTATGTTTACTATGTTCAGTATGTCAATGAACAGGAAGCCGCTTAGCACAGTGCACTTCCCATTCGTTCATTGTCCAGAGAAGCTGAGGTTGCAGAGAAGGGGACTTGGGAACCTCTGTCATCCGTCCCTTCCTCTGTGTCAAACGTGACACATCAGGGGTCTGTTTAGACCCTTGATATTTCACCAACGACCTCCAAGGGGACTCCTAAAAAAAATAAAAAATAAAAATAATATTGGAAAAAATAATAATAATAAAAAAAATTGTAAAAATACTGACACCAATCTCTGCTCTATTGAAACCATTCACTGCTCTGCTGATATGCATTGCATTAGGATATGCTGCTCTGGGGTGCACACCCTAAGGCAATAGGCTAGCCCCCTGATGACGTGGTGCTTGATGTATCTTTCTGCCTCTGTGTGGAACCCTGCAGCATCCTGGGATATGCGATGGAGATGTTCCAGGAGTCTGGGGACAAGTTCTGCTATTTTATGCTGTGAAGGGGGTGAGTTGGGATGATGGAATTTAAATTCTTTGAGTGAAGGTCCTCTTTAAGGCTGCATTCACACCTGAGCGTCGGTCGTTCGGTCGTTTTTTCCAGCGTTTTTTTGCGCGTATTCATGCTTATTTGCGCGTTTGCATACAGCGCCGTCCGACGTTTTTTATTTTAGCCAATAGGAAAAATGATCATCTTTTCATCACTTGTTGCTATGTTGGTAGATTTTTTTTATCTTCTGCCTGGGTGAAATGTTCTATTGATTAAAGCGACGAAACGCCCGTAGCAAACGTTCGTTGTCGCGCTAGTCGCTTGAATCGAGCGTTTCCATTACTTTCTATGGGAAATGGAAACGCTCAAAAACAACCAAACCGCCTGATACGTTCGACAAAAGAGGGTCCGGAACTTGTTTGAGCTTCAGACGTTCGGCTTCAGGCGTTTTGGAGTGGAGATGTGAACCATCTCCATAGGGAATAATGTATTTTTTCCCCTCTAGCGTTTTTGAGCGTCGCGCTTCAGGCGACAAAACGCTCAGGTGTGAATGCAGCCTAAGATTGAGAATTACTAGTTTAGATTCTCCTTTTTTCTTCTTCCTCTTCTTCTTTTTTTTTTCCTTTTTCTTTTTCTCCTTCCAGCCCAGGCACATAATTAAACTATGCAATGTTTTCAATACAAATCCACAGTTATCTCCATCGCAGCTATGGACCTTGGGTGTGGGTCAAAACTTTAGGTATTAGATTTCAAGTGGTGATCTTGTGACCTCATTTATCATTTTAACAATTTGGCTTGACAAATGTTTTAACAGTAGGCAAAGGACAAGTTCAAGTACTGAGAAAGCAAAGATGTCTTGGAGATAAAGAGGTAGGGCTGTCACAGATCATGAATGAACTCTTGACGATTCTCTTTCAGTTATATACCCTGAGGAGTTACTGTGAGTGACAGTCCTCTGAAAATACCATAGCCACCTGCAGAATCATTTTCTCACTGCAAACATTGTGTTTTGTAATAACGATTATTGTTACTCTGTTAGAAATAGTATAGATGTAGGTTCTGTATGCTAAATAACATATTTTTGTTTAAAAAAAATATATATTTAAAACCCAACTCAAATCTGAGTCGTTCCTACACTGCAAGAGTTGACTGTTTGTTCAGTCTAGGGGAGACTTAGGCCCCATGCAAACGAGAAGCAAATGCAAACACATGTAAACTCAAGTTTTCAAACGCAAAAAACGGCGTTTAAAACGCCCATTTTTGGCACGAATTTCGCTGTGTTTTGCCGCATTTAGCAGCGTTTTACCACGTTTGCGGCTATCAGCGTTCATAACAAAGGCATTGTAGACCCTCCCAAAGCTTTGAAACGCAAAAACGTTTGCGTCTGAACCCAAAATTTTGCGTCTGAAAAAACGAGCCTAAACCCAACTGCTTTAAAACGCAAAAAAACGTGAATGTGTGCATGGACACATAGGATAACATTAAATGTGTGCATGGGGCCTAAAAGTACTTTTACTTACCTGATCCTCTGCTGCTCTGGCAGGCGGAGCTCCCCCATGCTCCGGCAGTGGACTGTCCCTCGGCTTCCCAGGGCTATTGACCTTGCATCAGTCTTAAATTGATGACATCAGGACCCTAGACAACTGGAGCATGGGGAAAAAGTCTGCATGGACTGGTCCAACAGCACAGAGGAGGACTGGAGGATCGGGTCAGTAGATCCACTTTTCCATGTCCCCTTGATTTAAAGAGGGAGTAAACTTCCTTCTTTTGCTTTTACCCATAGGTAAGCCTATAATAAGGCTTACCTATAGGTAGTGTAAATATCTCCTAGACGTGCACCGTTTAGGAGATGTTTACTGTAAAAGCAGCCAGTGACATTATTATTATTTTTATACTGGATTTATATAGTGCCAACAGTTTACGCAGCATTTTACAATATAAAAGGGAGACAATAACGTTATAATCCAATAAAATACAAGAGGATTAGGAGGGCCATGCTCAGAAGAGCTTACAATCTAATAGGGACATCACTGACGCATGCGCTCTGAAGGTACGACCACCTGTGCCGCTCTTTCAGAGCCCTGTGCCGTGATCGGTGGCTCCTGTGCGCATGTGCGGGAGTGACTTCATCGTGGTTCTGACCAGTCACAGAGTCGGAGTCCGCGAACCTGGGAGCAAGATGGGTGAAGGTGGTAGCCCCTGCAGCGATGACTTCTCGGCATGGGAGGACTTTGTTTTAGGCTATGGTTAACATAATGTGCTAGTATGCGATGTATACTAGCACATTATGCCTTTACCTTGCAGGTTCCCCCCTCAAGAAAGGCCAGCGGTTTACAACCGCTTTACAAGAACCAGTTAACCATTGCACTGGGGGGCACAACTCCACTGCAAGGGAGCATTTTCAAGTATCCTGGAGTTCAGCTTTAAGACATAACTCTAGGCAAATATATAATGTATTTTAAATGCAAGCAGTGCGAGTACCTGACTTTGACTTGGTCTCTTGCAATTCCCATATAGCATAGTTCAGACTGGGAGAAGAAGAAGCAGCACAATCAATTCATATGCTGAGAAAGAGCACATTGATAGGAAGGAGAAAGAAGACAGAGAGAGATGGGCCCATCATTGTGCTTCTTCTCCTTCATTGTCCAATCACAGGCTGGGAGCTGATCCATGACAGCCTGGCCTCAGTGGAAGTGGGTTGAATGCTGCTAGTTGCCATTTAACTTTGAAGACCAAGGACATCTAGTGGTGGAAAAGAAGTACTGTGCATGTCAGCTCGAGATTAGAAATGAGTTTTGCAGAAAAAAGCTGCTTTTTATTGAATCTTTTTTATGGGCTATACCATAGCTCCCAACTGTCCCTAATTTTGAGGGACTGTCCCTGATTTGGAGCAATGTCCCTTTGTCCCTTATTCCTCCTCATTTGTCCCTCATTTTGGTCTGATCTATATAGATGTATATAAAATGACTTTTTAACTTTCAATAAATTGCTGTATTTGTAATTTTTTTTAATTCTAAAAGCCAATCTAAAGGAATAGTAGTGGTAAAAAAATTTTTTAACTTTCAATAAATTGCTGTATTTGTAAATTTTTTAAATTTCTAAAAGCCAATCTAAAGGAATAGTAGTGGTTAAAAAAAAAAAAAAAACTTGTGGGTTTAACCAATCTTGTTTTTTTGTACACTTCTCCTTTAAGGGTGCGTGGCCTATGCCTACATACTTTTGCTGATAGGTGTCCCTCATTCCCATCTCACAAAGTTGGGAGGTGTGGCTATAGATTTATTTTCCACTGGGGTTCTGCTTTAAAATGTCTTCAAATAAATATGTCCCGTTTTGAAATGGTTACTAAAGGTAAACAAATAAAAATAAAGTTAATATAGGAAAATATATTTTGTCAAATCCACTGCAGGAACATCTTCTGAATGTGAAAAATAATCCTCTTTATCTCGGTGGATGTTTTTGCATCTTTTGCAGTGAACTTAAACCTTAAAAGTGAACAGCTTTGCAGCATTTTTGTGTGGCTATATATATGTATATATCTATAGATATCTATCTATCTATCTATAGATATCTATCTATCTATCTATAGATATCTATCTATCTATCTATCTATCTATCTATCTATCTATATATATATATATATATATATATATATATATATATATATATATATATATATATATATATTTATTTATATAGAGAGAGAGAGAGAGAGAATTAGATTTATATATATATATATATATATATATATATATATATATATATATATATATATATATATATATATATATATATTATATAGATAGATTTATATTATATATATATTTATACAGTACACAAAGCTAAAAGTAAGTAATATACATATATAGAACATTTTATTCTTGGCATAATGGAAATATTTGACATTTTCCTGGTCCAGCATATATTATGCTGGAACAGATCAACTTTTTTCTTTTAAATAAAAACAAGCAGAAGTGTGAGTGTGAATGTACAGTATAAAGACCTGGCCTAAATAAACAGAAGACAGATTAATAATGATGCCTATGATATGCAGGTGATCAAACAGAGCTATTAAATGTTAGATGACTTCATTGTTTAACATTGTTTAGATGTCACAATAGTGTGTAGAGAGGACCATTCAGTTCCCTGCTGGCATCCTGTCAGTTAGAAGTATCTGGTCTCCTTCTGTCTGCCAGCTAAAGCAAGCCACTTTACTAGAGTATTAAATAGTATATCCTGTACTACATGCTGTACCCCTGCTGAGAATACCAGAGGTCCTTTACCACGTCACGACTCGCAGCTGTTTTTACCAACTAACAACAACATAGAAAAATGCTTGTCATTCATTCTCCACTTTTTTTTCCCTTTATTTTCATGCACTTTGACACTATCTATTTATTTAATATACATTTATACGTACATGTTATTTTGTATATATATATTTTTTTTATTCAAAATAGACTAAACAACAGATACAATATTTTTACTACATACAATAAATTAGCCCCTTTGTACAATATTATAAGAAATACGTTTTTAGCAAAAATATGCCTTATTGCCTGGTTCCTTATCAATTCCAAGCTTACCCCACTTTTAAGTACACAATGGTGCTTATTTACTAAAGCTAGAAAGTGCAAAATCAGGCTCACTTCTGCACAGAAACCAATCAGCTGCTAACCCCAGTTTGTTCAATTAAGCTTTGGTACTAAAACCTGAAAGCTCATTGGTCATATATATATTTGCTTTTTGGCCAGCAAAAATTATACAAATGTAATTTACTTACTTATTAGATTATCAGTAGAGCAATATGTCCAGATCTGCAACCATTGTACTATAACTTTTTAATCAGGCAATTTCACCTTTATTCTACGCTCATTACAAATAGTTTCAATTACTCGTTTTATGTGTATGTTTTTCATTAGAGCTTTGATACTCCTTCCTGATGAAATGACCAATTCAAAATGCGTTGATGGTGTAAAGATAATTTTAATTATGTTCTTGTTCAGTAAATAAAAGCTGACTTCTACCCTTTTTAGTTATGAAACTCTTTTAATTGGGAATAAGGAAACATGTCTTTTTAGGCACCTTCGGCATACTATTGTCAGGGGATTTTACCCTTACTGTCTAGCTGGGTACCCTATATGCACCAGAGCAATTCTACTATGGACTTACAGATTTTTCATTAACTTTGTCATTGTCTATAAAACTAAAATTATATATATATATATATATATATATATATATATATATATATATATATATATATATATATATATATATATATATATATATATATATATATATATATAAAATAAAAAATGGTATCATCAGGAAAAACAATTATATATATATATATATATATATATATATATATATATATATATATCATCAGGAAAAACAATATATATATCTATATATATATATATATATATATATATAGATATAGATATATATATTGTTTTTCCTGATGATACATTTTTTTTGTCAGTTTTGTCTTCCTTTTGTTTTTCTATTTTTACTTATTTTAAAGGCAATTAGAATAATAAAATCCTATTACTATTGTCATCAGGTATACAAAGGACATTTTATTTTAATCTGCTACTTGTCCCCTTTAACTAAAATGATGTTTCCTGGTACAACATACATCACAGTTATTTGCAGGTGAATTCATGTATTTTTTGTACAACAATAAAAACAAAAAAAATGCAAAAAAAATAAATTCAAATATAAAACAAATATTAAATTTAATTCAGTATTATGCCGCGTAAACACGGTCGGAATTTACCACAACAAATGTTCGATTTTTGTGGAGGCCCCATCGGACATTTTCTGTCGGAATTTCCGACAACAAAAATTTGAGAGCTGGTTCTTAAATTTTTCGACAACAAAATCCGTTCTCGTAAATTCCGATCATGCTCTGAATCAAGTATGAGACGGTCTGGTAAGACTAGCGTTCGTAATGGAGATAGCACATTTGTCACGCTGTTACAGACTGAAAAGCACAAGGCTGAAAAGTGTGTATCGTCTCTCACCAAACTACTAACACGACTGGTATTAAACATTCCATTAATAGTGCCGTCGTACATCATGTACATCACCGCGTTCTTGGCGTTCGGAATTTCCGACAACATTTGTGCAACCGTGTGTATGCAAGACAAGTTTGAGCCAACATCCGTCGGAAAAAAAAAACACGGTTTTGTTGTCTGAATTTTCAATCGTCTGTACGCAGCATAAGAATTAGCTAAATAATTTAATGGTCCTTGTCCCTTACTGGTGCCAGCATCTTCTGCTGGGTGCTGGTCATCAGCGATCTTCATTGGCTGGCGTGGCATGATGTCATTTATGCGCATGCACAGGAGTCAGTCATCCTGGCGCACAGAGACTGTGCCAGGGATTTGAGCTGCACATGCAAGCAAGCAGGCAGGTAGGTGTATTTTATTACAGAAAATAAATTGCTTGCCTCTTCTGCAATTAAGAGCCTGCCAGTTTTTGACAGCGTGACTTAACCAACAAAAAATAAATAAATAAATAAAATAATAAAACACTAAAGCATTCACCACATCTTAAGGGACTGGTAAGCTAAAATATATACATTTTTTGTTCATAGGCTTAGATATACAGTACTTGTAGTATCTCTTGCATATGATTGAGTAGCTTCATCATATTCAACAAACTATTTCTTTAGTAAGGTAATCCCCATAAATATCAAGACTAGATCTGAATCCTGCACTTCTTATCTAAATTTTATTGTATCATCCCCTACCAACACAGATTCTTGCGTCCGCACTTCTGTAAATGCTGATCGGGCAGATGCTCCTTGCCACCATACACTAGATGACGTGCATTAACATGATATCTGTCCCAGCATTGTCATGTTTCCCAGCCGCAGCATACAAAGTCGAATATGCATACTTTTTAATATATATATATTAGACATGTGCACAACAATTTTTTTCTTTAGTTTTGTCTCGTTCCGTAGATTCGTAAAGATTCGTAATTTTCGTAAGACGCAAGTTTTCCTATTCGGACCCGTTCGTATTTTTGTAACAGTTTTATTTTCGTTGATACTGAATGATTCATAATTCTGTCGAATTTTTTTTCGTTGATTCGAAATTCGTAATTTTGTTAGATAATAATTTTCGTTTATTCGGTACACTATTCGTAATTTAGTAATTGTTACTTATGTGAGATTGCCTTTTCCGTTGATTCGTAACATTGTTTTGTTATGTTTTCGTTGAATCGTGTCTATTACCGTGCTTCGAAATGATTCGTAATTTTGTACTTTGGTAAATTCATTGCGGCGCGGTCATTTGCAATCTCGTATTTTAGTTTCATTTTCAACACACGGCTAATCCATATTAAGATAGACTTTCTCTTAAGCCCCGTAAACACGGTTGGACTTTTTGCCAACAAACTTCAAAATGAGCACGTTTTCCCAAAAATCCGACCGTGTGTACGATCCATCGGACAAACTTTTTCGGTTTTCATCGGACAAAAGTTTGCTCTGGAAACGGACAAACTTTTCAGGGAACAAAAGTCCGATGGTGCAAAGTCCGACCGTGTGTGCCCGGCCAACTCCCTTCGGACAAAAATCCACGGAAAAGTTTGTTTGAAGTCCGATCGTGTGTACGAGGCTTTACACTGTCCAATGTGACTCAGCACAAAAGAGATAAGCTGATTGGCTAAGATATTAAGTACGATACATCACTCACAAACTACACTGCCCAGTGCCCATTTGAAAGAACGATTTGAGTACACTAATTTACGAACAAAGAAACTGATTTACAAAACACACAAATGAAAATACGAATATACGAAATTACGAACAGACAAAGGATTGAAAATACGGAACGCAAATTGTTTGTTATAGATGTCATTTTTGTTCTTTTGCTGTTTCGTTTTTTTGTGTTTTAGTAAGTTTGTCCAATTGTACGTTCGTATTTTCGCTTGTTCGTTATTTTACTTATTCGTAATTCCGTAATTTCCGTATTTTAGTACTTTCAGCTATTCGGATGTTCGAATTGATCCGAATGTACGAATACTAACAAATTTGAACGAAAATCCATTCGTTACGAACTGAGTCGCACATGTCTAATATATATATATATATATATATATATATATATATATATATATATATATATATATATATATATATATATATAAAAATTTGTGTGTATATATATATATATATATATATATATATATATATACATATATATGGCATTTATTTGCTGTTTCTGACAGGATTCATGACGCCATTGCCGTCACTGGGGGAGGAGGGACCTTCTATTCTCTGATTTTGATTGGTGGATGTTCACTTCAATATGTCTGCACATAGTTTACACTTATCACTTGCCTGACGAAAGGGTCCTGTGTGGCTCCAAAGTGTTGCACTATAGCGTTTTGGGATGATCATTCTTTGAAAAAAAAAAAACGTTTGGACGAAATTGATGATCCTTGGTGTGCTGGCGAATATCTATAAATCGCACTTCTGTAAATACCTCATATTAACAAATATAAGTATATTCTACAATTCATACAGATAAACAGTTTATCTCCAAATATTTTTCCTCCAAGATTGACGTTTAAAAGAAATACAATGAGATCATGTGAAACGGAACACCTGCCCTTCCCAAAATTCTTCCTACCTATACCTAGTCCCCAGTTATGAGGTCTTCCCACTACTCTGGGTCTGAACACCATACGACCCATGATTGAACCACATACATCTGCTGTGCTAAACAATGAAAAGTACAGTAGTTGCCTTTTATCTTTGGGAAAGATTACTTGCTGGCAGAAAAATGCTTAAATTCCAACAGTTATCTAGCAATGATTACTATCATGTGTGCTTCAAACCATTATTTGAAATAGGTCAAACCTGAGTAACATCCCATGTGTTATAAGAATGCCCATCTACACATTGAAGTGCATGTCAGGGGAAAATAGATATTCAGTACATCTCAGCAATACATCTACTTTTCCCATCCTATTTGTCTCTTTAAAAAACTCTCTTTAAAAAAACAGAATGCTTTGAATGAATTGATCTGCCAGAAATCCAGTGAGCTTCCACTTTCTCATACCTCCCAACTTTTTGAGATGGAAAATAGGGACACCTATTAGCAAAAGTATGTAGGCATAGGACACTCCCCCTGCCACACCCCCTTAAAGGAAAATTATTTTAAAAAGTTATAAGCTTTTTTTTTTTTTTACCACCACTAGTTCTTTATATTGGCTTTTGAAATGTACAAATGCAGACATTTAGAAATTGGATGAAAGGTTTAGCACTGGGAAACACTTTTTGAAAGATACAAAGTGCATTTTATATACTACTATTTAGATCAGACCAAAATGAGCAACAAATGAGGAGAAAAGAGGGACAAAGGGACTTTGTTCCAAATCAGGGACAGTCCCTCGAAATCAGGGACAGTTGGGCGCTATGCTTTCTGGTTGGAGTTGACAAGACCATGCCTCTGCTGCACTGAAATCCAAAGCAGGGTTGTCAGCCCTGCACAGTTCTATGCAGGACTACAGAACCCCCATGTTAAAATGGTTGTAAACCCTTATGCCGCGTACACACGACCGTTTTTCATGTCATGGAAAGTTTTTCTCAACGTGATTCCTCTCAAGCCTGCCTTGCATACACACGATCGTGATAAAAAATGCTCGAGCAAAGCGCGGTGACGTACAACACATACGACGGCACTATAAAGGGGAAGTTCCATTCGAATGGCGCCACCCTTTGGGCTGATTATGCAAATCTCCCTTCTCATAACTTGCTTCTGAGCATGCATGTTTTTTTCCACATTGTTAAAGCCTACAACACGGCCGTTTTTAACGACGAGAAAACCGACGACGTAAAAAACTACGAGAAAAAATAGAGCAGGTTCTAAATTTTTAATGCCTGAGAAAAATGCTCTGGAGCCTACACACGACCGTTTTTAACAACTAATTTAAAACATTGCATTTTTCTCGCCATGAAAAATGGTCGTGTGTACGCGGCATTAGATATACAGTTTACACAGCATTTCTGATTGTCATAACGCGGGGGGGCATCTAATGTCTCATACTAAACAGCATAGAGCAGGGTACTTAGTGTAATCTGAGACCTGGGTGAAGGAAATGGGCACACCCACCTCCACACAGTCTTATAGAGAAACATATTGATAACCAAATAGTAACAAAAACATTTGCTCTCCTACCTACTATAAAGCCCTACCCTAATAGGGAAACATGTGCAGCTGAGGCAGGCAATCGTAGGCCATGTGCTTTTGGGAGAACCCCTTTCCACCCCCCTGGATCACTTGGAGTTGGCATAACCCTTCAGATATGACTTATGCGGAGGAAGGAGGCAGCAGACAGAAATCCAGGTGCTTTGGATTAAAGCAAGTACACACTATAGAAGGATATGCTTTGTTCAGTTATTATTTTAGAAATGCACATTAATGATATGAGGAGATGTGTTCTGTAGTACAGCAAATGGGGAAACGGTCAGGGCTGACAACATTGCTTGGAATTTCAGTGCAGTAGAGGCACTGCACTGTCAGCTCAAACAGGACTTTTTGAGCTCACAAATTTTCTGGCTGATCAACAGGTTTTTTTTTCTGTATTTGCAGCATTTTAAGTGATAAAACAAGGAATTGTGCATGTATTGCATTTTTTTTTTGCCCATATATACACATAAACATAACCAAATCTGATCCACGTCTGTATTTTTTCTGTAGGTGGACTGTTATTGGCTTTATGTGCCATTTTGGTGTTCCATCTGGCATCGGGGTGCCCTGACATCTGCACGTGCCAAACCTCTTCAAGGACGGTTGACTGTAGCTTCAGAGGACTTCTTGAAATACCAAATCATTTGCCATTGCAAACACAAATGCTCTATTTGCAGGGGAACCAAATACGCGCTATAAACCACACATCTTTCACATACGTTGCAAGCCTGAGGATTTTAGACTTGTCTAATAACTCCATCTCAAGAGTGCCGCCATATGCCTTCCACTTCCTTCGCTCGCTGCAAGTCCTGAATCTCACCAACAACCTCATATATCACCTCGAAAGCCAAGTGTTCACACCTCTTATGGCTCTAAAGGAACTGGATTTGTCTTACAATAACCTTAGTGCTTTACCAGAATCTTTAGGAAACAACACTCGGAACTTGACCTTCTTAGGAGTAAGAAATAACCAACTGCAAAACATTGACCGCATGGTCCTGCAGACCTTCACCAATCTGAAAGTTTTGCTTGCCCGGTCCAACCCCTGGCAATGCAACTGCCCTGCTCTGGGCCTAAAGCTCTGGCTGGAGAATTTTTTATATAAAGGTCAGTAGACAATAAAACTGCATAGCTGACATTAGTAGCGCGATGGAAAGTTTAACACAACAACCGTCGTCACCTTTCCCTACCATGTAATCTGTATGCCCTATTAATAGCAGAATGTTATTATTGCACAAATTGTCATCGCTGGAGGTCAGGCTAACAAGGAGGAGGGGAAAAAGAAATAAACTACACTAAATCCACTTCCTTTATGTTACACTTGATTGTAGATGACCTGTTACAGTATAGAAATGTCAGTGGCTGAGGAACGGTAGTTTCAGATTCTTCAAACATCATATTTTCACAGCTCATCAGCCAAATACTTAATTGCATTTTTCAGTTTTTCTCCCGAGATCGAATTACAACTATTATTTCTCAAGGTATGTTTAAACATCTTTCTGTTACGGGTATTAGTTTTTGGAGAAAAGCCATAAGAAACACATTTTTTGGTATTTGGGAAAATATAGAGGCAAGATTATAGCATTTAGGTAATTTCTGCATACATTAACATACAGTTACAGTCAATTTAATGTCAAATGCTGTGTGTGTGTGTGTGTGTGTGTCTATTTTTTTAAAGTTGAGAATATAAGTTGCTGAGCCTGCCTAGGAATTATTCCAAAATAAATACACAAACCTCTTTAAGCTTACCCACATATGTCTGTCTGTCTATCGATCGATCTATCCAGGGCTTTTTTCTCAAACAATAGGTGCTGGAACTCAACCACGACTCCCCAAAACCCCTCCACCCACACACACCCTCCAAATCATATCAAATAGTGGGTGTGGTCAGTCAAATTTCACAAACAGTAGGAGGGTCTTAAAGTGGTCGTAAACCCCTTTAACCCACTTTAACCTATAGGTAAGCCTAGATTAAGGCTTACCTGTACCGTAGGTGCAGCAAATATCTCCCAAACCTAAAAGGTTTAGGAGATATTTGCAGAAACAACAGGCTCAGGCACACTGAAATTGTCGTTTTTGTCAATGGCATTAACGGGGTTAATGCCGTGATTTTGCGCATGCGCGGGAACCTGCCGGTCAGGCGCGCATGCGTGGGAGTGACGTCATCGCCGCTCCGGCCAATCACAGCGCTGGAGCGGTGATAACAGGAAGAAGATGCGAGGAGACATAGCAGCGGCGATGCAGGGGAACGAGGAGGACTTTGGGGGCTTCTATCTCAGGTAAGTGCCACATAATGAGCTAGTATGCTATTTATACTAGCTCATTATGCCTTTCTCTTGCAGGTTATTTTTTTCCCATTTTTTGGGGGGGGGGGGTGGTTACTTCCTCTTTATAGGGGCATTAAATACCAAGATTGCATTACATATAGAGTGCAGAGTTCAGGGGGGTTACACACAGAGTGCAGAGCTGTCACCTGTAAACACAGAAACCGGACTTCTGTTTTTACAAGTGATTGTGGTGAGCAGACCTCCCCCCCAGGGTCTGAGCCAGAAGTGGGGAAACTGAGTTCCACCAAGTTCCCCCTGAAAAAAAGCCTGGTACCTATCTATAGAATACACCGGTACTTCCCTTATGTCTTAACTGACTTGGACAGAATAGTCATGGTGAAGTACTAATTACCATATGTATCAGAAAGCCACCACTCTCAGCCTATTAAAGAACAAGGCAAGTGTGGTGCAAAGCAAGGGTGATAGCCACTAGAGGGCACTATATAGCACTCTCAAGTCCCTCAATAACAGTGAAATAGTGATACATGAAAATCTAATTTTTTTTTTAGATCATATCATTAGATCAATAAATATTAACCAAATAAAAATATATATAGCCATATAAATAAAACAAATATTGTAGCAATAAAGTCCATAAATGTTTAACACATAAATAAAACACTTGTGCTCTGTGCCAAGTTCCAAAATCAGTTGAAAACGTGTCCAAAGAAAAGTGATGTATCCTCCACCGAACTATAGATTGGCTCCTTACCAAATCGCCATGATCCCTTATGACAAGGGATCATGAACAGCATATAATAGGTAGTCACTCCCAGTCTTGCAGTTCAGACAGATACGATCCTTAACATTGGGTCTCATCCACAAGTGATTAAACTTCACCAACATCAATGCCCACCAGGTAAAGGCTGAGATTTTCAGTCATTCACAGGGAGAGTTGTGCTGTCTGCTGGACAGCACAGGGAGAGCTGTTCATTTATCACTGTTTCACTGTTATTGAGGGACTTGAGAGTGATATATAGTGCCCTCTAGTGGCTATCAACATCTCTTGTTTTTTGGTATATTAGTGATTTATATATACCATCATATGTCACATAGTTTATGATTTATATCAACATATATCACATAGTTTTGTGTGTTTTGTGATTCAAACATTTGTTTCACATGGTTTAGAGGTAGCGCGATTTATATTTTTTTCACTGTTTGTTTTTTGTATCTATTGTTTACATGGTTTACATGGTAATCGCAGGTCTCTTGAATAGACAGCGATTTCATTGTAGTTTTTCTTTCTTACTTTCTTGTTTGTTTAGTATTTCCACTTTTGCAAATTTCCACTTTTGCAAAGACCTAAAAACTATAGTTGGTCTATTCCGTGAAGCATAAGTGATCATAACACTCTAACGCAGCCCTTAGCTCAGGGGTCGGATTCAATGAATGTGAATGCATGGAGGGCCAAATTCACCTGCTAATAATCTAAGATAATAATCTGGACCCCTTTACATTACACAGCCCCCACACTTCTGGCCCCTTTTACATTACACAACCATGCACCTCTGGAACCCTTTAATTACACAGCTCTGTACCTCTGGACCTCTTTACATTACACAGCACTGTACCTCTGGACCTCTTTACATTACACAGCACTGTACCTCTGGACCTCTTTACATTATACAGCCCCCTCTGCACATTACAGAGCCACCCCCCTACCTATTACACAGCCCCCCATGTTATGCTTTAAAATTGCACACACTCATGGAATAGCGACAAACGGTACTTAAAAATCTCCATAGTTGACGCTTTAAACATTTATACATGTTACATGTGGTCCGATCACGTCTGCCTGAAAAATGGACCCGATCAGTCCGCTGGTGTAAAAGATGCCTTACTCAATCATATTCATTACAAAATTATTGAATACAATTGTGTGTATACAGCAGCCAGATCATTTAATCATCATTATTAGTAGTTTTAGGTAGTTCTGGAATTAATCACACACACGTATATGCAGCCCTTAGATGATTCCCTTTTTTTTCATCCAGCTAGTTGAATGAAAAAAACTTACCCTTATCCCCCATTAACACATTCAAGATGGATTGGGAGATCACTGCCTCTGAGCTATTGTGTTCTGATGGAGGAGATATCAAAAAAGCATGTATCCAACAGGCTGGTTGTACAGAAGTCGATTGGTAGATCTACCAATCAACCACTGTCCCCAATACATGGATCAAAATTCATCCTGTCTCTGTGAAACTAGACAAATTTCAATCCACGTCTCTGCACTACCCATTGCTTACTATGCTTTAGCTATAAAGAGGCAGTAATGTCACCCCTACAGGAGAGACCTTTGAGGATATTTATAACCAGGGTCATGGTTAGGGGATACAGGCAGTACTCTAAAACTGGGTGGGTCTGCAGGAGAACATATGTTCAGCTTGGAAACACAGGTCTGTCTCAGTGTAGTATCATTCATCTTGTCTCCTACATTTTCCTATTTCTCAACCAAGCCATGCACCATAATGAGAGACCAAGAGGAAGGCTCAAGAGGTAGCAGTGGTAGGGCAGGGGTGGGCCTTAATGAAGCTTTTACAAGAAGTAAAGATTTGTACATACAGTAATTTCAGCTGCCTAGATCTTTGGATCGAATGATTGTTTTTGTAAAAAAATAGGGAGTGGTCATGGACATTAATAACAATGACATTAATAAATACTATTGAGGAATCTTTGATTAGTCTAAACTGTACAATGATTTATTTTGCTTAAAAGTGATTGGATGGAACTCAAGCTCCCTTTCATGTGATGACTATCCAATATTGCTATCCAAATAAAATATCTCTCTCCTATCTGGAGATGGGAAGTCTAGAGCCCATTTAGTAGTTTGTTAAACTTTATCTCCTAATATCACACATGAACATTTAGGTAAATAGTCAGCCAGCTTAGCATACCTAAGCTATATCCCCTTCACGGAGACAGCACAACCTTTTGGCTGGCTTCACCTATCCACCTGCCCCATGATGACATTATTATGATGGACAACATTTGGATTTACCATACTAACAATGGCGACAACAGGAAAGACTAATTCTCTTGGGCTTCAGGAGACAATTTTACAAATGGCCAACAGGTTCCTGGCATACATACACAGTTTGGCCCAAATCTCATAATAATCCCATATTAATTGTGCATATTTCCTACAAGTATATATTTTATTGGGCAAGGTCATTTCCTACTCTGACATACATTTTCCAAATAAAGTTTGTCACAGGTTCAATTTAAAGCAGAGGTCTGGCTTAAAAAAAAAGAAAAATAAAAGTCAGCAGCTACAAACACTGTAGCTGTTGACTTTTAATAAGGACACTTACCTGTCCAGGGTACCCGCAATGTCGGCAGCCGAAGCCTAGCAATCGCTCGGGTCTCGGCTGCCCCGCCACCATCCTTGGTGAGGGAATCAGGAAGTGAAGAGCTGCAGCTTCACTGCCCGATTTCCTACTGTGCATGCGCGAGCGGTGCGGCGCTATGTGAATGGGTGGATGTCTCCTGGAAAACGCACAAGGTCCCAGAAGACACTGCTTCCCCATTTCCCAGGAGGCAGCGCAACAAGGAGAAGAAAGAAGACCCAACATGGACAAGGAAGAGGCAGATTAGGAGATCTGCCTAGTAACACTTCTGTTAAGTCTAAAAAAAAATAACTTTTTTTTTTCAAATCTTTTGTAGCCTTTTTGTCAATTTTTTTTTAGGGTGGACCTCCGCTTTAAGGTGGAACTGAACCCATCTATACTTTACAACCAAGGAAGCTGCCATCTTAGCCTGTGTTTGTTCTAAAATTTCCATGGCACTGCACATGTAATCAGTTATGGCACCAGCCATTCAATGGCTTGACAGTTCGGTTGAGAGCACAAACAACTGTGACGAAACAGTTAAATTGATTTAGTTTTGCCACCACAGAATGACACTCAATATTTCCATTAGGCTACAGGAGACCTGTATCACACATTTACACCAACAAAGATTGATTAAAAAATGCCTGGACCTGTAACAAAGTCTATTTCTTTTACACTCACAGTTACAAGGGATTAGTGCTAAAATGTTTCCAACAGACTACCAGAAACAAGCAATAAAAATACCCCACTGAGCCCTAAGGCTAAGTTCACATCTCTGCGGCTGGGGAATGCACACAAAATGGCATGCATTCCTGGCCCACATAGGAACCCACTGCCCTGTAGGCAGATGCGTGAGGGTGCCAATAATTCTTAATGATACAAAATGCATTGGCAACCAAACGCAGTTCAGTGTGGGGGACTTTTCCCCATGTCTCTGCAGGTGGGGCAGCTTAGTTATATGAATTGGTTGCCCTATTCACAGAACGCAGCCACCAAGATCTGAGCCAAGTCTAAAACTGAACTCTAGGCATATACAACCCATTTTAAATGTATTCCTAGAATATCAGCCTATTTCTGTGCAACAAACATCTGTTGTAAAGGTAAAAAAAATGTTTTCCCTAAATAGCTTCCTTTACCTTAGTGCAATCCTCCTTCACTTACCTCATCCTTCCATTTTGCTTTTAAATATCCTTATTTCTTCTGAGAAATCCTCACTTCCTGTTCTTCTGTCTGTAAATACACACAGTAATGCAAGGCTTTCTCCCTGGTGTGGAGAAAGCCTCTTGAGGGGGGAGGGGGCGAGCAGGCAAGTCAGGACACTCTCTACTTTGCAGATAGAAAATGGAATTGTGTGTTAGTGGGCGTCCTGACACTCCTCGCCCCCTCCCCCCTCAAGAGACTTTCTCCACACCAGGGAGAAAGCCTCGCATTACTGTGTGGAGTTACAGACAGAAGAACAGGAAGTGAGGATTTCTCAGAAGAAATAAGGACATTTAAAATCAAAATCGAAGGATGAGGTAAGTGAAGGAGGACTGCACTAAGGTAAAGGAAGCTACAGTATTTAGGGATTTTTTTTTTTTTACCTTTACAACCCCTTTAAGCAAACCCGAGGGCTTTCACACTGAGGCGATGCGCTGGCAGGAGCCAAAAAAATCTCCTGTCAGCAGCATCTTTGGAGCGGTGAGAGGAGCGGCTGTATACCGCTCCTTCACCGCTCCTTCCCATTTAAAACAATGGGAACCGCGGCAATACCGCCCGCAATGCGCCTCTGCAGAGGCGCATTGCGGGTGGTATTAACCCTTTATCGGCCGCTAGCGGGGGTTAATACCACACCGCTAGTGGCCGAATCACGTGGCAAATCCAACAGTATAGAGCCGCTATTTTTAGCGGCGCTATACCGCCACCGCGGCTCCCACCCCAGTGTGAAAGGAGCCTTAGTGATTGCATGCCTTTTCTCAGGTGGGTGGTCAGAGGTGGCAAAACTGTGGCGCAAACACCTGATTTAAACGTCCTTTGGCTGCCCTAGCATCTCTCTGAATCATACATGACTTGATAGGGACTTTTAAGGACAAAGTCAATATGCTTTGCCCCGATTTACCGAAGATTTATTTATGTTTTTGTTACTATATAGTTTACACTTTAAAGGCAGAGCCCAGATAATGGAAGCAAGCAGTTCCATGTAACATTAACTCTAATTTTATCTGCTGATGCTTCACCTAATGTGCTTTACATTCTAGTGCCAGAATCCATATAATGTTATCCTTTCAGTGAATACTATGCATGGTCTTGACATTACAACCACACTGCTAATGTCTCTTGTCAAAGAGCTGTCTCTGGACTGTGTCTAACCTGTGCTGCATCTGCTATAGATTACAATCAGTAACTTGACAGGAAAAAAAATAAAAAAATATGCAAAGTAACTGATTAATTAACAAGGCCTGAGAAAAGCAAGATGGACGCTCCTGGGGAATAGTTAGGGCTTCCATGTTGTATCACCTTCCAATTACAAAGGCTGCCACATTGCTCATGTTAACATGCACTAGGATTAATAATGAAGTTCACATTCTTCTGCTCCCGGCCTGTGAGGTTTCTTTTCATTTGTCTGAATGAACACCTCAGCTTGAGTCCACATGGAGTCTGGCTTACATGTTGCGTAGTGGATTCAGCCACATTGTGCTATCAGCAGATAAATGCTCATCAATTATGAGCCAGAGTATGAATGGAAGCTTCACCTGACAGCCTTCACGTGCCAAGTATTACCTCGAGTACGATGGAAATCAGCTCAGTGAGAGCTGTGATGAGTTATGAGACATTGTACGGCTCAAAGATATGTATTATTTTACTATACATATTACAAATGCTGCTGTCGAATCAGTCGCTGGTTTTTAAAACATATGCGCCAGGAAGCACATTCACCTACAGTGAATGTAAAGCTTCATACACACGATCGGAATTCAAACAAACTTTTCAGTGGATTTTTGTTTGAAGGGTGTTGGCCGCGAACTTGGTATGCATACACACAGCAGGACTTTTTCATCAAACTTTCCCCAAATCACATGGTTTTTCAGCTCTTTACTGCCACCCTTTGGTCAACTTCTGTATTGTTGTCTGATCTTTTGAGTGAGTGAGCGAAACATTTTATATAGCGCTACACATGCGAACTGAATCGCCTCTGGGCGCTTGTTTGACCACTTCTCCCTTGAGCTCAGAAGAGGTGGGTTTTGATATTTCTCCTAAAGGCCAAGTGGTTCTCCTCCAACCAAATTAAGGTTGGCAAAGTGTTCCACAGCAACTCTTCTTTCTCCTTTGGACTTGTATCTTGTTTTGGGGATTTGGAGTAAATTTTGGTTGGAGGATCGCAGAGCGCGATTGGGGTTGTAGGCTTTTATTTTGTCGCATAGGTATTGGGGGCATTACCCCAAATACATTTATGCGTTAGACAGAGTGCTTTGAAAGTGATTCTGTCTTTCACTGGTAGCCAGTGAAGGCTTCTCAGTGATGGGGAGATTGATTCCCATGTTTTTTTTCCAGTCACCAGACGCGCGGCCGTGTTCTGAACGACCTGCAGGCGCGTGATTTGGTACTTTGGGAGTCCGAGATAGAGGGCATTTGCATAGTCCAGCCTGGAGTTAACAATTGTTCCCACCACGACTGCTATGTCTTCTTTAGGAATAAATGGGATTAGTCTGCGTAATAAGCGTAGCAGATGGTGTGATCCGCTGACTACTGACCATATTTGTGCATCCATTGTCATGTAGGTGTCAAAGAAGACCCAGAGACTTTTGACTTTGGTGCTAGGGGTGATGATTTTTCCTAGAATGGGCGGAGGTGTCCAGGTTGTTGCCAGTTGATTCTTCCGATTGGTGTGAAACAGGAGAAGTTCTGTTTTTGAGCCGTTGAGTTTAAGATAACTCTTTGTCATCCAGTTCTCTATCAAAGAGACATTTCTCTAGATTGAGATGGTGATCCTTTTTGTTGCAAATATGAAAATACAATTGTGTGTCATCCGCATAGGAATGGTAGAGCAGCGTTTGGCTGCTGATAATTTCAAAAATAGGGCGAAGATAGATATTAAACAGCACCGGGGACAGAGGTGATCCTTTGCATTGGTTCTGAGCATGCGTGTTTGTACTTAAGTCCAAGGGATTTCTGTACACATGGCAGGACTTTGCACCATAGGACTTTTGTTGTCGGAAAATTTGTCTGCAGAGCAAACCTTTGTCCGATAAAAACCCAAAAAGTTTGTCCGATGGAGCGTACACACGGTCAGATTTTTTGAAAAACCTGCTCATTTTGACATTTGTTTTCAAAAAGTCTGATAGTGTGTATGGGCCTTTAGAGTCACGTTTTATAATGAGAGCCCTTTGTGTTTGAGAAATGTTTTCTTTTAGTAAAGTAGTTAACTTGCTTGGCTGTCATTCTACTATAGTCCGGACAAGAGCTTCCCCATCCTGTGTGGACATCATATGATGTCCTCCCAACCACCATACCGAGCCAATCCCAGTACCCTGTGATTGCTGTGACCAATCATAGTGATTACATGACAGTTGTACATAAATAATGCCTTTTGTTTTTACTATATATATTTATTACATTTTTGAATTAGGAGTAGTAGTATGCCAGCAAGGGCAACAACGTAAAAGACATAGTACGACATAACAAGCAAAATTTAATCACTTGGCTTGGAGCCTACAAACATTCATATGAGAACTAGTAGCATAGTATCTGGTCTAACAAGAGTAACTAACTAATGATTCTACTAACAAGGCGACCTAAGGAGTGGAAGCAGGTGAACGTTCCACCTGGGAACAGGTAGGGTGTTTTATAAAGTTATGAAGAAATAAGGAACATATCACATAAAATAAGGTACTACTTGATCACACATGCCTAGGGGAGGGGATATGGGGATTCGAGGAGGTGGAGGAGACCTGGATCCAAAGTTTGCCCAGGGTATTGGCAAGATCTGCATGCAGGTTCCAGTCCGTATAGTGGAAGGGAGTCATATGAAAGAAGATCTCTTCTGGAGAGAAAGAATGTTCCATGAAGCTACGCCATCTGACAATAAAACATTTTAGTGATATAGAATGTTGGGAGATAGTGTCCATTTTCTCAACGTGAAATAGAGTATGGTAACACTGTACTGCTCTGGTCACAGTATGTAAAAAAATAAACTTGGCGGGTATGTACGCCAAGCATATGACACGGGAGCGCGGCCACAAGGTAACCCCCTCGGGAGAGAGCTTCCCAGAGGGGGTCAGCTATTGTGGGGAGGAGCCGCGAGAGCCGTCGTGGGACCCCAGAAGAGGACGATCGGGTCAAAACTAACTGCACAGTGGAGGTAAGTATTACATGTTTGTTATTTTAATTTTTTTAAACGTGAACCTTTAGTACCACTTTAAAGGGTCACTAGAGGAAAAAATGTTTTTAGCTAAATAGCTTCCTTTACCTTACTGCAGTCCTGGTTTCATGTCCTCATTGTTTGTTTTTGCTCTAATCCTTCTCTGTTCTGAACACTTCCTGGTTGTCTGTTTCCTGATGAAAAAAGTCATGGGAGCATTCTCTCTGTGGTCACTAATCAAGGAGGTGTGATTACTGTGTGTCTAAAACCCCTCAACACCAATCAGTTTCGTTTTACAAACCATCATTGCCCTGTATTGGCTCTGAGTCTCTGTACATCACAGATCAGGAAACAGCATGCAAAAACAAAACTGAAACCGTAGGTACATTATATGATTGATTTTTATCTATTATTAATCATTTTTAAAAAGGAATCAGTTAACAATTATGGCCCGGATTCACGAAAACTTACGCCGCGTAAGTCCACGGATGCGCCGTCGTATTTATGTGCCGTATTCACAGTACAAGATACGCCTGAATTTTGGCTTCCTACCACCGACGTAAGTCTCCTACGTCATATTATCTTGGGAGGATATTTACGCTGGCCACAAGGGGCACTTCCATTGATTTACGCGTCGAATATGTAAATGAGCGAGATACGCCGATTCACGAACGTACTTGCCCCTGTCGCAGTAAGCTACGCCGTTTACGTAAGGCGTACATCCGGCGTAAAGATAAAACACCTCTATAGGTGGCGCAGCCAATGCAAAGGTATGGACGACGGAACAGCCGTCGGATTTTACGCCGTTTACGTAAGTCGTACGTGAATGGGGCTGGGCGTAGGTTACGTTCACGTCGTTGCCATTGAGCCGTCGTATCTTAGGGAGTAAATTCAACGTGATTCTGAGCATCCAAAATTTTACATTTATCACCAGAACAAGGGAACATTTCCATCTTTTGCATCTTTGGGACAAGAGGTGAATCTCCCCAAGAGAATACACATAGCAAAAAATAAACCAAGGCTTTTAACCCTTATCCAAACACCAAAAAAGTTTTAGCTGTACATACACTTTAAGTATACGTTTCATACACCAATGTTTATTAGTAATTCACATATACATATATTATTTACTTTTTTGGAATGGTTTATTTCTCATTTTTTCCTACATTCCTGAAAATCATTTATTTTATGAGTTGAATTTTCTGTGGTCCAATTAAGTTGGTCAATATTTTCTCTAGTATCACAAATTGCTGCATAAAGCTTGCAAAACCAAGCCAATTATTTGGAGGTTTTTGGCAGCAGATGTCTTTATTTCCTCTAGAGGCTTTGTCCATAAATAAAGAGCCTCACAAAAAAAAAGCATATAAACAGTGATCCAAACATATTCTGGGATACAAAAAATTCTTGGGGCAGATTCCAGAAGGCCTTATGCCTAAAATATTTATTCTTTGTGCCAGGTAACAGATTATGGGCTGTATCTCTGTCAAATAGCCGATTATCTGATCCGTCTTTAATGCAGAGATGTACAGGGATCTAAATCCCCACCAATCTCTACTGCATAAAAGAGCTATAATTACATATTCCCTGAATTATGAAAAAACATCACTCATCAGCATTATTATTATTACTATTATTATTTTGAATAGTGTTTCCAAGTAATGCTTAAATTACTTTAAAAGGGGTAATGTAATTTTTGTTCTGTAAGTACACATTTTGAGCTATTTTTGTTACAGTGTATTAAGCATAAACTTTTTATTTTGGAAAGAGTAGGCAAAGGTTAAAACCCATCAGTTTTTTTTCTGTCTGGATACAATTGGGGAGATTCCTCTTTACTGCTTTTTGCAAAGACAAAACAGAAGTGTGAGAAGAAATCTTTTCAAGGTGAGGGAAAATCAATGCTTAGATAGCTGTAGTTGTCATTGGGACATATGTCCCCATCAGGGCCGCCATCAGGGGGGTACAGGCAGTACACCTGTAAGGGGCCCGGAGGTCCCCAGGGGCCCGGGTGGCAACCCCACTTTTTTTTTTATATATACATTTTTTTTAAATATTTTTTTTTATTAAAATGGCCCAGAGGTCCCCAGGACCCCGGATGACAACCCCCTTTTTTTTTATAAAAAATAAAATATATTTATTTTTTATATAGTTTTTTTCTTTCTTTTTCTTTCTTTTTATATATATATATATATATATATATATATATATATATATATATATATATATATATATATATATATTTTTTTTTTATTAAAGGGCCCAGAGGTCCACAGGGGCCCGGAGGTCCCCAGGGCCCCGGATGGCAACCACCTTTTTTTAAATTTATTTTTTTTATATAAAAAAACATTTTTTTATATATTTTTTTTATTTATTTTTTATTAAAGGGCCCAGAGGTTTCTTTTTTTTTTCTTTTTATCAAAAGGCCAAAATGTCCCCAGGGGCCCGGAGGTCCCCATGGTCCCAGATGGCAACCCCCTTTTTTTTGTAAATTTTTTAATAAAAAAAATAGTATTTTTTTTTATTAAGGGGCCCAGAGGTCCCCAGGGCCCTAGATGGCAACCCCCCCCCTTTTTTTTATAAAAAAAATATATTTTTTATATATATATATATATATACATATATATATATTTTATTTATTTTTATTTTTATTAAAGGGCACCGGATGGCTACCCCCCTTTTTTTTTTCTTTCTTTGTTTTGTAAAGGCCCCCCCGCTTCTCAATTAGCCACGGCACCCCCCGCTACTCAATTTCAGGCGGCAGCACACCCCCCCCTGGTTCTCTGCTCCAGGGGGCCCATGCCTGAAGCTGTGTAAGAGGCCCCATAATTCCTGATGGCGACCCTGGTCCCCATTGATGTCCCCAGTGTCCCTCACTTCCTATTCTGGTGATTAAGTGTATTTGGAACCTTAATAATAATAATAATAATAATAATAATAATAAACTAAAGTTTTGCCATACGCACTTACTTCAATTTTTTATCATAGTGAATTTTCATGTGGCTTTTACTGTTTGTTGCTGTGACCTATTTTTTATTGGTCATAATTTATTAGTTATTTAATAGCTATGTATATCAGGCAGTGCAAAAAGAATGCTTGCTAAACAGTTGCTGAGATAAACTAAATTACTGAATAAGAATGCTATATAAAGTAAGTGTAAAAGTGTTGTTTAATACTTAAAGCAGAGCCCCCCCTCCCCCAGAAAAAAATTAAAAGTCAGCAGCTACACCTACTGTAACTGCAGACTTTTAATATTAGGACACTTACCTGTTCTGGAATCCAGCGATGTCCGCACCCCGCACCCCATCGGCTCTTGGATGCTGCCGCTGCCCCCGTCTCCGCCGCCATTGCCTGTAAGGGAAGCCGGCTGTGCGCACTGCACTTTCTGAATGGCCCGGCAGCAGGGGAAAGAGAAGGGCGGGATCTCTCGGAAGTGGGGACAGGTACCTGCTCCTTCTTCCCCCCAAAAGGTGCCAAATGTGGCACCGGAGAGGGAGAGGAGGCAAATTAGCAGAGCGGAACTTCACCCCTTAACCCCCCTGGCGGTAAACCCGAGCGTGACTCGGGGTTGGTTTTTCATGTTAGGATCGGTAACCCCGAGTCACGCTCGGGGTGGACGTGCAGAGTTTGCAGCGGCGCGGCTTACCTTCTCGCTGAATCCACAGGCAAGTTACGCACCTTGTCCCTGGATCCAGCGATGCCACCCGCTGTGTGAGCGAGTGGGACCTCCTCGCTCGATTCACAGTCTCCCCGTGTGCCGCCGATCTCCGTTCCCTGCGACGTTACGACGCACGGGAGTGGAGAACGGCGCCAAATTCAAAAAAGTAAACAAACACTTTACATACAGTATACTGTAATCTTATAGATTACAGTACTGTATGTAAAAAATACACACCCCCCTTGTCCCTAGTGGTCTGCCCAGTGCCCTGCATGTACTTTTATAAAAATAAAAAAATGTAATTTCTGCCTAAAAACTGTAGATTGTCCAAAAGTGTCCCTTTATGTCAAAAATGGTTTTAGATCAGCTAGAAAACAGCGATAATACATTATAATCACTTGCAGAATTGTGCGATAGCGATTTGTGGGGAAATTCGTCATAAAAAAGAAAAAATAATGACAGCGACAATTCTGCAACTGAGCACATTTCAGTGATTTTGAGTTGATTACATTATTGAATAATTTTTATTATAATTATATTATTATTTGTTATAATTATTTATAATTATTTATTATATTATAATTTATAATTTTGTTTTAAAAAAAAAATCATACCCGGGATGCCTACAAGACTCTTGCTTGGTCAGATTTAAGTGAGTTATTTCTAAAAATTACAGGCCAACAGTATAAAACGCCAAATTTTCTTGCAAAATAATTGTACCACTTTTGGTACGTAATTCCAGACAGAATCATACCGCCAGGGAGGTTAAAGAAAGTTCTGCTTTTCTATCGCCTCTTCCCTCCACTTTATATCACACCACATTTAACAAACTATCTTGAGCCAGTAATTAGTAGACATGTGCACACTGAAATATTTTGTTTCGGAATTTCGTTTTCGTCCGAAAAATAAATTCTTTTAGTTACCCCCGAAATTCATTTTTATTTATTTTGTTTTGTTAAAAAATGCATTTGTCCAAAAATCCAAATTAATTAAGGTCGAATCTGACATTGAAGGCTTATGGTGTCTGTTGAATGTTCTAAGAAGATTCGACGGAGCAGCTAAACTGTACGACGCCGCAATTGTACATTTCCGGTCGAATATTCCGCCTACAAGCTATAGAAGAATTCTATGTTGTAAGACACTAGTAATAATTATATTTATAAATTATTATTACTAGTCAACCAACATTCAAATTCTTCTATAACCTATGGTCCGAGCATTTGATTGGAAATGTATGATTGTGGCGTTGTACAGTTTAGCTGCTTGTCGAATCTTCTTAGAACTTTCGACAGACACCATAAGCCTTCAATGACAGATTCGACATTTGTATGTTTTTCGCTGCTTCTTCGAATCTTCGTCGTTCATGTCGAATGGTCTACCCCAGGGGTGTCCAACCTTTTGAAGAGCGAGGGCAACTTAAGCGACTTGGTAACCGGTCACGGGGCCACAATGAGCGGAGCGGGTGGATGGCATGTCCGTGTCTGCTCTGCACATGCAGAGCAGATACGGACACAGCCCATGATACTTTTTAGCGGATCGTATTGAGGTAGAACACAAGTCGGTTCATATCTGTCAATACTTAGAGGTGAATGGAGGGTCCAATTGGTCAGAATGTCGGACTAAATTTTTGGCCCGAAGGATAACTGACCGATGGGGCCCACACGCGGTCGGTTTGGACCGATGAAACTGAACTTCAGTCCGTTTTCATCGGTTTTGTCCGATCGTGTGTACAGGGCCTAAGTGGCATTATTACAAATTAAAAAATAAAGGAATAAATAAAAACAAAACTAATGAAGCCACCACATCTAAGGACTGATATGTTCCAATAAGTGTTGTTCTTGGGATGAGCTAGACTTTAGAAAACCTTTCAATCTTTAAAAAAAAAGCAACCAACACTATCCATTGTTTTTGCTATTTACAATGCATTCTTTTATTATCTTGTTTTACTTCTTTTTTTCTTTTTAGGAGGGACTATTGACGAGTTAATTTGCAGTGGTCCTTCAATTCGAAAGGGAAATGATCTCCTGAAGATTCCTTATGAAATGTTTAAGACTTGTACCCCCCCAATGACTGCTCCACCCGTTATGTCAAATATTCACTATCACAGCCCCGAGCACAGGAGTAATAGCAAATTTGGACATCACAATGATCATATAGACGGCAGTCACCCTGAATGTGAACCAAAACCCAAACCTCGCCCAGTGAGCTTGAGACATGCCATAGCCACTGTTGTCATCACCGGTGTGGTGTGTGGCATTGTATGCCTAATGATGTTGGCAGCTGCCATCTATGGTTGTGCCTATGCTGCGATTATGGCAAAATACCACAGGGAGCTTAAAGAAGTGGAACGTTTGGCTCCTGTAGCAGAACATGGCAGCCCAGAAGAAAAGGAGCCCCTTGATGGCACTTTAGCCTGAACTTTAGCTTTAGTACTGTATGTTTCTTTTTTTAAGGCGATAAACATATTGATATCATGCTGTATGTTAATGAAATGTCACTCTCCACGCTAAATGTAAAAAATGGACCTGTGCATGTGGATTGAGATATGAATCCTTAATGGTGTAATTCTGAGCTAGCAGCAATATTATTATATTAATTGAGACTCTGGAATTGTTGTAGAATGTCTTCATTGAAAACATGTCATATTTTCCTTTAAAGTGGATGTAAACCCACTCTCATCCTTTCTAAACTACTGCCATAGTGCTGATCTATAAGGATATACATGCCTCCTGCATGATTGATTGATTGATTGATTTTTGAGTTTAGTTAGGCGCCAAATGCCCACTGTAAAGTCAGCGTCTAAGCGCCGCTGGTGAGATGTTACTTTGCATCAATCCCTGGTGAGGAAAAGAGAGGAAAGAGAAGAGAGGGCGGTGAAAGAAAATGGTATCCAGCCCTTAGGGGAGCAAGAGGAAAAGAGCCATGGAGTATAGGAGAGAAAAAAATAAAAGAATAAAAAGGAGCAGTGGGGATACTAGAAGAGGGGTAGACGACATCATAGATGTCTAAATAGTCAGGGCCGTTCTGGGATCATGGTTATTAGAGAGGCAAGTGGCCCCTTCAATGAGGGGGTGGACTGTGAGAGGAAAAAAAATAAATAAAAATTTATCCATAAGCCTGGACGAACAGCTCCGTCTTCAGTTTTTTTTTCTGAAGAGGAGCAGGTTAGGTGTCATCTTAAGTTCCAATGAGAGGGCATTCCACAGCATGGCACCCTTACTCTGGAGTCGTTTGCCTCCCATGGAAGAAAGTTTAGATGGAATAACTGTGGCTAGATGTTGGGTCTTGGATCTTAATAGGAGCGAGGGTTCATAGTGCACTGCCAAGCTGTGTAAATACTTGGGACCCTGTTCCCAGTATGCACGAAAGAAGATACAGAGCGTTTTAAAGATCACTCTCTGCTCGATAGGGAGCCAATGAAGTGATCTCCTGGCCAGGCTAATGTGATCTCGTCTTGCTAGACCGAGTACAAAGCGAGAAGTGTGGTTCAGAACCACCTGAAGCTTATGGGCCCATTTTTGCGGGGCACCCAATAGGAATACGTTTGCCCCGTCTAACCGGGAATAGATAAAAGCCTGGGCAAGTAGTGATCTGTTATTTTGTGTGAATAGATGTTTCACTTTTCTGAGGAGCCTTAGATGGTAATTGGCATTCCACAGGATGTTTCTAAAGTGAGGCACAAACGAGAGGGTGTCATCAATTATGACTCCTAGGTTTTTTACCTGCTTGGCTGGAATGGGTGCGGGTCCGAAAGATGGAGGCCAAGCAGCCAGCAATAGGGGGCTAGTAGGACCAATTAATAGAACTTCAGTTTTGGCTGCGTTTAGTCCAAGCTTATTGACAGCCATATTGCCAGCCATCCTTACCTGTCAAATGTCTCCCCTCTGTCTGTTATGAGACCTGAAAAACTGCAGATTCTGTAGGTGGGTCTGTTGTCTGGAGCTCTGTGGGTGGAGTCGTGATGTCAGTAGACTCCCCGCCCTCCTCTACACTCCCCTTGTCAACATGCATTTTTTCCTATGTATTTCTTACACTCAATTCTGCTATGATCACTAACATCCAGTCAAAATCCAGAAAAGTAACCACATGACTTCAGAAAAGGAGTGGGGGTGGGAATTAAAAAATAATGCCTGTCTCCAGGCTAGTGCATGAGATGTGTAAATAACCTGTCACTTACAGCAAGGGGGCGGAACGGACGAAGGTTTTTCTCTGTAAGTCTGTTTTTTTTCACTGAACAATAAAAGAGGATTGCTCAGAGCTGGATTAACTCTGTGTGGCAAGACTGGGCACAGATGATAGGAAATCTTATACTGTACATTGTGACATAAAAAAAAAAGAAAAAAAGAATTGGGTTTACATCCACTGTTAGGATGTTTTGTCTTCCTCGTAAATAAAGTTACCGGTGTGTTTTTAAGATGAATGTACTATTTATACATAGCAGAGAAGTCAATTTTGTGGAAAAAAATACTTCTTGTTAATATTAAATTTCAAAGTGTT